>NC_141141.1:37829297-38134853 GCF_053477565.2 Lygodium microphyllum
CCTCTATATCCATCAACCAACACTGAGTAAAACTAAGCAAGGCATCAAATAGCTATGACTCATCCAAATAAGAAGCTACAAGTATGTAATTATCATCAGATTCGGGTTGCTACACTATATTGATCTCTTCAATCTTAACACTAGACTTAGTAGGGACAATGACGTGATCATCATACTTGTCCTACACTTTCCATTTTCCCTTTTCCTTGTGCTTGTCATTATGTATTTTATGGCAATGTGGCTTGATATGTCTTGGTTTCCCACAATAATGGCATGCCAAATCAAACTTATGTCCATGGGACTTATTGTGGGACTATCCATAGGACTTAGAATGAGACTTCTGTGAGTCTCTACCACAACGGTCATTCCCACTCTTGCCATCATGGCAATCTCGAGAAATCAAAGCATGAGAAGTACAAGAAGCATCCACATTCTTCATATTGATCTCCTTTGTAGGAGTGCACCCTCTATATCAGACAATTTCAACCCATTCTCAAGTATATTTGCACACATAGTAGTACAAAATGTGTCCCAAGACTCAGCAATGTGACCAACAAGAACAAAGGTGGAAGGTTGTCCTTAAAGTCAATACCTTGGGATGACATATGGCCAATGATAGCATGAAACTCGCTCAAATGATGAGAAACACTAGTACCTTCCTTCATACAAAGGTCCATAAGCTACTTTAGCCAATACATTTGAGAAGCAGGGATCTGTTTATCATAGAGATTATAGATTTTTTCCCAAAGATCCCATATAGAATGCCCATTTGTGATAACATTATAGTAAGCCTTCTTGTTGAGGGACATGATAATCATGGACTTGTGTAAATATCTGATCTTTATTTATCATAGTCCTAGAATACATCAAGAATCTTGCCCAAAGGCTACCCCAGCAATCATCAGGATTGCTACTCCAAGTTTTGCCCATAGACTAGTACACGGGCCTCAAGATCCTATCTCGAGTCACATCAGTCTCTTGTGCTGGATTTGGAGGCAAGGAATTTACGACTAGAGCCTCCCCTGGCACCCAAGCGTCCTCCCGCTCCAAACAACACCCATGGAGAGACCTCTCGCGGTGGGTTTGGTCCATGCACTCGGCGCAGCTAACAACCCCCTTGGATTTTAACCTGAAGCATTAAGTGTTTTGCCTTGAATTAGTTCCTTGAGCAAAGAAGTTCAAACAATGTACCTAAGTGTACAATCATGATCATTTCAGTGGACATTCGTACGACCAATTGCTAAGGCGTGATTCCCTTTTTCCCGAATACTCCTAGCATTCGATCCTGGATCATTCGCGACTTGGTGAGATTTCGAGGGCTTGGCAAGGTAGGTGTCTTGTTTTCCCTTTTTCTTTGGGTTAGGGTTTGTACCCTACCGACCCCAATTATCCTTACCTTAGGTCTCCTTGTAAAATAGATCTTGGACAACCCCATCGTCCTTGGTTGGTCAATTTGCTTCTTGGCAATTCACAATTTCCCTAAGTTTGACAAATCGGTCCCCAAGAGAGAGAGTTGTAGTAGGGCGACTACTCAAATTCTTAACGAATATATCTCGTAATTAGATCTCGCCTCCCTTGGCCTAAGATGCAATAGTATCCTATATGCTTTTCACCAACTGAAATATAACCCTTTTCCTTTTTATACATTTACTTATGCATGCAAGTTGCTTATACATGCAGGTTATGCTATGTACAGCTACAATGATATTGAAATAACAACATAATATTTTCTTTTCCCATGCAAGTCACATGAAGTAGAATGCAGTTGCTTATGGGAAAATATAACCCTTTTATTCCTCTCCATAGCAACTACCTATTCTTTAATTAAACATCCTCCTAGGAATCAGCCTATTTACGGGTCGTCACAAGGGATTTTTTTAATTGCACAAATGTATTGTGTACAACATAACTCAATTCTTGCCAATGTAAGTTACCCAATGCAAACCTTCCAATGCACATGAGCATCGCAATATATATTTAACCTATGTGCGCGATGCGACTAGGACATTATTGCATGAGTGCATCTTTTAACACATGAACCATATATTCACGAATGCAACAGCCTTTCATCATGATGGTGCGGGAAGTATAAGTACCTTGTGATGCGATCTAAAAGTTTCCCGAACATTGCTATGATATTTTTAAAACAAAGGGTTCAATTATAGTAAATTTCCAATGCGATTAAGATTACCCTATGCGAATTTTATACTTATTGCACCCATATCATGCGAAAACAAAAAGGTTGAATTTGATGGAACCTGAAATTCTATAGGAGGGGTATTATCGGCTTTCACGCTTTGGGTGGGGACTCCTACATGTGCCCCTCTTACTCCCATGTGCTCCTCTTGTGTGTTGCTTTGGGGCCATCGCAATCAGGGCTAGGGCAGGTGGAGGGTGTGTTGAAATTCCTTGCATCTGGCAATCCTTCCCTCCCACAAGGGAACTCCCTTTGCAGACGAATTGCATCCCTTACGCTATTCTGTGGGTGAAGCACCCTTAAGAAGGCTCTTTATGGGAGCTTCTAGAAGCTTCTTGGAAGCTTTTTTTTCTTTTTGGTTTCTGATGGGGGGGACCCTGATGGCATCGAAGATGATGATGATGATGAGGGGGGGGTGCTGTTAGGAGGAGGGGGTGGCGTTACTATCAGGCGGAGGGGGGGGTAGTGTTTGCTGATCACCGAGGGGGGGGGGGAGGGGACTGCTGAAGACGACCAGGGGGGAGGTGGGGCTTCCCCTTATATGGTGGGGGAGGGAGGGCTTCACGAGGGGAGAGAATCATTTAACAGCCGCCACCCCTCCACCTGGGGGAGTGCATGCCTCCCCTTTCTCTCTCTTTACTCCCTCTCTCTCTCTCCCCGACATGCTGTCGGCGAGGAGAGAGAGAGCATGTCGGGGAGAGAGAGAGAGGGAGAGTAAAAAAAAAATGAATTAAATTTGAAATTTTTTAAGGGGGGTTATTCTTATGCATGGGGGGGTACGGGAGGGATATTACATCCTCTCCCCCTTAGAGGAATCGAGATGTCCTCATCTCGAGAAGACCTGGGGGTATTGTTGGTTGAGAGTATTTTCATCCATCCAGGTGGCATCCTCATCAAGATAATCTTTCCACTAGATGATGTATTCTCTCAAGGTCCTTGATCTCAAATGCCTCTCCCTAACATCTAGGATTCTATCACACGGTAGCTCGAGGACTCCTTGGCTAGGCATTACAATTTGTTGATCATCAAGTATATGATTCAGATTAGGTAGATACTTTTTCAATAGGCTAACGTGGAATACATTATGAATCTTTAGAGTTGTGGGCAATTGTAGTCTGTAAGCATTAGGCCCTAGGCACTTGATGATCTTATAAGGTCCACAATACCTCGGACTTAGCTTCTTGTACTCTCCCAAGGACAATGAACTCTTTTTAGGGCATACACGGATGAAGAACATATCACCTTCAACGAAGGACCTGTCTTGCTATTTCAAGTTAGCATAGGCCTTTTTTCTATCCTTGGCATCTTGAATGTCTTGTCTTATTGATTTAATTTGATCATCCATGTCTTCCAGCATTTGTCTTGAAGCTTCTACCCTCAAAGTTGTATTCGGGAAGTTCAAAGGGGTACGACAATCATGCCCATACAATGCTTGGAAAAGGGTCATCTAAATACTCTGTTGGTAAGAAGCACTGTAAGCAAACTCAACCAGGGGTAAGTATTGAATCTACTTTTTGGGTTCGCGACAGCAATATGCCCTAAGCATATCTTTAATGACTTGATTGACTCGTTCTGTTTGTCCATCAATTTGGGGATGGTAAGTTGTACTGAAATAGAGTTGAGTTCCAATAGCCTCAAAGATAGCCCTCCAAAAGTGTGATGTGAAAAGAGAGTCACGATCACTAATGATTCTTCTGGGTAACCCATGAAGTTTGAATATTTCCTTGATGAATAATCTTGTGATGTCTGAAGCTTTATAGTTTGTCTTGACAGGGATGAGATGTGCGACCTTTGGTGAGCATATCTACTACAACCATAATAGAGTTATATCATCCCTAAACTTGGGGTAAGACAACAATGAAGTCCATACTAATGAACTCCCATTTCATTTGTGAAATGTCAAGTGGTTGCAATTTCCCAGGCATTTAAACATGTTCTACCTTAATGTGTTGACAAGACAAACATTCCGTGACATATTTGAGTACGTCTCCCTTGAGACTTTCCCAATAATAGCTCTTCCTGACCATATTAAGGGTCTTGGCATAACCAGGATGTCCTGAGAAAGGGGAGTCATGGGCTTCCCAAAGTATCTTCTGCTTGAGAGTTTGGCTTGTAGGGATACACAATCTTGTCCTAAAGTAGACAAGTCCACTACTGATGGAGTATTCTTGATACTTCGTCTTTAGCTTCAGGTCTTGATCCTTGATGGGGATCTCCCTTAGCATTTTCTGATAGACTGGGTCATGATATACCCCTTCGTTTGCTAGCTCAAGAATTGGGTTGTTTTGCATTGATACCTTTGTGGCTAGAGACCTTGCTATTGATGAATCTTGCAAAATAAGAGAATTTAGAAATGCATTGTGATTGAGTGCATCGGCAACTACATTCTCTTTTCCAGGCCTATATTTGATTTTAGAGTCATATTCTTCCAGCACTTCGATCCATCGACGTTGCCTCATATTGAGCTCATTCTAGGTAAAAATCCATTTAAGACTCATGTGATCCGTTAGTAAGGAAAATTTGTTAGCTAGCAAGTAATGTCTCCAAAGTTTGAGAGCATGGATGACAGTCAACAGCTCCAGGTCATGGGTAGCATAATTCCGGATGTAGCCTTGATCTAACAGTTGCTTGAGTTGGTCTTTCAGCTCGTTTTGGGATGGACATCTTATACGGCCTCTTTGCGACCGGTGTAGCTCCTGGCACAAGTTTGTGATTTCGTGGTCTACTTCCCTTTGGGGAGGAAGTTCCATCAGATCTTTAGGGAATACGTCTGCATATTTCTTTAACCATGAGGTTTTTCTCCAAATTCTTGATTCTGATCTAGCTTATTCAGTTTAATCAGATAGACAAGTAGACCCTTTTGAACACCTTTTATTATCCATGTTGCTTTTGCCAACTATATTTTTGGCTTACCAGCCTCACCTTGAGTCGTGACTAGTTTCCCTTCAGAAATTTGGAAGGAGACTTGGCCCTTCCCACAGTGGATGTGGGCATCATTGGGTATTAGCCAATCCATTCCGAGTAAACATTCGTGAACACCTAGGTTCATTACCTTGAATCTCACAGAAGTTGGCAAGAATTTCACCTTAGTAGTTTGCATAGTACAAGTGACCTCACGACCATTTACTAATTCCACAAGTAAAGTAGGTGCATCTATTGTGGATATCCCTAATCTTTTTGCACAGATTGGTGAAATGAAGGAATGAGTACTGCCATAGTCAATCGGGGTTTTGAAGCTTTTACCTTGATATTCTGATGGAGTTTGAATCACCGAGAATTGGTGATTTGGACCCTTCTTGTGAAGAGTGGTGTGAACTGTTGCCCTCTCAATGTCAGCATCCATGGATGGATCTTCTTCATTGTCCAGCTCCTTATTGGAAACACTGGAGGTTCTCCCTCTGGCCATAACGGTGGTTCCTTGGCCATGAGTGGCTTTGTTTTAACCTTGGAATTTCCCTTAGCGATGCCCTCTTCCAAGCTTGGGCCACTCCCTCTTAAAGTGTCTGGGCTCATTGCAATGGAAACAATGTGGGTTGCGATAATTGCTTTGTGTTGGAACAAAGTTTTTGATAGCATTGACCCTAGCATTCTTTCTTTGGCCCTGATTTTGACCCTGTGCTCTCTTAGTCTGAGCCTTAGACATACCCTTATTCTGATCTTTGTAAGGCCAAATCATGTTGTTCCTTGGTTTGGTCTGCACATCCTATATTATTGTGTCTTGTAGGTCCGTTGGGCGCATTGATTCCAATTGAGTGTTTATGGGTGGATTCAACCCAACACAAAATTTTGACACCTATTGTGTCATATCCATTGGGGGTGCATACTTTAGGAGTGAAATGAACTTCGAATAATATGCTTCAAGGGATAATCCTAGCTGCTTCAAGTCATAGAATTCATTCATCTTTTGTGTGGGGTAGGCAGGTGGCAGATACCTCCCTTGCACAGCTTCCTTAAGCTTATCCCAAGTGGCTGTCCCCTCCGAGATCGCTTGGTCTCTGCACCATTGTTTTCACCAAAGCCTCGCTTCGTCTATAAGCTTAAGTTTGGTGAGCATGGCTTGGTTAGTAGGTGTAGTTCTTGCTGCCTCAAAATAGTCCTCCATGGACTCAATCTAGATCTCAGCGTCGGCTTGAACAGTCCTTCCCTTGCCATCAAACTCGGGTGGCTGAATTTGTTTGAGAATGAATTTCTTCTCTTGAGCCACAGCTGGACTTAGTGCGAGTCGAATTTGTAACCTGCGCTTGGGGTTACGTCTAAACAATAAGATTCCTTATGTTAACATCTTATCATACGTTCCCATATTACGTTAATATGCACCCAAGCATCCTCCCGCTTCAAGCAGCACCCGACACAGCTAACAATCCCCTTGGATAGGGTGAGGCAAGCAGTCAAAGGTAACTGAACCTGCCTCTCCCTCCAAGCTTTTAACCTGAAGCATTAAGTGTTTTTCCTTTAATTAGTTCCTTGAGCAAAGAGGTTCAAACAATGTACCTAAGTGTACAATCACGATCATTTCAGTGGACGTTCGTACGACCAACTGCTAAGGCGTTATTCCATTTTTCTTGAATACTCCCAACATTCGATCTTGGATCGAGATTTCGAGGGCTTGGAAAGCTAGGTGGCTTGTTTTTCTTGGGTTAGGGTTTGTACCCTACCGACCCCAATTATCCTTACCTTAGGTCTCCTTGTAAAATAGATCTTGGACAACCCCGTCGTCCTCGGTTGGTCAATTTTCTTCTTGGCAATTCACAATTTCCCTAAGTTTGACAAATTGGTCCCCAAGAGAGAGAGTTGTAGTAGGGCGACTACTCAAATTCTTAACCAATATATCTCGGAATTAGATCTCGCCTCCCTTGGCCTAAGGTGCAATAGTATCCTATATGCTTTTCACCAACTGAAATATAACCTTTTTCCTTTTTATACATTTACTTATGCATGCAAGTTGCTTATACATGTAGGTTATGCTATGTACAGCTACAATGATATTGAAATAACAACATAATATTTTCCTTTCCCATGCAAGTCATGCAAAGTAGAATGCAGTTGCTTATGCGAAAATATAACCCTTTTATTCCTCTCCATAGCAACTACCTATTCTTTAATTAAACATCCTCCTAAGAATCAACCTATTTATGGTCGTCACAAGGGATTTTTTTTAATTGCACAAATCTATTGTGTACAACATAAGCCAACGTAAGTTATCCAATGCAAACCTTCTGATGCACGTAAGAATTGCAATATATATGTAACCTATGTGAGCGATGCAACTAGGACATATTATTGCATGAGTGCATATTTTAACACATGAACCATATATTCACAAATACAATAACCTTTCATCATGATGGTGTGGGAAGTATAAGTGCCTTGTGATGCGATCTAAAACTTTCCTGAAAATTGCTATGATCTTTTTAAAACAAAGGGTTCAATTATAGTAAATTTCCAATGCGATTAAGACTACCCTATGCGAATTTTATACTTATTGCACCCATATCATGCAGAAACGAAAAGGGTGAATTTGATGGAACCTAAACTTCTGCATGAGGGGTATTATCAGCTTTCGCACTTTGGGTGGGGACTCCTACATGTGCCCCTCTTATTCCTGTGTGTGCTCCTCTCGTGTGGCGCTTTGGTGCCATCTCAATCGGGGCTAGGACAGGTGGAGTGTGTGCTGAAATTCCCTACAACTGGCAGTCCTTCCCTCCCGCAAGGGAACTCCCTTCGTTGAGGAATTACGTCCCTTACGCGATTCCACGGGTGAATCACCCTTAAGGAGGCTCTTTATGGGAGCTTCTAGAAGGTTCTTGGAAGCTTTTTTTTCCTTTTTGGTTTCTGATAGGGGGGACCCTAATGGCGTCGAAGATGATGATGATGATGAGAGGGGGGGTTGTTGTCAGGCAGAGGGGGGTGGCGCTACTATTAGGCAGAGGGGGGGGGGGCATTTGTTGATCACGAGGGGGGGCACTACCGAAGACGACCAGGGGGAGGGGGGCTTCCCCTTATATGGTGGGGGAGGGAGGGCTTCACGAGGGGGGAGACGACCATTTAACGGCCGCCACCCCTCCACCTGGGGGGGTGCATGCCCCCCCTTTCTCTCTCTTTACTCCCTCTCTCTCTCTCCCCGACATGTTGTCGGCGGGGAGACAGAGGGAGAGTTTAAAAAATTTGAATTAAATTTAAATTTTTTTAAGGGGGGCGTTCTTATGCACAAGGGGGTACGGGAGGGATATTACATTCCTCTTCTAGTCTTCTTTTCTCTTCTTCTTGCTCTCTTTCTCTCTCTTTAGCTTCTCTCCTCTCTCTCCTCTCAACTTCTTTCATTATAAGTTTTATCATAGCTCGATGCTTTGGTCCTTTTCTTCTTTCCCCTTTCTTCCTTTTCAAATCCAAAAAACCATAGTTACTCAGCTTACTTGTATAGGTACAGCAAGAAGGACTATAGTTAACCTTAGCTTTTTGGAGCAAGTAGGAGCTATGGATGGAGACTCAAACATATCTGGAGGTAAACTCATTAAAATAGCATGTTGTCACTTCTTTTCATGAAAATTTTAGGGGTTCCAGGGCAAGTTGGAGGTTCAATAGTTTAGAGGAGGGGAAAACCACAGTTGCTTTTTGTTCCAGACTTCTCTCTCCTCCCCACCAAGCTTTTCCCTCAAGCTTCCATGGTGAATTACCCCCAAATCCCTTCTTCCTACTGCAACCAGTGCTGAGCCTCAACATCTAGTCACCCCACAAGCTCCCTAAGGTGATACTCCACCTGGCAAGTACCTTGGTGGCCAGCAAGCAACCCACATGGACAGTAGGCAGTAACTTGCAAAATGCATCACATTTTACACTAAGGTGCATGTTCCCCATTCCTCAGCCTTGCTCCTTCCCTATTTTCTGGCCTTGGTCTAGGACCCTTGGGCATGCAAACCCTCCCTTCTTTGGGTAAACTTGACCCCCCCTCTCCTACTAGTCTACTTCTTGATCAAGCACCCTGTTGTATACTGCCTATTGGTAGCCATTAAATCTCAACTCAAGCTCTTTGCCCAGCCCACAACCTCTAGAGCTCAAGCCTCAAGAGATGTTTCAACCCCTTTTTGCCTTTCCCTATACCCAGAGATTGAAGACATGGAGCTTAGCATGCATGGGAGTTTTGTGGGCGGCCATGAAAGCTTCACTTGAAGCTTTCCTTCTTTTAAGCTCAAGCTTGGGAACAAGCATAGGAGCTATCATCATCATTGGAAGCATTCGAATGCTAAAACAGTCATCCATGGGAGTGCTCCAACCAACCAGGCTTTCTTAATGGAGAAAATGGGCATCATGGCGGGCTATACTTCAAACATCTTATCCAAGCACTGAAGAGGTATGACAATTTGATCTTAATCTCTCATGTTTATCCACTTGTTGAGCTTAATCCCTTTGTTGGAGAGATTAAAGATTGGATAGACTTAGTGTTAACCCCAACACGAAGAAAGTAAAAGGAAATAAAAAAGACGCAGGGCAAAGGTGGAAAAAAGGTAGCCCGACAGAAGAAAGAAGAGGAGAAAAGACCAAAAGAGTAGGGGCAACCTTGAAAAGACCAAAAGAGTAGGGGCAACCTTAAAAAGCCCAAGGCAAAGGCAAAAGGGGAAATGTACATTTTAAAATACAAAGGCGCACCCTGAAATCTTGTAAAAGAGTGCCAGGTGGTGGAAAATCCGGAAAGCTAAAACAGAAGACAAAGACAAAGGCCAAGGCAAAGAGAAACGGAAGACAAAGGCGCACAAGGAAAAGCGCAAGTCAAAACTTTTGTAAAAGAGTGCAAGTGCATCATGGTTTAATTCAAGAAGTACCGGGCTCTCACCCGTGCAATTTGTAAATGTAGACGGGTGGTGGAAAGGAAGCTAGGAAGATAGAGGGACAATGGGAAAAGGGCCTAGGCCACGGCCGACCATGTAAAAAAGGGGAAAAGGGGATGACCGCCCAAAAGGGATTTAGGGTTTTGTATATAAAGTTGAAAAGTGAATAAGAAGCTCATTCTTGTGTGTGGCCAAAAGTAGCTCTCCTCTTCTTCTTCTTCTTCTTCTTCTTCTTCTTGCTTGCTTGAGCTTGTGCTTGAGAGAGGGAGTGTGAGAGTGTGAGGGAGTGAGTGTGCGAGGGTGAGGGACCGTGGGGAGGAGAAGCTCTCCATCTTCTCCTCTCTTCTTCTCTTCTCTCCTCTTCTCTTCTCTTGCTCGCAGTGATGGAGCTTGGAGCGTGGGGCTTGAGGATGGAGCTTGCTTGAAGCTTGCACTTGGATCGTGGAGCCACCGGAGTGTGCGGGAGAGGAGGTAACTCGAACGGCATGGAGGTAAGCTCACTACACCCATAGATATGGATGGCACGTCGGCTATGTGAGAGGTAGCCATTAGTGCTCGGCTTGGAATGCTTGAAGTAATAAGCGGTCCGTGGGTCTTGGCGATTGAGCGAAGGCTCCCACATTTTAGTTCCGTTGTGCCGAGATCAATAGATTTAAGCCTTGAGCGCTTGCGCGCTTCGAATCGAGCATCGAAGTAAGGGTTTTCCCCGAACCGGTGCTTAAGATAGGTAGGAAGGGAGGGGGTTGAAGATGGTATTCGACCTCCTTGGCAAGTAGGTTTTTGTTTTTTTGAGAATTCTATTGTGAGATGGAGTAATATAGGTATTTACTTTGTGACGGATGCATTAGAGTAGGAGAAAACAAAGAAAAACAAAGAAAATAAGCATTAGGATTTACTGTTGCATAACAAGGCAAAATAGGGCAAAAATCATGCAAAAAATGGTAAAAATCTCACTTGTGATGCCTAAGATCGGCAAGTGAGTGATTGGGGACATCAACACCATACCCGGCAAGGGGTATAAGGCCAAGAGTGGCAAGAAAGGCCACATTGTGCATTGCAAGGTTTCAGGAGAGCAGGAGAGAAGAGGAAAGCTTTGTTGAGTGGATCCGCGTCGATCTTGTCATCCGGGAGATATTTACCCAACCCAGGTAATTCTACACCTTCCCCTACATGAGTAGGATGGATCTAGAGCTGCTTGACTAGGGGGAAGGCCTCCAACACCCGGCATGGTGAATTTTGTGAAGCCCGACGAAAAAATGCGCCGCGCTCAGCGTGTCTAAGTGACAACGATTCTGGGCCGAGTCCCAAAATCGGCCCTTGGACCACTCCACTCGGCCTTCCTAACCACTTGACTCGGCCCTCTGCCACTTGATCCTTAGACCATTCGGCCACTACCACTCGGACACCCACCGCTCGGGCCGTTCGAATTGCGCACTCAGACTAACTTGGAATTCAGCCCTCGGCCCACTGACTCGACCCTTGGCCCTCTCGACCCTCGGACATCTAGGCTCGGTCTGGCCGAGTTTGACATTCAGACCCATTACGTTCAGCCCCTTCTACTTGGCCCTCGGACGGGTTGAATCGGGCACTCGGCCCCTGCAATTCTTCGGACCTGTTGGGCCAAATTTAGATTTTTTCAAATTTTAACCTGAACATAATGAAACTAACCGAGAGACCCTATAGAGCCAAAACCATATCAGAAATCAATCACTAGGCTGAAACTTAGAGCAAGTAGTTCAAAATTTGGTTGTAAACGGTCTTTCAAATCACGGATGGCATTTACCGTAACGGCCCTGCGCCGGGCTGGGGGGGACTACCCCCCTGACCCCCGCAGAGGGGGATCTACCCCCTCCACACCTCCCCCAAGTAGGTTGGAGGAAAAACATGTGCCGTGACAGGTCCTCCAAATTAGACCCTAGTGTAGTAATGGCTCTACACGAACATGGATTCTCACTGACAAAGGAGCAACCAAAAGCCCATACCCGAACCGAGAGAAACAGAGACCCTAGAACCTCAATGGGCCAATCTAGCCAACAAGGGCAAGAAGGCCACACTTTAACAACACATACGTGTTGCATTCGGACTGGTGGGAAGCAACAACATCAAGCTACAATAGCAAGAATGACTAGATATAACAGTTGTGACAATAGATGCTCCTTGAATAGCACTACACGGACGAGCCAAGACATCAGTGGAGAATCCACATCTAGTCGTGCAGTTGGGGACTCACGGGCATTTGTCAGAAGGCTCAAATTTACAAGCCAAGACCTAGAAGATGAAGACATGGTACCACCTGCTTATCTTAGGGTCAAAATCACTGCGAAAAGAGAGCACACTATTGATGCTCTAATTGATGAAGGAGCAGATTTTAATGTCTTGACCTATGAGGCATGGACTCTACTAGGCCAAGCAGAGCTGACACTGACTAATGCAACTCTTAGCCCTTATGGGGGACCTCCACAAGCACTCATAGGGAAGTGCAATATCCTTGCAACAATTGAAACTGAAAGCTTGCCCATCCTATTTCATGTTCCTCCAAATAGCGCTAAATATGGTAAGGAAACCCTCCTGGGAAGACCCTTCAAAAGGGCGACCAAATGTGAGGCTGACTATGTAGCACAGAGAATACACCTGACACTACCGAGTGTGAGGATAGTCACAACCCTTAGCAAGGGTGTCCTCATCGAACCTCGAGGGAAAGGCAAGGAAGATGCTGACGTAACAGTCAAGCCTACTAACGAGAGCAAGGACTTGTTGGAAGAGTTGATACAAGCACAAGTCGAACAACGACAACCAGTGAGTGAGGCCATGCCTGAAACAAGAAGGTCAAGAGACAATGCCAAGGATAGGATTTGGACTTATAAATATTGTAGAAGACCCCAAAAGAAGCCCAAGTCTTATAGACGAAGGCATCAATGGAGGGTCAATACAATGCCGCAATGGATATCCAAAGCATTGCTACGTGGGTATTATGCAGGTAATCGATGGATTTGGGTACCAAAACCCCCTGCTAAACCACCTCTATCAACTAAAGTCCAGATTGCATTAAAAGCAATGAGGCATAGGAGAAAATCTAAGAGAAACTCCAGGTCTCGAGGCAAGAAACCAAAAGAAAAAGCCTCAGCCTAGCATGCTTAATAAGTAGATGTCATATGTAACCATTGAGCGTGCACAAAAGCCACTAGTGCCCAAGGAGCCTTTGATTCCCCAAGAGGATAAGGAGCACCAGAGGCACAACGTTGCTTGTGAGAAGGCTAATTTCTCAGCAAGGCAAATGGCACAATCGTCTAATAGCCTCGAGCAAATCATTCAACTAGTGCTAAGTCCACCTGAGAGTCCTAGATATCCTACATCCTCTTTTCCCAAACGGACACAGGAAGCACAACAACAGTCGTCAAGGGCAGCTGCTCAATCCCAATCTCTATCTCCATCTAAGCTTCCAAATGTCCAAGAGGTGGGACATGACACCACCCGTAGCTCTCGGCCCAAGGATGTGCCCGTGCAACCTAATGTGACTAGATCAACTCATGATCAATCTACACAGGTGAATGCTCAAAGGGCAAAAAAAGACATGACCACTTCCGATCGCCCTAGGGACTTGACACTGCAATCCACCAAGAGTAGCCAGCCCAATGGACTAGCCGCTACTACTTCCAATTAGGGATCACAACAGTCACAGCCCTTGGCCGTGACTACGCCCCTTGCGGAACGTATCCTTAGCAATTCACCTACGGAGGAGGTGCCGCAACCAGTATCCTTGACAACTCCAGCCCTTCCAAAGCACCTAAAGCCTAGGTATGAGGAGAAACCTCTCAAAGATGTGGCCAAGGAGATGGCTCATTGAACCACTCAACCTAGCAGGGCTATTCAGCAGGCCACGGCTATGTGCCATGAGGACACACTAGAGAAAGGAAATGCTAAGGCCCAACCAAGCACAACAATGGTTGACCTAGTCCAGGGTCCTGAGTCATTGAGAGATGCACCTTCACTAACCAAGAAAAAGAGGAGAAAATAGCAAAAACAACAACAGTTGCATGTGGTTGTGGACCCCAAGAACATTGAGACGAAGAGCGCTAGAGAGTTTATGAATAAAGCATCGAGTCCATCCACCAATGAACCCATTGATGCCTCCCCTAATAGCGGTGAAACCTCAGACACCTCCATGTGCTCTGAAATATCACAACAGTCATTACCATCAATGGCTGCTTGCAACGCTCAATCCATCGACAATGGAACTTGCGTTGACCAATAAATAGTGGACATAACGCTGTCACAACAAGGTGACAAGCCTATACCAATCACATCTAAGGAGAACCATGATGCAATAAAGAAGCCTCATCAGCAGACACATGGAGACCCCAAGAGCATAAGAAATCCTAGCATTAGCCAAACTTGCGCATCTAGGCCAGAGCCCCCAGCTACGCTAAAACCCAGGAAAACTCGTAGAACCTTGCATGAGATAGCAACCAAGAAAGCCCTTGTTGAACATAGAAGTGTCACAGAATGCTTAACTGAGTTGGATGCTAAGCTCAAAGTGATTGCATGTGTCTATGTCCTAGCAGACATGCGCGCATTCCCTAAAGAGCAGCTCGGAGAGTACTTGCCATTTCCCTTGTCTTGGGAAGAGCAAGAACATCTTGACAAGCACTATAACTGGCTCTTGTATGAACGCATGCGACTCATCTCTGGCGAGGAAGCTGACAAACTGCACTTAACTGTCACATTCAATGGTGCGCTCTGCCAACCAAATCTCTTAGAGATAGAGCAATTAAAGCAACTATCAGAGGGCCGAAGTCAATTTGAACAGCGTTGGTGTGAGAACCACATTGTAATGGCTGAACTAGGAGCCTAGATCATGACAGTCTCAAAGGAGTGATTGGCCAAATGGCAGTCTCAAAGAGACCCAACCTATGTGGCATCAACTTCCCTTCGAGTACTGACTGCCATTCGGGGTACAGACTTAGCTGAACCTAGCCAAGAGGACTCGTTGTTCGATAAGGTTCTCACTGAAGAGGAGTTACATGTCGCCAGTAGACTCCGACAAGGTTCCATACTACTCGATGTTGCAAAATATCTATCAGTATTGAGTAAGCTGCCACGAGTACTAGATGCATGTGCCTTGCTCTAGTACAATCCAAAGTTTTATAGCTAGTTTTTATCCTCATAAAGCGACATGTATCCATGGATATGTATATAAATAAACAATAACTTTTGTCACCCTGTATAGACACTATCAACACATACAAGCAATAATAGTCAAGTGTAGACAGAAGAGTTGGGGCCAACAGGCTAGGCTCATCCGGTCCCCCTCTCACATGACCATTTCCACCTCTCGGCGAAGGGCATGCACCCTGCATTGCCACCGTGGAAAGCCCTGACCAACATCTCTGATGATGTAAGCAAGGTGCAGTCCCTTTCCATACACCTTTCCCTTTCCGATCTATCCTACCGAGGATGAGCCCCTCCCAAATCCATGACCACCAGTCGATATAACTTGGCGTGAGCCAAAATCTGCTAATGGCAAGAGGCTAATTCAACATCATCACGGAGGCCATCCCTCTACAACGAGCACAACACGTCCCACCCCTCCTCTTCTAGTCATATGCGTTTGATAACCCACACTATAATCCCTCCCATGTGAACGGTCTTATTCCGTATCAAGGCCTAACCCTTGGTTTGCATATTGCAAGCCCCCCTACAAGAATAACATGGAGAACCTAGGGTAGCTGGCTTGCAGAGACATTCTCCGCGGACGATGGGAACATGCAGCACACGCCCCTCCGCTGGTGCGCTACATGCCCACTCTCAAAAGGTATGCAAAGAAACGAGGTCCTAAGCGACACTGCCCCAAACGAAGGCCGAAGAATCCCCGAGCCAAGAAAGTCGAAGCTCAAAGAAGCATGCAAGATGTGGCAACACCAATTGCACAAACCCCCAACGTACGCTCAAGCGCCAGATGCTCAAGGGTAGAAAGGGCAGCTCGGGATAGGGAGGAATTTAATGAATTGTTCAAAGGCATTTTGGAAACGGTGGTAGCCCGAGACTACACCATTCATATCCCGACCGACATGTTCCTTGCCCAACCTCATGGGAGTCCCGCACGAGCAGAGCCCTAGTCGCCTAACCACCCAGACTCACCCCGCCTAGTGCAAATTGACTAAGCCCCTATGATGTACAAGTAGCTTGACAAGTCATCATGCCATAAATTTTTGTCTTTTGATGAGTAAAGGGGCAAGCTCCCCACTTGTACACACTTCCTTTACCTATCGTTAATGTATGCGACCTTAACAAGCAATGAAATAGGCCTCGCAATAAACATCATAGCATTTCGAAAAATTATGTCTTAACATGATTGTATTTGTTCAATGTGCTTAACGCAAGCAAGCATATACTCTCACGAAGTGACAAGTGGATGCAAGATGACACAGTTCTTCGTACAAACGTGTTCAAGGGCCAGGCCACCGCAAGACCACCAACCGCACAAAGAACCGCAACAAAGCCACGTTGTTGAACACGAAAAATCACCCTTGCGAGTGCCCACATCGCACAAACCAAAGCATAGTCATGAACTAGACTCTCTTCTTGGGCCAAGGTCTACAGTGAGCTCATGATGGGTGTCACCACAATCGCACCAATATCGCGACAATGGCTCCCCTAACAACAAGGCTAGGGCACAATCATCACTATCATATCCATTTCCTGAGCCTTCAAGGCTTGACATTTCCCAACCCATTGAAAGGCTCATAGCCTCAGCATATTGCAATGGTTGTACCTAGGCAAAAAAACAAAATACAAAAAAACAAAACAAAACAAAATAAAACAAAACAATGAAAAAAATAAGAAGCACCCACGATCACAACACCACACCTGGGGGCCCTCAAATTAGGTGCATCCAGTGTCCTTGGTCGGCTGGCTTCGTCCCTAGTCCCCTAGTCCCCTAGCACCCCCCACAATAGTTCAGGGCACATCAAGGGCAGGACAGACCTACGGAGTTTGTCTCACCTATGGTTAGACCTATCACCTTGACCCATTCACACAATTCCCTCTTACACTCTGCCTTAATACCATGGCAATCAATTGGGGCATGCACCGCACGAATGGCCATGAATAGTACACCGTCCTCATCGCACAGGCCCAATGTCTACCACCTACAGATAGTACACTATCCATGTGTTCTATCCTACTACGTCGTGCAATCACAATTCACAGGATGTCGCACCCACCTTCACGTCTACTTCTTCCCACCATGGACCACTTTGCTTCATCCACATGATGTTATGAGAAACCAGCCCACGGTCTTTTACCTACGTAATATCTAAGTATGCACGTACACTCACATAATATCTGCACCGAAGTCTATACACAGTTTGGGTCCTCAAGTGCAGGACAATACTCCAGGCTTGCTTAGAGTTCAACCTGTCTCCCAAACTAATCAAAATATGTCTTGTGCACGCTAAGAAGACTAGCACTACCCCTTAGGGAGAGACCACCTGAGAGGTTTTCCGATTGTAGGTATTAAAGACTCCAACGAAAGCACCGTCAACTTTACATCAACACTCAACTCTGAACTCTTGTCCTTTACTTCATCATGCAGGGCCACTAGATAATCATCACAATCAGAATCCACCATGAGCATCCCAAGAATACCAACACCCGTGCCAGCTATGAGTGACCATTCCCAACAAAGAGTAGCCCTATCGCCACCTAAAAATCATATCACTAGCCAATCAGAACAGCAAATTGCCACCAATGACCTTCATCCGTACCAACATCAGAACTCCTCCAAGGCAAACCACAACAGTCCCTTCCACCCATGTCTTCGGTGCAAGCTTCGCATGCTATCTTCGACGAAGAGTGCCATGGGACTGGCACTCGTCTAGGAGGGGGTAATGTTAACCCCAACACGAAGAAAGCAAAAGGAAATAAAAAAGATGCAGGGCAAAGGCGGAAAAAAGGTATCCTGACAGAAGAAAGAAGAGGAGAAAAGGCCAAAAGAGCAGGGGCAACCTTAAAAAGCCCAAAGCAAAGGCAAAAGGGGAAAGGTGCATTTTAAAATACAAAGGCGCACCTTGAAATCTTGTAAAAGAGTGCCAGGCGGTGGAAAATCCAGAAAGCTAAAATAGAAGACAAAGACAAAGGCCAAGGCAAAGAGAAACGGAAGACAAAGGCGCACGTGGAAAAGCGCAAGTCAAAACTTTTGTAAAAGAGCGCTAGCGCATCATGGTTTAATTCAAGAAGCGCCACGGGCTCTCACTCGTGCAATTTGTAAATGTAGACGGGTGGTGAAAAGGAAGCTAGGAAGATAGAGGGACAATGGGAAAAGGCTAGGAGGATTATCTCTTAGCTCATCATAGATCCAAGTAGCAATATCACAAAATTCTTGGATCAAGGACACATAGTCCTTCCTCTCTTACATACTAAGCATAGATCCTCATTTAATTGGTCATGGCTCAGCCAACATACTAAGATCTAGCTCAATCCATGTCTCTAATTTTGTCATGAGCTTCTATCGGTTCATTCAATCACCTAGTTAGATATCTTATATAGTGCATCCCTCTCTTGATTCATGACTTGACAAAGTCTCACTATTAGAAGGATCCTCTAATGCATCTAACTTTGTCAAGAATAAAGATGCACTCTCCCTTTGAGAAGATTCAAGATATGCATCCACTATTATGCATTTAGCACCTTTGCCAAAAATCACATGACCAAGAGGTATATCAACTTGATAGTCGGATTGCAAGATCCATGGTCTTGCTAATAATACTTGATAACTTAGCTACCTTGCAAACATAATAACCCTAGAGTCCAAAATGCATTCCACATTAGCAAGTCACATGGACTTTGGTAGTGTAACCCTATGATCGTCTTAAACTATCATCAGTCATCTAGAGAATTGTGGAGATATCTCTTTGGATTTCTAGTCCCCAGATAATGAAGGATCGTGTATCCAGATCCACTAATATGCTATCAACTTATGCTACCACCCTTGGGCAATGGTTTTCAGTATATTCAAACTAGTTATCTCCCACACATGCTATTCCCAAGAGCTCGACAATATACCAAGTGCAAAGAATCTTCTTAAACTCTTTGCACACTCCTAGATATAACTTGATCAGCTATAAGAGGTTCACCTTAAGCTTTACCTCGCAAAGAGAATTGACCTAGTCAAATTCATTATAATTGGAAATGGTTCTCTTCTCCCACCAGACCATTCTTTTGTGTTGAAGAAGCTTAAGTGCCTCTTTCTTAGCTTTTACCTTCCTCTTTGGTAGCTCCTTATTGGAGTGAGCTTTTCCACAAGCACCTTTTAGAGGACTGACTTGTGTCCCCTTATTTTCTTGTTTTGGGTTTGCCTCAACAAGTTTTACATTATCTCTAATGCCTTCTTTAACCTTTTTTCCTCTTGTAATGGCTTGTAAATTGGAAGCCTCAGGGTTGTTGACACGCACAACTTTGGTATTTACTTTGGTCCCTCATCCTATTGAAGATTATTCCCTTGTGCACCATGATTAATTGGACCTGGTTGCTTACTCCCTTGCTTAAGAGAGCTAATCTTACTCTATCAAGTACTAGCTAGATGGCTCAACTTCCCACATATGTTGCATTTGACATTAGGACAATTCCTCGGAAAGTGTTGACTACCATATCACTTACAACTAAATCTTAATGGACCACCCTCTTCACCCAGCCCACAACCTCTGGAGCTTAGCCCTCAGGAGATCTTTCAACCCCTTTTTTCCCTTCCCTACCCGGATTGAAGCTTTGAAGCTTTCCTTCTTTGAAGCTCAAGCTTGGGAACAAGCATGGGAGCCATCATCATCATTGGGAGCATTCAAATGCTGAAGTCTTCTTCCATGGAAATGCCCCAACCATGCTTGATTGATGGAGCAACATGCATCATGATGAACTATGCTTCAACAGTTTCCCCAAGCATTGAAGAGATATGTCAATTTGATCTTAATCTCTCAAATTCAGCCACTTATTGAGCTTAATCCCTTGTTAGAGAGGTTCAAGATTGCATAGGTTTAGTAGATCAATCCTCTTTGTGTGTGCATGCATCATATCTAGTCTTGAAATTCATTGTATTGACTAACATTAACCCCCATTTTTTCCTGTCATTTTGGATAAGCCTCAGAGTGAATAATAGCCATTGTACATTGGGTAAGTAGCAGCTAGTGAGTCACTGGACTACCAAGGTAACCCCTACTCCAACCCTTGTTCATTCCTTGCATCTCATGAAAAGACCCAATGTCTTATTTCCAATGCATCTCATGCTAATTGCTTAATAAAAATGTTTGCCATGTATACTCCAGCTGAGGAAAAAGGCCAATGCTAGGCGAGGTGGTAAGACAAAAGAGAGGTGACCCTCCCTTACCACTTAAGACCCTGAAAGGGTGCACAACCCAACTCGGGGGGAACTTTATGCACCTCCTAGTGATCCAAAGCCCCATAATTGTATGCAAGCTAGGTACTTACCCATGATCTCCACTTTCCATGATGCAATGATCCCCCTTGGATGCCTCCTTAATCCTAATGGCACTTATCTATGACACTTGAAGTGCATGTAGTCAGAAGAGATGTATGGCAGTGAATTCACTTATGCATTGATGGCAGAGAAGATAGGTATGCAATGATGCTTGGGATAATGCTCACTATGCTCTAGATACTATTTATATTGCTGATCAAGCCCCTCTAACTATGATCCATCCATATAAGGATTTTGTAATAAGGAACATGAAATGTTTTTGGTCACAATCCTGTAAGATAGTCACGAATATCCTATTGCACAAATTTTTGTTTTGAATCTGGGAGTGAGCCCTATAGCTCATCTTGAATAAGCCCTTCTCCCCTCCCATTTGAATCAAAAATCTCTCCAATTGGAGCTATACTTTGGAAATTATGCCCATTTTTGTGCACTATGATCACTGTGGACAGGGTGCAGACTATCCCAGGACATGTACAGTAAATCCATTGCAAAAAAATTCGATAATTTTCTATCATAAAGGTTAATACCTCATCTCAAAGAGGAAAATTTCCTTCAACCTGAACCAAAAATCTCATCAATCAAAGTTCCCTACAAAATGTTACTCCCCATTTACTGACAGCAAGTCCTGTGGACTGCATCCAAATTGCTAGCCAGAAAGGAAAAAGCAAGGCCATGAGGAACTCTAGAGGGATATTAGAGAGTCGCCGACCTCTATGAATGAGGAACTGAGTTTGGTACACGATTACCATGGTGATATATGAGAGGAAATTCTCAAAATGGATCCATACACCTTGCTCAATCACACCCTATGTCAGCATGAGCTTTGTCACATGGAACAACATAATGATATGGTCACCAACCACCACCAAATGATGTCAAAATTTGATGAAGCCATTGAGCACATGACCCTCTCAAACTCGAGGACTCAATAGACCTTGGAGCAACTCACTACTCTTGTTGGTCAATTAGCTACCACTTCATCCCAAGAGAAGGTTAATGACTCTCAACATGAATATAGATATCCTCCACATCAGGAGCCATTGCATGGTCCACATGGTGTACTTGGTGCTAAGGGAGTTGCCACTTCTACCTATGAGATTGTTGAACCCTCTCATGCATAGGATGAGCCCTTGTTGAACTCCCCAGTCAACCATGTAGCCAACATCCCACTAAGGCCCTCTCCCACCCCCTTGGTCAAAATTCCGCTGCGCTCCCTAGGAGCCCCCATGCACCCTATATGAATCAGTCCCATCATGGAAAATATGGTACCAATGGCCACCATGGCAATCATGGACAGCCTGGCTACAATGGAAAACATGGGATAAATGCACCACATGGGATGTATGGATAGCAAGGCATGTATGGCCACCATAGGATGTATCAACAGGGTTTCATGGGCAGTATGACCCTAATGATCTACATGACAAGATCATCCTAACAAAGTACAATGGGAAATCCCGCTCACCATCTAACTTGGAGGAATGGACATCCAAGTTGGAGTCCTACTTCAATATCTACCCTCACATTGATTATCAAAAATGACTTTTTTATTCTCTCCACTTGGAAGGATTTTCCCACACATGGTGGCACTATATCAATCGAGAGAATCATTAATTCATTGACTAGGAAGATTTTAAAATTCATATGGTCCAAGTTTTTTTGTGTCTCATGTGGAAAAAGAGCAGTTGGCAAGACGATGTACACTCTTGACCAACGTAACCTCAATTTACGTGAGTACACAAATCAATTCATGAACTTGGCCATGTATGTGGAGAGCATTAGTGATGAAGCTAAATTGCACAAGTATATCTATGGGTTGGAACCAAGCCTATTGGCAGTTGTCATGGCCCAAAAACCTACCACATTTTTTGATGCAATTAAACTAGCTGAGAGATATGCAAGAAAGTACCGTAAGAATGAACATTTTCAGCAAGGTGCTAGATAGTCTCGCATTCCTTCATAATCAGCCCCATATCAAGGTGGTTTTTGAGGCACTTCTATGCCTAACAATAGCTCCAAAGTACCCACTTAACCCGCCTTCCATGCTGAAAGAAAAACAGGAACTTTTGGGATAGCATTTGGCTGTAATGTTGAGAATACATATGCTGAAAATAAACAGTCCACTACATTACCTTCCCATGGGTCCACTAGCCAATGCTTCGTTTCTCCTGATGTTGTGAAGAAATGGAAGGAAAAGGAGATAATTACACTATTGATCATGCCTCCAAATGCCTGTACAAGACAGCTAAGGTCAAGGTTCATAGCATGTATGTCATGGAAGGTTGACACAATGATGAGGATGACCTACCCACCGACCACTATGGAGGATGTTAATCATGACCAATTCTATGACACAGAGGATGGGTTTCCCTTTGACCCAAGCAATGATCCATCATGGATACTTGATCAGACATCGCACCCACCTACCACTTCCCTTTTCTCCATTTCCTTGGATGCTTGTGGAGGGGTTCCCAAAGCCCCAACACCCTTCAAATTCAAGGAAGTATCCATGGAAAACATGTCTTCATCCTTGTGGACAGTGTTAGCACTCATAGTTTTGTAAATAAGTCAGCCATTGATAAGTTGAAATGCATCCTTATGGCATTACACCACCCCTTGAAGGTCCAAGTAGCAAATGGAGAAGAAGAAATAGCACACATGTATGTCACGCAGTCCCCTTATGCTTGGCTAAAAATTATGTGGCACCGGTGTCAAGATTGTGGGAGAGAAGGAAGGAGTCTCACTTGTAGCTTTCTTGCTTGCACAATGGGGGAATACACACACAGGTGGAGGCTGAAAACAGTTTTCCTCTTCTTAGTTGTGTAAGCCAAAATAACTCTAGTACAAGGAAATAGAAGAACCCTATATATGGGTCTCAAACCAAACTCAACTAACTAAGGTGGCATACTAACTAAGCCACGAACTAGAGTAGATAATCATAGCTATCATGTAGCTATTATTCATGGGCGGTGTACCAACCGCATCTGCAACTGACAAGTCGGTGACATAAATGCACAATGGTCACCCTAGCATATCACGAGTGGAGCTCGATATCTCAATACTCCCCCTTGAGCGCAATCCCAATTCCTGCACACCAAGCAGGTCTCTGAACTTGCGCAGCTTCTTTGCACCCAATGCCTTCGTGAATATGTCTGCTACCTGATCCTCTGTGCTGACATAAACTAGATCAATAAGACCTAGTAAAACCCTCTCCCGTGCATAGTGATAATGCACCTCAATGTGCTTTGTTCTAGCATTCTAGACTGGGTTATTTGCCAAGTGTATACTACTCATGTTGTCACAATAAATGACAACTGGCCCATCTGTAGGCTGATGCATATCATAAAGTAGCTTATGCAACCAAGCTACCTCACATGCAGCCATTGCTGCACTCCTGTACTCAGCCTCTGTGCTCGACAAGGCAATTGTAGGCTGTTTCTTGCTACTCCAAGTGACTGCAGCACTCCCAAAAGAGAACACATATCCACTGGTAGATCGTCTATCAGAAATGCTACCAGCCCAATCAGCATCAGGGTATCCATGCAACTGTATCTGAACCCTAGTCTCATAAAATAGTCCATACTGCAATGTGGACTTCACATACCTGAGTATGCGTCTAGCCGCATCCAAATGCGGTTTCCTTGGAGCCTGCATAAACTAACTTACCAATCCAACAGCTTAGCTCAAATCTGGCCTGGTAATAGTCATATAAATCAAGCTTCCTACTATGCTTCTGTACATAGTAGGGTCTTCCAGAAGCTCACCTGCATCTGCGCTCAGCTTCACATTCTGCTCCAAAGGAACTGAAATAGGCTTACAACCTGTCATCCCATATTTGGACAGCATGTCCAATCCATACTGCCTCTGCAAGAGCTGTATCCCACTTGGTGATCTAATCACCTCAATGCCCAAGAAATAACGCAGCTCTCCCAAATCTTTCATCTCAAACTTCTGCTTCAATAGCATTTTCACATGAAGGATATCTTCATCACTGTCACCTATCATAATCAAATCATCAACAAAAATGACAAGTAGCATAATACCTTTCTCTGTTTTTCTCACATAAAGTGAGAAATCTGCCTTGGAAATCTAAAAGCCAATAGTGACAAGATATTGTCCTATCTTGTCAGACCATGCTCTAGGTGCTTGCTTCAAGCCATACAATGCTTTCTTCAACCTGCAAACAAACTCAGGATGAACAACATGCACATAACCTGGTGGCTGCTCCATATAGACCTCTTCTTGCAAATCACCATGCAAGAAGGCATTCTTTACATCCATCTGATGTAAAGACCATCCCTTTGATGCAGCCATAGCAATGACTACTCTTACGGTTGCCATCCTTGCAACCGGACTGAATGTTTCTTCATAGTCAATGCCATATGTTTGTGCATACCCCTTGACTACTAATCTTGCCTTGTATCTGTTCACAGAACCATCTGTATTGTGCTTCACCTTATAAACCCACTTACAACCAATTGCATTCTTACCTTTAGGCAAAGGTACCTATTCCCATGTAGCATTTGCTTCCAAGGCATCCATTTCTTCATCCATGGCTTTCTCCCATTTTTCTTTTCCCATGGCTTGCTCAAAAGAAGTGGGTTATGGTTCCTGTATCACTTTGACCATATATGCATAGTGAATGGCTGTAAATCCATCATATTTCAGCCTATCCATAGGATACCTAGCTCTCGTAGACCTGCGCAAAATAGGTTCACTCCCAGGTGCTCTCAAAACATCCCTGGTCTTCCTTACTCCAGGTGTAACAATAGAAGGAATACCCAACTCATCATCAATGCTCTGTTCTGAGCCACTCGATTCACCATCCACATAAGAGTGACCTGCATTCACATCAAACATGGGCTGATCAACCTTCTCTTTTCCTTTTCGTGATACCTGCATACCACTATCTGCATTGCTTTGAGAAGGTTCTCTTGATCTCAATCTGCCTGTCCATGGCGAAGAATGTGAACCACTACTAGAGAACGCTCCAGGTCCACTAATATTTTGTGACTGCTGCTGTGAATTCTGTGCAGCATTACCATTTTGTGCATCTATATCATCAATTACATTTACTGGTTTATACCAGCTACTCATCTCATCAAAAACAACATCTCTGCTCACTGTAAACTTACGAGTAGAAGGGTTATAGCATCTATACCCTTTTTGCTGCAAAGAATAACCAATAAAGATGCACTTCTCAGCTTTTGGATCCAACTTGGATCTCAACTCATCTGGCACATGTACATAGGCAATGCAACTAGAAATTTTCAAATGAGAAATATCTAGTTTCCTACCAGTATACCTCTCCTCTGGAGTCATCCCATGTATTGCTGCAGTGGGAGCCCTGTTCATTATATAGACTGCTATAGCAACTGCTTCAGCCAAGTAAAAATCTGGCAAGTCTTTTTCGTTGAGCATGGCACGAGATACCTCTCCAATATGCCTTTGTTGTGGGGTATGACTGCATGAATATTGCTGCTTTATGCCATGCTCCTGTAGAAACCTTGCAAACTCATTTGAGAGGTACTCTCCCCCTCCATCTGACCTTAGGCATTTTATTTGCAGGCCTGTTTCTTTTTCAACCATAGCCTTAAGAGTTTTGAAATGCCCAAACACTTCACTTTTCTTTTTCATAAAATACACCCAAACTTTTCTGCTATAGTAATCAATAAAAGTGACAAAATAATGACAGCCTCCAAGAGATGCAGCTTTAGTAGTCCACACATTAGAGTGGATTAATTCCAATGGCTTCTTACTCTCTTGAACATGTCTAGGAAATGGTTTCCTTGCCTGTTTTCCAAACTGACAGGCTTCACATACCTTATGCATTTCTGCAACCTTGAATTTAGGCAATCCTGCAACAATATTTTGGGCCTGCATTGATTTAAGTCGCTGTACATTAACATGACCAATGCGTTTATGCCAGATATCAATATCTGCAACTACACCAGTCCCATGTGCAAACATTGCTGCACTCAATTCAGGCATGTCTGCATCCAATGTAAACATTCTTCCCTTCTTCTTTCCTTTTGCTATCAAGCGACCTTTATTTTTCATATCCTCAACAAAGCATCCATGAGGATTAAATCTGACCTGCAAGCCCTGCTCAACCATTTGACCAACAGAAACCAGATTCTTGGTGATATTCGGGACATGAAATACATCGAACAGGTATTTCTTTTTCCCATCCTGCATAGACAAATGAATTTTTCCAATCTTCACAATAGGATGTGCAGTATCATCACCAGTTTCCACAAATCCTGGTTTTTCCATTTTCCTTGCATCCTCCATCCATTCTGCACGACCTGTCATGTGGTTTGATGCACCTGAGTCAACATACCACACATCATTGCTTTCTTCTGCACTTGTCACAGAATTGTTCATGTGCTACACCATAAACAAATGCTCATTTATGTTATCACCGTGTCTACTAGAAGATGCATAATTCCCTTGTTGCAGTTTTCCATTCATGATGTCATTCTGCTTTTTATAGCAGTCTTTAGCCATATGACCCATTTTACCACAGTAGTAGCATTCAACATTACTGTTTGAATTTTGGCCTCTTTGCCATCCACCACGACCTCTTTGGCTCCCCTTGCCTCTAGAATTACCACGTCCTCCTCCATAGGACTGGTTTTCTTGAGTTTGCTGCATATTCTGATTTCTACCACGGCCTCCAAATCGGCCTCCTCTACCTCTGCCTCTACCTCTTCCAGCATTTGAGTAGAAGACAGCTTCTTTTGAAGTTCCTCTTGAAGAAGATGCACCACCATTTCTCTGCTCCTCAGAAATTAGAGAAGCAATCAACTCCTCAAAATCAGAAAATCTTTCACGGACGGAAATGGATGTTCGAAACTGTGCATAATCCTTTCCTAGACCATTCAAGGTCACTGAGACTAAATCATCATCTTCCACTGGCGACCCAATGGAAGCAAGTGCATCTGCAATCTTCTTCACCTTCATGTGGTAGTCATTGATGCTCATACTTTCTCTTTGCACATTGTGCAATTCTTGCTTGAGCTGCATTTTCCTGGCTTGTGTATTTGTGCTATATATTTTTGACAAAGTATCCCATGCCTCCTTTGGTGTACTTGCATCTTGAATATGGACAATCATAGAGTCTGAAATGCTGATAGACAGCCAATACATAACTTTCCTGGTTCTCTCATGCCATGCTTTAAATGCCTGCATTTGCTATTGATTGGGAACATCAAGAAGAACTGGTTCTTCTTCATTTCTTGCAAGAAATTTCCAATATCCTTTTCCCATAAGGAAATTCATCATTCTAAACTTCCATGCTTGGAAGTTGTTCTTGTCAAGCTTTTCAGTGACAATCTGTGAGAGAGAATCAGACACCATTACAGAATACTACAAAAAATTATGTCACTGCAAAGAACATAGCTTCAGTCTCACAAAGGCAAATCTACAAAACTGGCGAAAGTGGTATTTGACCACACAGTCACTTCATAGTGACGATTTTGCATCAACATGCAATAGGGATGATTCTGTAACTCCCAATGTCTCTGCGCACAAGCATACAATGCAATTTCTACAGTAACTTTTTACTGACCTGTAGAACAGTGGTCGCACAGCATAAAACTGGGTCTTTTCCTGAGTGCATGTGCAGAAAAACTTTCGCCTCCAAAACAGGCCCCGAAATGGCCTCAAATAAAAAAAATAGGGTCGCCATGGGCTAAAGCCCTATCCCGCAGCATATACTGCCCTCTTGCTTCACCGCGAAGGGCGTCTCAACCTGAGACAATGCACTCTTGCAATTTTCGACTGTGCTACCTGCAGAGATCTGCTCCCAAAATAGAAAATGAAAGCAACACTGCTCCTCTTACCAGAACACCGCGAGCTTGGCTTGCTTTCTTGATCTCCTTACCACGAACAAGGCTCTAATACCATGTCAAGATTGTGGGAGAGAAGGAAGGAGTTCACTTGTAGCTTTCTTGCTTGCACAATGGGGGAATACACACACAGGTGGAGGCTGAAAACAATTTTCCTCTTCTTAGTTGTGTAAGCCAAAAGAACTCTAGTACAAGGAAATAGAAGAACCCTATATATGGGTCTCAAACCAAACTCAACTAACTAAGGTGGCATACTAACTGAGCCACGAACTAGAGTAGATAAGGATAGCTATCATGTAGCTATTATTCATGGGCGGTGTACCAACCGCATCTGCAACTGACAAGTTGGTGACATAAATGCACAACAGTCACCCTGGCATATCACGAGTGGAGCTCGATATCTCAACAACCGGTTGATCCGATTGCCCTATATATGGGCCCCATTGATGTTGACTTGGGTTGTAATTGGCCAAAACAATTGGGAAAATTTGCTATGGACTTCTCTTAGCTCTACATGGAGTTTATGATGAATGGACAACCCATCCACCTAGAGGGAGTTCAGGATCATGTTGATTATCAGCTCATTATAGCAAAGCAACTCAAAAGGGAGTTTACGAAATGCTCACAAATATTTATTTTGCAATTGAGTAAGGAAAATTCCGGTGATGCCTCTCTAGCGTCTAATGATTGAACCTTGCAGGCCTTACTTAAGGAATATAGTGACCTATTTTAGATGCCTACAACCCTTCCCCCTATGAGGCAAGTGGACCATCCACTTGATCTAGAGCCCCATTCTAAGCTAGTAAACAAGACTCCCTTATAGACTCTTCGATTGTGAGTGTGAAGAGATTGCAAAGAAAGTCAAGGAGTTGTTGGAGATGGGTTTCATTGAACCAAGTTCTTCCCCCTATGCATCCATGTCGTGTTAATCAAGAAGAAAGATAGCTCCTTTCACATGTGCATTGACTACAGAGACTTGAACAAAATCACGGTGAAGAACTGCTACCCCAACCCACGGATTGACAATTTGATGGATGAGTTAGAAGGGGCATGTTTTTTCACTAATATTTTGGCTTGCACTCTGGCTACCATCAGATTCCCGAGAGGGAGAGAGATGAGATCAAAATGCCCTTCAAGATTGATCGTGGACTTTATCATTTTCTAGTGATGCCTTTTGGATTGACTAATGCCCCCACCACATTTCAAAGACTCATGAATAAAATCCTACAACCCTTTTTGTTCAACTTTGTTCTTGTTTTCTTTTATGACATCCTCATTTACAGCAAGTCATCAAAGGAGCTCTTGACACATGTCAAAAGGGTGTTTGACATATTGAGAGAGTATCAACTCTTTGCTAACTTGGAGAGCAAATGCACCTTCATGCAAACATTTGTGGAGTACTTGGGACACATTGTGAGCAAAAATGGCATACAGGTTGACCTAAAGAAGGTGCAATGTATAAGGGACTGGCCCACTCCTTCCACCACCACTTCTTTGCATGGCTTCCTTGGTCTCTCTTCATTCTATAGATGCTTCATTAAGCACTATGCCACCATTGCAACACCTTTGACTGATTGCTTAAAAAAAGAGTCATTATTTCAAGATGCCATTGCTGATCATAGCTTCAAATAGTTAAAGGACATGCTTACTTCTGCCCCTATCCTTGTCTGCCTTGATATCTCTAAGCTATTTACCGTTCATTTTGATGCTAGTGGTAGGGGTATTGGTGAGGTATTTTTGCAAGAGCATGAAGTGATTGCATTTGAGAGCAAGCTTACTGAGAAGGAAATGCAAATGAATGTATATAATCACAAGAGATGTTGTCCATCCTCCATACCATTAAGAAATGGCACCACTATTTGTATGATAGCCACTTCCAAGTAAAAAGCGGCCACCGAGTCCTCCAGTACTTCTTGATTCAATCCACTTTGACTCCCAAGCAAAGGCGATGGGTGACAACCTTACAAAACTATGCCTTTGACATTTCACACACTCGAGTCAAGGATAATATTGTGGCTAATTTACTCTCTCAAATGTGTGCATGCCGAGTATCCTCTATCTTAGAATTGCATAATGATTGGGTTGAATAGCTTCAAGAGGCTTACTTGTTAGATGATCACTTCAGCCACATATTCCAGAAATTACAGCATGGGGTCATGGCTGAAAACTCCCAATATCAGCTTAACCATGGCCTTATTTGGTTCCATGGCAAGATTTTCATCCCACACACTTTCCCTTCATGCAAAAGATCATGGAAGAGATACATTATTTTCCCATTGCTAATCACTTGGGTGTTTTCAAAACATATGACAGGATTGCCAAGAGCTTTCATTGGAAAGGCTTATGGAGAAATGTTGAGGACTTTGTGACCAAATGTATTCCATGCCAATAGAATAAGGACAATACACTCAAGCTTGCTTGCCTCTTGCAGCCTCTCCCTATCCCTAAAGGGAAATGGACTCACATTACAATGGAATTATCACTGGCCTTCCCGTGACCAAAAAAAGGGGAACAATATCTATGTGGTAGTGTATCAAAACTGCCCACTTTATCCCCACACTGACCCAATACACAACCTCTTAGGTGGCCACTCAATTTATGAAAAATGTCTTCAAGTTGCATGGCTTACCACAAGTCATAGTACATGATCGGGATGCAAAGGTTATGAGTAACTTTTGGCAAACAATTTTCACCTTCATGGATACCAAGCTTGCTCCATCCACTGCATACCACCCTCAGTCCAATGGCTAGAGACTCAATGAGTGAAAAAATGGCTTGAGACATATTCAATGCACTTTTTCTATGACATATAACATAGTTGGGATACATGGCTCCACTTGGCTGAGTTTACATATAATAACTCCACACACTCTAGCATTGGAGTTTCCCCTTTTGACGCCTTATATGGGTATAACGTTCCCCTCCCCACAATATTATTTAATGATAAGATCAACCCTTAGAGTGAAGCTGAGTTGGATCACATGCAAGCCTTACTTCAGCAATGTAAAGTGAACCTTCAAAAGGCCCAAACACACATGAAACTCTATGCTGATGAGAAAAGAAGGCATTTATAATTCCAAGAAGGGGAATTGGTCCTTTTGAAAGTGTTTGTCCTGCTACTCAACTCTCAAAGAGGGTAACAATAACAAGCAGGTTCATCGCTTCTATGGCCCATACTGGATTTGGAAGAGAGTTGGTGACTTGGCCTACCACTTAGAACTTCCCCCTACCACCAAAAAAACACAATGTGTTTCATGTCAACCAACTGAAATACTTTATGGGATCCTTAGTGGATTATGTGGAAGAACTTCCCCCATAAATGAAGAAGGCATCACTCATTATATCCATGAGGTAATCATTGGGCAGTGAGATAAGCACTTATGGTCTTGATCCATTAAAAAATACCTCATAAAATGGCAAGGCCTACCATTGGAAGAAGCCGCTTGGTGCCCAACAACCATTTTCAATGAATTTTCCTACCTCTAAGAGGCCCCACGGCCTAAAGACTAGCTTGTCATGCCCCATTTGACAACCCTCTGCCTGCAACCTGCACTCTATTTTAGAATAGTTTTGTACTTATCCAAATCTCAAGCATGTGCATCCTACATAGTTGAAAGTACTCGTCATAAGCTCCATTTTGACATGTGGTGCACCCTATTTGGAGCAACCTATCAAAAGTTATGACCTGTTTACTTCAATAGGCCGGTCCTGGATAACATGCTATCCCCATTCTTTATCCACCCATCTTTCATTGTAAAAGGGCTCAGAGTAGCACTTTGCAACCCTCGCTTAGCCCACCATCACTCCCCTCTACTTCTCCTTGTTTTTTAGGGCAAAAACCTTTCAGGGTGGGGATGGATTGTAACAAGCAGTATACACACCGACTAGGGGTTAAACACCCAGTCACAGTGATCGGGGTATATAAGGTGTAAGAGTCCTAGATTAGGGCAACCAGTTATTATCAAGAATATACTCTTCACCTTTATCTCTAGCTTCCATGGCTTCCTCCTTCCTTCTCTCCTCTTTTGTGTCTTTCTCTCTCCTCTTCTAGTCTTCTTTTCTCTTCTTCTTGATCTCTTTCTCTCTCTCCTCTTAGCTCTATTCATTGCATACACCACCTCTCAAGACCTAAAGCAGGCTTGACACTGGCTCTAGAGCTCTAGCTAGCGGCCTCCTATGCTCACCAAACCACCCTCACGGCCTCGTGGCTAGGAGCTTTTGGAGGTTACACACTATAAATAGGTCACACATTTGTATCAATTGCAGTCCAATGATTTCCCCTTCCCAAATCCAATAGAGGAAGCATCCAAATATATAGGTGATCAACACTTCATGTCACATATATAAAAATATTTCCTCACCACTAGAATGCTACATCTCCTATGGCCCTCCTACACCCCAAGGATTGGACCTATGATGCACGATCTTAGACGTAAAACAAAAATGTAATAGAGTCCTCTCATAATTGTTTACCGCAGCACAGAGGATCAGAAAATGAAGCAGAGGTGCAGAAAAAATGGAAGAAGGAGATAACCGAAAGGGCGCATGACAAAGGAAGGAAAAGGCACCCCGGATGGAAGTGAGACCCTGAAAATTTGAATGACAACCTCTCCAAAAGGCTTTAGTATTTCCTCGAGAAAAGAAAAGAGTAAAAGCGCGCCATTAAATGTGAAGGCACTCCCGAACCCTTGTAAAAAGAGTGTCGGGCTCACTCTTGTGCAAATTGTATGCATTAGTTGAGAATGGGATAAGTTCGAATGGTGGAAAATAGGAAAAGAGGGCCTAGGCTAATGGCCGGCCATGCAAAAAGTGGGGATGACCGCCCAAAAAGTAGGGCATGTATATAAAGTTCAAAAGTGTGAATGAGAAGCTCATTCTTGTGTGTGGCCAAAGCTTCTTCTTCTTCTTCTCTTGTTTCCTGCCTTCTTGCTTGTGCTTGAGTGAGGGATTGAGGGAGTGTGAGGGAGTGAGGGAGTGAGTGTGTGAGAGTGAGGGATCATGGAGAAGAAGTTCCCCATCTTCTCTCTTCATCTTCTCTTCTCTTTTTTCGCATGGCTATGGAGGATGGAGCTTGACGGAGAGGGCTTGAGGCTGCTTGAGCTTGCTGCAGGATTGTGGAGCTATCAAAGTGCAAGAGAGAGGAGGGAATTGGATCGAGCATCAAGGTAACCTCACTACACCTGTAAGGTAGGCATTGTGCATCGGCTATGTGAGAGGTAGCCATGGCCGCTCGGCTTGAAATGCTTGATCAATAAGCGGTCCTAGGTCTTCGGATAGAGCTCCGTAGCTCCCCTCCATTTTGGTTCCATTGCCGGGACAAATGGAATCGAGCCTTGAGTGCCATGCGCATCGAATCGAGCATAGAAGTAGGGTTTGCAACCCGAACCGGTGCTCGCGATAGTTAGGAGATTTAGGAGGTTTTAATCCTTGGAGCAAGTAAGTATTTTGATTTGTTGTTGAATATTAGAGTAGGACCATCCATCTCCATCTCTGTTTTTTAATTCTGTTGCATTAGGTTAAGATTAGGATAGGAAAAAGAAGGAAAACAGAAGGGTTCTACTAATGCTGGAAATAGGGGCACAGATTCAAATTTCTGGCTGGAAGAGTATGAGGGATTAATTTCTAAGGTTACAACAGACTGGGATGGGGCAATAAGAGGCCTTGGGAACCAGGAAACACCACATTTGACATTCTGCCTTCTGAGAAGAGAGTGAGCTTGAGAGCCAGGGAGAGAGCAAGGGAGAGAGAGCTACGGGGAGATCGTTAAAGTGCCGATTGATTCAAGCGCAGCGTTGATTGGCAGTTCCCTCTATTGCTTTGCACCTATTTGAAAGACACGGCATGATTCCGTGGACTAGGCATTGACCTTGAGGCATTGCGTGCAACCCGCGAGTTGTCATCCATGCCATTGGAATAGGCCGTCCGAGTCCCAGAATAGAGTTGCTCGATTTCTAGAGTTGGACCATCAGACTCCGAAAATCGGACCAGCCCAAAAATCGGACCACTTTTTCAATATGATCTCCAGAATCGAACCAGCCCGAAAATTGGACCACTCCGTCCAACTGTTATAATCAGATTCAGTGTCAAAGTTGGATCACGTGTCCTAGTCCCAGACTTGGACCACTCAACCCATTGCAGTAGTTGGACCTCTCCTGTCTGACTAGGGAAATCGGACCAAAGTAGAATTTGACCATTGTTCCTAGTGTGAAACTCGGACCACTCTGTCCGATTCCCAGGATTGGACCAGCCCGTCTGATTCCTAGAATCGGACCAATTTGTCCGATTCCCAGAATCAGACCAATTCACCAAAACTCTAATTAGAAGGTTTTTAAGCTTGCCCCATAGTCTTGGCCACCTTGGTCACATCCTTGATCCCCCAGGGAACCCAATTTGGCCCTTAGAAGCCAAAGGCCAGACGGGATAACCGAGGATTCACCCCGAATAGCTAGACACTGAGCAGACCAAATTTAGAATTTGACTTGACGTTCGATGACCAACCAACCCTGAAGCAGAATAGAGAATGCAACAGGGACTTTCAATAAAACCTCAGATCAGCCAAAACCTACGCTTAGAGCCACATTAGGCTACAAATGTGAGGGAAAGAGTGGAGTTTGCATTGAGCATTTCTTGCATCTGCACCTCACTTTTTGATTTCATCACCAAAGGTGCACTACAAGAAAAGGAGAAGCCTATTTTCGCACTGAGCACTAGAAAGCACGAAGCACAACTTGTGAATAAGATTGGCAATTGCTTTCAATAACAAGGAACTCATCAGGAGACATAATAACATCAAGGAACCCACTACTAGGAGAAGATCCCAAAACATAGCGGGCTACTTGAGAGCCCATCAGTAGGACCCTAAGAGGACACGACAATCCAAAAGGCGATAACATAGAGAATCGAACACTGCCGATAATTGACGACCTTGTGGAGTTGGAAGTGGGAGCAATGTCAGCATCACGAGGTAGACAAGGAGAGGACCGATTGGACTTCAGGGAATTCCTAGTCCTAGTGCAGGAGTTAATCAATAAGTATGACTTGTTGACTAGGATGGTAGTTCAGGGCAGGCCAATAGAGGAAGTGGTAGCAAACCTAGAAGAGGAAAGAAAAGTGATTAGAAGGGCGCTAGAGAGCATAATTGCCTATAACCACGAGCAAAAGGCTAGGAAACTCCAACAAGATGTAGACATGTACGAGGCCCACGGCGTGTGCTAGCCCTGGCTGGTGTAGCCAAAGCAGGACCAAATGCAGAGAGAGAGCGAGCATCAGAGGCTAACTTATCATTGAGTGAACGGCGTGTGCTAGCCCTAGCTGGTGCAGCCAAATTAGGACCAAATGCAGAGAGAGAGAGAGAGCATCAGAGGTTGACTTATCATTGAGTGAACTAGTAGCCAGGCGGCTCATGGACAACACGTCCGCCGAGCAGAGCGCAACAGCCTTAGCCACATCATTACTCTCAAGATTAGGGGTCACACAAGGGACAAAGGGGCAATCTAGGATCCCTATTGTATCAAAACAGCTAGACAAGTATGAACCTAGCAATGACCCATATAGTTTTGTGGAGCAATTCGAACAAGTTTGTGAAGCAAATGGTCTCACGGACCTTGCACAATGCTCTCAAGCTTTCGGGCTGTGTTTAGGTGATAAGTGGAGAATTTGGTACACTAGCCTAGATGCAGCTGAGCTCACGAACTTTGCCTGTCTTAAAGACCATTTTATCAAGAGATTCTTTGAGGTAGGGTACTCTGACAATCTCATGGTCCGGTTGATGAATGTTAGTCAGAGGGAAAAGGAAGACGTAAGAGACTACATTACTCATGTGCAGGGCCTCTTCAAGAGGATTCTTGCCAATGAGCGACCTAATGAGAAGGCTATGTCTACCATGTTTATAAATGGAATTCGTGTTGAGATGACAAGCTCAACACATGTGGACATTGATGATGGACCGCCTGGTTAGATGGGTCCACACGTCTACACTTAGCACGTCGGTGGTCATTATGACTCTCACATGGCCATTGACTCATTACTTATTATATTCAGGTTGTTACACCTATTTACAGCTGGCATAGTTATAGCGCCAGTCGACTAATGTAGTCGATTATGCATTGTTTGACTTAGTAGGCCACTTTCCTTTTATCTTGTATCTTATCTATACTTTGTGTACGTTGTGAAATGTGTGGAAGAAGAAGAAGAAATCAGCAAGAAAACGTTTTGGCCTCCATCTCTCTTCTTGTCTCTTGAGTGAGCTTCTCCTTGTGCATTCTGTGTGTGTTCGGCGCATCATCTTGAGCAATCCCCTCCACCACGCGATTCTTGACATGGTATCAGAGCCGCACCACTGAGAGAGGCTGATTTCGAAGGTTGAAGCAAAGGGGAAGAAGCAAGGTTCAAGCAAGCAAGCCACGGGTAAGAAGCTCTCCCATCCTTCCACTCTTTCTCTTGGATAGTGCCTGTGGAGGCACCGGAAGCAGGGCAGAGCAAAAATCTCAGATTGCAGTGAGATTTGGTGTGCGCGAAGAGCACTGTATATTTTGCAAATAGGTCCTTTCGGCCTTTCCTGCAGTTATTTTGGGCATTTGAGGCTGTTTCAGGGCCCGTTTTAGAGCCGCAAGTTGCGAACAACAGTTTCAGGGTACGCTGTGACTTCAGCTGTATCGACCGACAGTGGGTGCGCAGGTTACAGATTTCAGATCTGTAAGATTAAAGGTGTTTACCAGTGAGTAAACACGAGGTTTATTTGCAAACAGGTTGTAGATTGCATGTATTGTTGAGTAGACAGTGAAAAAGGCTGTCTAGTGTATTGCTGTGCACTACAAGTCGAGGATTGCAGAAGATTTGCTTGCTGTTTGGTATTATTCTTGTGATAATGGCAGAGAACAGTGGAAGCCCCATCATTGAGAAGCTTGACAAGAACAATTACCCTTCATGGAAGTTCCGTGTCACCAACTTTCTTATTGGAAAAGGCCTCTACGAGTTCGTTTTAGGTGAAGAAAAGGAGCCGGAGGTGAGTGATCCTCCAACTGCAGAAGAGATAAAGGCACGAAAGGAATGGAATGCAAAAGACAAGAAGGTCATGTATTGGTTGTCTGCAGTAATTGACAATAATATGTTGGGACACATTAGAAATGCAGAGAATGCATATGCAGCTTGGACCATACTTGAAAGTATGTTTTCTGTAAATACAAAGGCACGAAAGATTCAACTCAAGCAAGAGTTGAATACATTGAAGAAAGGGAAGATGTCTATCAATGAGTATGCATTGAAGGTAAGGAGCATTGCAGATGCATTGGCAGCGATTGATGCAATGCCCGATGATGATGATTTGGTGTCGTCTACCTTGGGTGGACTTAACAATGAAAAGGCTTGGAAGTCTTTTGTAACTTCCGTATATGTCAGAAAGCCATTTCCAGATTTTGATGAGTTGGTCTCTCTAATGATCACTGAAGAAATCAACATGCAAAGTGAGACATCTGAAAGAAGTGGTGAACAGGTCCAGGCTTTCTACTCCAGTTCAGGAAGGGGACGTGGTAGGTTCTCTTCAAGAGGCCGTGGTACAGGACGTGGTAGTGATAACCAGCAAAATAGATTGAATCAGCAATTTGGCGATATGCAGGTTTCAGGAGGTCGTGGTAACTTTAGAGGCAGGGGGAGCTTTAGAGGAAGAGGTGGATGGCAGAACAGAGGTTCTAACAACTCTGGTATTGTGTGCCACTACTGTGGCAAAACAGGTCATATTGCAGCCCAATGTTATGCCAAGAAAGATGATATTCGGAGTGGTAAGTTGCAGCAAGGAAACTATGCATCGTCTTCACGACAGAATGAAGACAAAAATGAACGTTTGTTGGTTATGCAGCATATGCTGAATGCTGTTACAGGAAAGGGAACACATAAAGATGTTTGGTATGTCGATTCAGGTGCATCCAATCATATGACCAGCCATGCAGAATGGTTTGGAGAGATGCAGGATTTGCAGAATGCAGGTTATGTGCAGACGGGTGATGACTCATGCCACCCAATTTCACACATTGGAAAAGTTCCCTTGTCCTTGCATGATGGTAAGACAAAGAGTCTTTCAGATGTATTACATGTGCCATCTATTACAAAGAATTTGGTGTCAGTCGGTCAAATGGTAGAGCAAGGGCTGCAAGTCAGATTTAATGCAAAGGGCTACTTTGTAGAAGACTTCAATGACAAGTGCAGGTTGGTAGCAAAGGGAAGTAGAGTTGGACGTATGTTCACTCTAGATGCCGGAATTCCTACTATGAATGCTGCTATGTATGCCAAAGGAAAAGATGTTGTTGCAGACATTGAAATTTGGCACAAACGCATTGGACATACAAATGTACAAAGGCTGAAACTAATGCAGTCCAAAGGGTTGGTTACAGGTTTGCCTACATTTAGAGTTGCAGAATTTCAGAAGGTATGTGAAGCATGTCAGTTTGGTAAGCAGGAAAGGCAACCCTTTTCACATGATAGAGATGTAAGCAGAAATATTCTTGATGTTGTACATACAGACATTTGGGGGCCTACACAAAATGTATCTCTTGGAGGCAGTTCATACTTTGTCACATTCATTGATGATTGTTCTAGAAAGCTGTGGGTATATTTTATGAAGGAAAAGAGTGAAGTGTTTGAGCACTTTAGAACTTTCAAGGCTGCAGTTGAAAGAGAAACAGGCTTGAAAGTAAAGTGCCTGAGGTCAGATGGAGGGGGAGAGTACCTCTCAAATGAGTTCAGTGATTTTCTGAAGTCTCATGGGATAAAGACATAGTTCACATGCAGGTATACCCCACAGCAAAATGGGGTTGCAGAAAGGAAAAACAGGCATATTGCAGAAGTTGCACGCGCCTTGATGGCTGAAAAGAATATGCCTAAGCATTTTTGGTCTGAGGCTGTTCATACTGCTGTTTATATTATGAACAGAACTCCCACAACTGCAGTTCATGGTATGACCCCCGAAGAATGTTTTACAGGTAAGAAGCCTGATGTTTCACACTTGAAAGTATTTGGCTGCATTGCGTATGTTCATGTGCCAGATGAGTTGCGGAAGAAACTGGATCCAAAGGCTGAAAAGCGTGTCTTTATTGGATACTCTTTAGAGCAGAAAGGGTATCGCTGTTACAACCCTGTCACATGTAAGTTCAGAGTGAGCAGGGATGTCATCTTTGATGAAATGAGTAGTTGGTATGCATCTAGTGGTGATGCATTGGATGTTGATGATGATCATGACACTCATGTGTAGGCTGAAAAGCAAGAATCACAGACTCTTAGTGGACCAGAGACATCATCTAGTAGTCCTTGGTCTGGGAGACTAAGGAGTACCTCTACATCTTCAAGTGCATCTAGTAGCACTACAGGTAAAGACAAAGGAAAGAATAAAGTGTTAGAAGGCATTGATGTAGTTCTTGATGGAGACTCCAGTGGCTCAGAGAGCTTAGATGATGAGCTTGGCATTCCTTCAGTGAGAACTCCAGGTGTGCAGAGAGCATAGGCTGATGCAAAGACTCCATTGAGTGATCCAGTGGTACGCAGGTCTAGCAGGGTGAGATACCCTGTTAAAAGATTTGGTTTTGAAGGTTATGCAGCTCACCATTATGCTTATATGGTGAAACTAGTTGAGGATGTTGAGCCTACATGTTTTGAGGAGGCTGTTGGTCATGCTCATTGGGATGCAGCAATGGATGAGGAGATGGCTGCATTAGAGGCTAATAAGGCTTGGGATCTGGTATCATTGCCGAAGGGAAAGAAAGCTATTGGATGTAAGTGGGTTTATAAGATTAAGCACAATGCAGATGGTTCTATTAGCAGGTACAAAGCTAGGCTGGTTGCAAAAGGCTATGCCCAGACATATGGCATAGATTATGATGAAACCTTCAGTCCAGTTGCTAGGATGGCAACTGTCAGATGTGTGATTGCTTTGGCAGCAGCCAAAGGTTGGAGGTTGCAGCAAATGGATGTAAAGAATGCCTTCTTGCATGGTGATTTGCAGGAAGAAGTGTATATGGATCAGCCAGCAGGTTATGAAGATTTAGAGCATCCCACGTATGTGTGCAGATTGACGAAGGCACTCTATGGGCTCAAGCAAGCACCTAGAGCATGGTCTGACAAGATTAGAGAGTATCTTGTCAATATTGGTTTTTATGTTTCTGATGCTGATCACTCACTTTATGTGAGAAAAGGAGATGCAGGTTTGGTCATCATAGTCATCTATGTGGATGACTTGATTATTATAGGTGATAGTGATAGTGGGATTGCTGAAGTCAAGGGTTGTTTGAAGATGAAGTTTGAGATGAAGGATCTAGGTGAGCTAAGGTACTTCCTTGGCATTGAGGTGGTCAGATGTGATGATGGTATATGGCTGTCCCAAAGACAGTATGGCTTGGATATGTTGTCCAAGTATGGTATGACAGCATGCAAACCACTTTCAGTCCCGTTGGAGCAGAATGTAAAGCTGAGTGCTGATGTTGGGGATGAGATAGAAGACCCTACTATGTTCAGGAGGATAGTGGGGAGTTTGATTTACATGACTATTACAAGGCCAGACTTGAGCTACGCTGTTGGTCTTGTGAGTCAATTTATGCAAGTACCTAGAAAACCACACTTGGATGCAGTGAGACGCATATTGAGATATGCCAAGTCCACATTACATTATGGACTTTTCTATGAGGCAGGTACAGACGTACATGTGTTTGGATACACAGATGCAGATTGGGCTGGTAGTGTGTCGGATAGAAGATCTACCAGCGGATATATGTTCTCTCTTAGTAGTGCAGCAGTTGCTTGGAGCAGCAAAAAGCAATCTACAGTTGCTTTGTCGAGTACAGAGGTTGAGTATAGAGGTGCTGCTATTACAGCATGTGAGGTAGTATGGCTGCAAAAGTTATTGGCTGATTTGGATGTGCAGGTGGAAGGTCCAGTTGTCATTTATTGTGACAACATGAGCAGTATACAGTTGGCTAGGAACCCTGTGTTCCATGCCAGGACAAAACATATTGAGGTACACTACCACTTTGTGAGAGAGAAGGTACTAGTAGGTGAGATTGACTTGGTGTATGTCAGCACACAGGATCAGATAGCTGACATCTTCACGAAGGCATTGGGTACAGAGAAGCTTCAAAAGTTTCGAAGCTTACTTGAAGTTGCAGAGATGCAGTTGAGCTTGAGGGGGAGTGTTGAGATGACAAGCTCAACACATGTGGACATTGATGATGGACCGCCTGGTTAGATGGGTCCACACGTCTACACTTAGCACGTCGGTGGTCATTATGACTCTCACATGGCCACTGACTCATTACTTATTATATTCAGGTTGTTACACCTATTTACAACTGGCATAGTTATAGCGCCAGTCGACTAGTGTAGTCGGTTATGCATTGTTTGACTTAGTAGGCCACTTTCCTTTTATCTTGTATCTTATCTATACTTTGTGTACGTTGTGAAGTGTGTGGAAGAAGAAGAAGAAATCAGCAAGAAAACGTTTTGGCCTCCATCTCTCTTCTTGTCTCTTGAGTGAGCTTCTCCTTGTGCATTCTGTGTGTGTTTGGCGCAACATCTTGAGCAATCCCCTCCACCACGCGATTCTTGACAATTCGGAGCAAGAAGCTCTACAAAGCTTTGGCTAGTGACTCCACTCTACATAGAGACGTGTTAGCTAGAGTTTTTGAAGAGGCAATAAGGGTGGACGATCAGCTTAGGGAGTGAAGCATGAGGAATGCCAGTCGGGATAGTACAAGCCAGATAGCTCCAGAGCGGACAACAGCTTTGGGGGAGAGAGAGAACTCTAGCATACAGGATAAGGGAAAAGGTGTTGACTAAGGCCAGGAGCTGGCTGAGGTGAGAATGGAGCTTGCATGATTGCAAGAACAGATGAGGAAGCCTGTGCGGTCGCATGTGCAGTGTATACACTGTGGCAGAAGCCACCTCCCAGTCGAGTGTCAAGATCCTAGATCTAGGCCATGCTCAAACTGTGGTAGGTTCGGTCATGACGCATTGCATTGCAAATTGCCAAGGAGATTTCCATATGTGCACCAATACAACCCTCCATACTTAGGCAATAGGCCACCTAATCTCTTTGGGGCAGGGGAGCCCAACTGGCTTTTTCAGCACCAAATGATGCAAGACTGGCCATTCCTAGGCTAGAGATGAACCCAACAGGCATACCCAGACCACCAGGGCCCTATGTAACCCAACCATCGAGTGACGCTCCTATTCACTATGTGGAAGAACCTAGTAAAGAGAAAACCTATGTGAACCCATACATCTCCTATGATGAGGAAGGTAATCCAGTCCTGATGGACTATTGACCAATGCCGATAATGGCACTAGGTAGAGGAAGGGGCAGAGGCTTTAGAGGACCAATCCAAGATCCAATCTCATGCTGGACTTGTAGTCATCCAGGCCATATTTCATCACGCTACCTGGAAAGGGAACAGGCAAACAAGGACAAAGCTAACCTTCGATGCACCGAGTGTGGAATCACACACCTATTTCCTGACTGTCCTAGATGGAAGCCATCAACTAGTTCTGCCAACGTGCCCTCCGTACCCTTAGGACTATTCGGTGTGAAGACATTTGGCAGTGAGGATACGCCCATTCCACTGCATGTCATGATGTGAGCACATACAAAATGAACAGGCATCTCGTTGCCTGGGCCAAGTAACCTGGATGTAGCCTCGTTGGGAAAGAAAAGCCAGAGGAGAAGGAGAAAGAGAACAGACGCAAAGATTACCCTTAAGACTGAGGAAACTACAACTCTAATGGTAGGAAAGAGGGTCACTGATGCAGAGGCAGAGACCTCAGCTCCTAAGACAACAGAACTAGGGAGTGCCAAGGTAGGGGAATACCCCCACCCTAGACGGCAACTCGAGGCTATATCCAAAGTCAAGGAGTGGGTCAAGGATGCCCAAGAACACCTTAAAGATGTAGAACCCATACTGGAAGACTGAATGGAAGACCTCTCTAGTGTGAGTACACCCGTTTCACCATCGCGACCTCAATTGGGGAATGCACCCACACCACGTGAGATGCCACAGAGGCAAGACCAAGAAGAAGCTTATCAGCAAGCTAACCAAGTCATATGGCCAAAGAATGCTGACCAAGGAGGAAGCCACCCACCCAGCAACCTCCTCACCATCTTAGAAGTAACTACCCCAGTAACCGTGAGTCTAGGAGATTTTCTTCGGCAGCACCCTCCCTTATGGCAAGAGTTAAGGCACTCAGTGGAGGGAAAAGGGAAGCATACTGCCACTGACTTACAAGAGCACGATGCAGTCACGCAGATCCCAAGCCTAATGCTACACTTAGCTCCAAGGTCATTGCACATCAACGCTTTCTGGGAAGGCACGAAGATGCATGCAGTCTTACCTATCCTAGCCTTGGGGGACACAACACAAAAAGGAATCAGACACAGGTGCCAGGGTCAATGTCTTGAGCCACGCAGTTCTACAAGCCTGGGAAACCCACCTGTGGAAGCGGCTAGGTTCAATGTTACATTGGCCAACAGAATGAAGGTCAGACCATTCGGGGTCCTGAAGAACTGGCCAATGAAGGTCGCAAGAGTGCAGTTTTCCGTGAACTTCATTGTCATGAAGGGAGTGGACTACGACATACTACTAGGCTGACCTTGGATGAGGAACACACGAGTTATTGAGGATTGGGGGAACAATCTCATCTTCTTGGGGAATAGAATAGAAGTTGTGAGGGTTGAGATGGACACCTGGAAGACTACCCCAGCCGACCTCGATGCTATATCAACCATGCTAAAAGGTGATGCACAGGAAAGCAAACCCTATGGGTCATTGTGTTGAGATATCGAGCTCCACTCGTGATACGCCAGGGTGACAGTTGTGTATTTATGTCACCGACTTGTCAGTTGCAGACGCGGTTGGTACACCGCCCATGAATAATAGCTACATGATAGCTATCCTTATCTACTCTAGTTCGTGGCTCAGTTAGTATGCCACCTTAGTTAGTTGAGTTTGGTTTGAGACCCATATAGAGGGTTCTTCTATTTCTTTGTACTTGAGTTCTTTTGGCTTACACAACTAAGAAGAGAAAAACTGTTTTCAGCCTCCACCCTTGTGTGTCTTCCCCCATTGTGCAAGCAAGAAAGCTTCAAGCGAGACTCCTTCCTTCTCTCCCACAATCTTGACATGGTATCAGAGCCTTGTTCGTGGTAAGGAGCTCAAGAAAGCAAGCCAAGCTCGCGGTGTTCTGGTAAGAGGAGCAGTGTTGCTTTCATCTTCTGTTTTGGGAGCAGATCTCTGCAGGTAGCACAGCCGGAAAGTACAGGAGTGCATTGTCTCAGGTTGAGACGCCCTTCGCGATGAAGCAAGAGGGCAGTATATGCTACGGGACAGGGCTTTAGCCCTTGGCGACCTTGTTTTTTTTATTTGAGGCCATTTCGGGGCCTGTTTTGGAGGCGGAAGTTTTCTGCACGCACTCAGGAAAAGGCCCAGTTTTATGCTGTGCAGCCACTGTTCTACAGGTCGGTGAATAGTTACTGTAAAAATTGCATTGTATGCTTGTGCGCAGAGACATTGGGAGTTACAGAATCATCCCTGTTGCCTGTTGATGCAAAATCGTCACTAGGAAGTGACTGTGTGGTCAAATACCACTTTCGTCAGTTTTGCAGATTTTCCCTTGTGAGGGTGAAGCTGTGGTTTTTGCAGTGACAGAATTTTTTGCAGTCTTCTGTAATGGCATCTGATTCTCTTTCACAGATTGTCACTGAAAAGCTTGACAAGAACAACTTCCAAGCATGGAAGTTTAGAATGACGAATTTCCTTATGGGAAAAGGATATTGGGAATTTGTTGCAGGAAATGAAGAAGAACCAATTCTTCCTTATGTTCCCAATCAACAGCAAATGCAGGCATTTAAAGCATGGCATGAGAGAGCCAGGAAAGTTATGTATTGGCTGTCTATCAGCATTTCAGACTCTATGATTGTGCATATTCAGGATGCAAGTACGCCAAAGGAGGCATGGGATACTTTGTCAAAAATGTATAGCACAAATACGCAAGCCAGGAAAATGCAGCTCAAGCAAGAGTTGCACAATGTGCAAAGAGAAAATATGAGCATCAACGACTACCACATGAAGGTGAAGAAGATTGCAGATGCACTTGCTTCCATTGGGTCACCAGTGGAAGATGATGATTTAGTTTCTGTGACCTTGAATGGTCTAGGAAAGGATTATGCACAGTTTCGAACATCCATTTCAGTTCGTGAAAGATTTCCTGATTTTGAGGAGCTGATTGCTCTTCTAATTTCTGAGGAGCAAAGAAATGGTGGTGCATCTTCTTCAGGAGGAACTTCAAAAGAAGCTGTCTTCTACTCAAATGTTGGAAGAGGTAGAGGCAGAGGTAGAGGAGGCCGATATGGAGGCCGTGGTAGAAATCAGAATATGCAGCAAACTCAAGAAAACCAGTCCTATGGAGGAGGACGTGGTAACTCTAGAGGCAGGGGGAGCCAAAGAGGTCGTGGTGGATGGCAAAGAGGCCAAAATGCAAACAGTAATGTTGAATGCTACTATTGTGGTAAAATGGGTCATATGGCTAAAGACTACTATAAAAAGCATAATGACATCATGAATGGAAAACTGCAACAAGGAAATTATGCATCCTCTAGTAGACAGGGTGATGACAGAAATGAGTACTTGTTTATGGTGCAGCACATGAACAATTCTGTGACAAGTGCAAAAGAAAGCAATGATGTATGGTATGTTGACTCAGGTGCATCAAACCACATGACAGGTCATGCAGAATGGATGGAGGATGCAAGGAAAATGGAAAAACCAGGATTTGTGGAGACTGGTGATGATACTGCACATCCTATTGTGCAGATTGGAAAAATTCCCTTGTCTATGCAGGATGGGAAAAAGAAATACATGTCCGATGTATTTCATGTCCCGAATATCACCAAGAATCTGGTTTCTGTTGGTCAAATGGTTGAACAGGGCTTGCAGGTCAGATTTAATCCTCATGGATGCTTTGTTGAGGATATGAAAAATAAAGGTCGCTTGATAGCAAAAGGAAAGAAGAAGGGCAGAATGTTTACATTGGATGCAGACATGTCTGAATTGAGTGCAGCAATGTTTGCACATGGGACCAGTGTAGTTGCAGATATTGATATCTGGCATAAACGCATTGGTCATGTTAATGTACAGCGACTTAAATCAATGCAAGCCCAAAATATTGTTGCAAGTTTGCCGAAATTCAAGGTTGCAGAAACGCATAAGGTATGTGAAGCTTGTCAATTTGGAAAACAGGCAAGGAAACCATTTCCTAGACATGTTCAAGAGAGTAAGAATCCATTGGAATTAATCCACTCTGATGTGTGGACAACTAAAGCTGCATCTCTTGGAGGCTGTCATTATTTTGTCAGTTTTATTGATGACTATAGCAGAAAAGTTTGGGTGTATTTTATGAAAAAGAAAAGTGAAGTTTTTGGGCATTTCAAAACTCTTAAAGCGATGGTTGAAAAAGAAACAGGCCTGCAGATAAAATGCCTAAGGTCAGATGGAGGGGGAGAGTACCTCTCAAATGAGTTTGCAAGGTTCCTGCAGGAGCATGGCATAAAGCAGCAATATTCATGCAGTCATACCCCACAAAAAAATGGAATTGCAGAAAGGAAAAACAGGCATATTGGAGAGGTATCTCGTGCCATGCTCAATGAAAAAGACTTGCCAGATTTTTATTGGGCTGAAGCAGTTGCTACAGCAGTCTACATAATGAACAGGACTCCCACTGCAGCAATACATGGAATGACTCCAGAGGAGTGGTATACTGGTAGGAAACCAGATATTTCTCATTTGAAAATTTTTGGTTGCATTGCCTATGTACATGTGCCAGATGAGTTGAGATCCAAGTTGGATCCAAAAGCTGAGAAGTGCATCTTTATTGGTTACTCTCTGCAGCAAAAAGGGTATAGATGCTATAACCCTTCTACTCGTAAGTTTACAGTGAGTAGAGATGTTGTTTTTGATGAGATGAGTAGCTGGTATAAACCAGTAAATATGATTGATGATGTAGATGCACAAAATGGTAATGCTGCATAGAATTCACAACAGCAGTCACAAAATATTAGTGGACCTGGAGCGTCCTCTAGCAGTGGTTCACATTCTTCGCCGTGGACAGGCAGATTGAGATCAGGAGAATCTTCTCAAAGCAATGCAGATAGTGGTATGCAGGTATCACGAAAAGGAAAAGAGAAGGTTGATCAGCCCATGTTTGATGTAAATGCAGGTCACTCTTATGTGGATGGTGAATCCAGTGGCTCAGAACAGAGCATTGATGATGAGTTGGGTATTCCTTCTATTGTTACACCTGGAGTAAGGAAGACCAGGGATGTTTTGAGAGCACCTGGGAGTGAACCTACTTTGCGCAGGTCTACGAGAGCTAGGTATCCTATGGATAGGCTGAAATATGATGGATTTACAGCTATTCACTATGCATATATGGTCAAAGTGATACATGAACCAGAACCCACATCTTTTGAGCAAGCCATGGGAAAAGAAAAATGGGAGAAAGCCATGGATGAAGAAATGGATGCCTTGGAAGCTAATGCTACATGGGAATTGGTACCTTTTCCTAAAGGTAAAAATGCAATTGGCTGTAAGTGGGTTTATAAGGTGAAGCACAATGCAGATGGTTCTGTGAATAGATACAAGGCAAGATTAGTAGTCAAGGGGTATGCACAAACATATGGCATTGACTATGAAGAAACATTCAGTCCAGTTGCAAGGATGGCAACTGTAAGAGCACTCATTGCTATGGCTGCATCAAAGGGATGGTCTTTACATCAGATGGATGTAAAGAATGCCTTCTTGCATGGTGATTTGCAAGAAGAGGTCTATATGGAGCAGCCACCAGGTTATGTGCATACTGTTCATCCTGAGTTTGTTTGCAGGTTGAAGAAAGCCTTGTATGGCTTGAAGCAAGCACCTAGAGCATGGTCTGACAAGATAGGACAATATCTTGTCACTATCGGCTTTCAGATTTCCAAGGCAGATTTCTCACTTTATGTGAGAAAAACAGAGAAAGGCATTATGCTACTTGTCATTTATGTTGATGATTTGATTATGACACGTGACAGTGATGAAGATATCCTTCATGTGAAAATGCTATTGAAGCAGAAGTTTGAGATGAAGGATTTGGGAGAGCTGCGTTATTTCTTGGGCATTGAGGTGATTAGATCACCAAGTGGGATACAGCTCTTGCAGAGGCAGTATGGATTGGACATGCTGTCCAAATATGGGATGACAGGCTGTAAGCCTATTTCAGTTCCTTTGGAGCAGAATGTGAAGCTGAGCACAGATGCAGGTGAGCTTCTAGAAGACCCTACTATGTACAGATGCATAGTAGGAAGTTTGATTTATATGACTATTACCAGGCCAGATTTGAGCTATGCTGTTGGATTGGTAAGTCAGTTTATGCAGGCTCCAAGGAAACCACATTTGGATGCAGCTAGACGCATACTCAGGTATGTGAAGTCCACATTGCAGTATGGACTATTTTATGAGACTGGGGTTCAGATACAGTTGCATGGATACACTGATGCTGATTGGGCTGGTAGTATTTCTGATAGACGATCTACCAGTGGATATGTGTTCTCTTTTGGGAGTGTTGCAGTCACTTGGAGCAGCAAGAAACATCCTACAGTTGCCTTATCGAGCACAGAGGCTGAGTACAGGGGTGCAGCAATGGCTGCATGTGAGGTAGCTTGGTTGCATAAGCTACTTTATGATATGCATCAGTCTACAGATGGACCAGTTGTCATTTATTGTGACAACATGAGTAGTATACACTTGGCAAATAACCCAGTCTATCATGCTAGAACAAAGCACATTGAGGTGCATTATCACTATGTGCGAGAGAGGGTTTTACTAGGTCTTATTGATCTAGTTTATGTCAGCACAGAGGATCAGGTAGCTGACATATTCACGAAGGCATTGGGCGCAGAGAAGCTGCGCAAGTTCAGAGACCTGCTTGGTGTGTAGGAATTGGGATTGAGCTCGAGGGGGAGTGTTGAGATATCGAGCTCCACTCGTGATACGCCAAGGTGACCGTTGTGTATTTATGTCACCGACTTGTCAGTTGCAGACGCGGTTGGTACACCGCCCATGAATAATAGCTACATGATAGCTATCCTTATCTACTCTAGTTCGTGGCTCAGTTAGTATGCCACCTTAGTTAGTTGAGTTTGGTTTGAGACCCATATAGAGGGTTCTTCTAGTTCTTTGTACTTGAGTTCTTTCAGCCTCCACCCTTGTGTGTCTTCCCCCATTGTGCAAGCAAGAAAGCTTCAAGCGAGACTCCTTCCTTCTCTCCCACAATCTTGACACATTGACCAAGTACATCCCTTGCCCTGAGGACGAGCGGGATTGGATGTATGTCTTAGCAACCATTGACCTACCATTCTCAGATGAAGAAGAGCTATATAGGCAAGCTACTAAATCACTAGGCATGCTAGATAAGGATCCCATCGTGCCACTCTACATGATGGCAGGAAGCTCACATGACCCAGGGAAACCAGTCTTGTTCCATATCCCCACCAACAAGCTTGAGCTTCAGGAAATCATAGAGTGCCTGACCAATAAACTGAAGGGAAACATGGCTACTAATCTAAAACCCCTAAGTGATCTCTTGGCTAGGCCTGAGTGGAAATGGACCAAAATTCACAATCTTAACCTGTTATACAATTGGGCTTTAGTCACTGACAAAGAGGAGATTAGAGAGGAAAACCTGGGGGATGATGAGCAGTCAGGGGGGCAAGATTCCGATGATGAGGGCTATGAGGACTGTCGCTCTGTTGGGGACGAGAGTGAAGAAGAGTTAGACATGATAGAATATGACACTGAAGGGAGAGCAATTGAACAGATCAAGGTAGACTCTAGGCCTAGAAGGGAAAGGACAGGCTGGAATGAAAAAGAAGTCATGCGGATGGAGTGTGATAGGTCATGGTTGGAGCACATGGGAGCCATGGATTACGAGCAGGCAGGGGTGGCACAGCCATTGGTAGTTCTAGTACTAAAGACAGATTCACCTACTGAATTACGACCCCCTGGTGAAACTCCTTCCTCAAGCAAGGGATGTGAGTTTAACTCCGAGTCTGAAGTCAGTACAGAGAGTGATCCTGAAATACCCCAACCCTCTAAGGTTAGATGCACCAAAGGGGACTTACCACTCCACCTAATGCGCAGACGGCTAAGGGAGGAGGCCAGGAAGCAAACTAAGGACTCAGAAGTAGAAAGGAAAAAGAAGCCGTAGGATCTCTCCAAATGCTTCACGAAGTTTAAGAAGGGTGATAGAGTGGTGATTCTATTAGGAGCAAATAGACAAGGGCAAGCCAGTGAGCCAATTGAGGGACCCACCAAGGTCAAGGAATTTGACTTGGCAGGGTAAGGCGAGAAGCCTCGACCTGTGTTCGTCGCTAACGACTTGACCAAGGATGAGGAGGATAGACTTGTTGCTCTCCTACGAGAGTATGTCGACGTGTTTGCCTGGTCCTTGGAGAAACTTAAAGGATTCGATCCTAGGGTTCTGACCCATAATATCCCAATGGTTCCAGATGCGGTGCCAACAAAGCAACATCCTTACCCTATGAATCCCAAACATGCCCATAAAGTGAAGGAAGACATCGATAAGCTCATGGAGGCAGAATTTATATATGAGATTGAGCACACGGATTGGGTATCGCCCATAGTGATCGTTATTAAAAAGAATGGTAAAATTCGAGGATGTGTGAATTACAAGAAAGTTAATGTTGCTACAAAGAGGGACAACTACCCCTTACCATATATTGAGCACATGCAGGAGAGGGTGGCAGGCAAAGAGGCTTATAGCTTCCAGGATGGCTTCTCTAGCTATAATCAAGTGTAAGTGCATCCTGACGACAGACACAAGATTGCCTTCGCCACAAAGTGGGGTGTATTCATCTACATCATTATGTCCTTTGGGCTAATGAATGCACCTGTAACCTTCCAACAATTAATGTGCACCATCTTCAAGGATATGCTTAGATGCGAGTTAGAGGTGTTCATAGATGACTTATGCATACTCTCTAGTTGGGCCGAGCACTTAGAAAAGTTGAGAGCGGTCTTTTGAACGGTGTCGGTTATACAACCTCTCGTTGAACCCCTTAAAGTGTAGATGAAGGAAATTCGGTATGGCAGCCTCTATACTATGCCAAACACCCTTCTGCCACAAAGTGAATGAGGTAAGGGCACCACCTAGTCATGGAAGAGCGGACTAGGACGCTATGTAAGAGGGAGAGGAGATTGTGAGGGAGAAGAGATGAAAACTAAGAGAGGGAGAGAGAGAGAGAGTGTGAGAGAGAGAACCATGAAAAAATAAATGAATCAATAGACTTAAGAGATGGAGAACCCTCGGGACATAACCAATATACACAATATGGACACCAATATCATGGGCTTATTACATTGTAGAGTATACATAAGCTATAGTAAGAGAAGGAATTTCATAAGCTCATGAGGGAGAATGGGGAAGGCTCAATAGGGCTGAAGGAGGCCTCTTTGCTCTCTCTCTTTTTATAAATTACAAAGGAGAAGGCCTCTTTATATAGGCCTTGAGGGTGTTTAGGGAGGAGGTTAAGATGTAATAGGAATTAACACCACCAAAGCTGCATTAAGGCGGTTCCACCAATGTGGAAGCTCCATCTAGATGTTTTGTTGACCAATTTGTACTTAATCAAGCTCCATCATAGGTGAGTTGTCTCCACTCTCTCCCCCATAGCTTGAGTCCAATAGCTCTTCTATAAAAAAATATAGAGAATCTTCATAAAATAAGATCATATCTAGCAATAATAGAGAGAGAATAATGAGAGTTCATACATTACTACTACAATTAAGGATGATTTGAGGGTGATTTAGGAGGGGAATTCTAATGGTTTATTAGCTTGAGAGAGAGGAGAAGAGAGGAGAAAGAATTGGGGGTCTAATGAATGATGTTTTATGGAAGTGTTAAGTGTGGGGAAGAAAGTATGGATGTGTATTAAATTGGGAGGTGGTCTCCACTGCAGTTGGAAAAAATTGGCATCCACCATTTTGGCCATATCTCCTGACTCGTAGCTCCAAAAAATTATTAAAAAATACCAACCAAAACTTCACTCACGCTGAAAAGTTTTTTTGGATTGGAGTGGAAGTATTTTTAAAAAATCTTACAAAACCATGTGCCTGATTTTTCTTCCACTAATGCTTCCAAGAAGGGTCCCATTTGGTTGAATTGTCATAAGGCTCCAAAGTCATGACATTATGAGCCTCACATACCCTTTGGATGGCTCCAAATCCATTTCATATATTTCCTTTTCACATTATACATTTTCCCTTCACCTTCCTCCATTGATCTTTACTCTTCACCCCCCCTTGGTAAACCGGTCCATGAAATATTTTCATCCAGTGATTTCTTGGATTTCCCAAGAGGTTGTTCCCACCCTCTTCTTTATTTCAAAGCTCCAAATGTACAAAAAATCAACAAAATGTTAGACAAATATTTTTTTGTGATTTTCTCGGATCATATAGCCCCCCCAACCTAGCTAGAGGTATTTATGCCTCTAGACACTCTTTGGTATCTTGAGCTAAACCCATCCTAATGTGATAGGGTTTTAAGCACCATCCATTTACCCTGGTCTTGTGAACTTTTCCCTCAATGTCTTGAAGTTTGTAGGAGCCATTGTTGAGTTTTTTTGTGACCCAAAACAATCCCTCCCACCGGTAGAGAAACTTGCCATCCTTTCTTTTATCAAAGCGATTGTCATATCGAAGCACTAAAGATCCCTCCTTGATGTTTTTATTTGTTAGCTTCTTGTTGAAATTTTCTCTACGCTTCTCCTCTTCCTGGGAGTAGTGGTTGATGGATTCTTCACGATCCAATTGTAGCCTCTCTAGGTCCAGTAATATTTGATGTAACTTCTCCTTTTGAGAGCCTATTGTGCCACCTAATACCCGAAGGCTAGCTAATTTCACCTCAATAGGCAAAAGAGCCTCTTGTCCATAAACTAGATGAAAAGGTGTAAACCCTAACATGGTTTTGAAGTAGGTTCTGTAAGCCCATAGAGCTCCACTAAGGTGCTTGTCCCAATCCCGGGGCCTTGAATGTACCTGTTTGCTGATGATTTTACAAATCATTCCGTTTATCTTTTCCACCAATCCATTGCATTGAGGGTAGTAAGGGGTAGAGTGTCGTCATTGAATATTTAGCTTTTGCATGAGTTCACCCACCACATTAGCTCTAAACCCTGGTCCTCTATCTGATAGTATTTCAAGAGGGGTACCAAACCTACAACAAATGTGGTCAAAGATGAATTTACTCACTTCCTTAGTAGTGACTCTTCTAGTTGGCATAGCCTCGCCCCATCTAGTCATGTAATCTACCCCCATGATAATATACTCTTTTCCTGATGGAGTGCGTGGTAGATGCCCTATGGCATCAATTCCCCACTTCTCAAAGGATCCATAGACCTTGATTGGGGTTTGGGGTTCTGCTATGAGCCGTCGTGGTCTTGATTTCTGACATTCTTCACATGTTTGAAACCAATATTTGACATCTCAGTGTAGACTGGGCCAAGTAAAGCCGGCTTGTAGAACCTTTCTACTTGTGATGTCGTGTGCAAAGTGGCCTCCACACACATCATCATGGCAAGCTTTTAAGATTTCTTCAATTTCCCATTTTGAAGGCACTTTCCTAAGCACACCATCCTTACCAAGACAATACAAACTGTCATTTACCATGCGATATCTTGTAGCCTTCCGAGCTACCCACTGTCTTTCTCCCTTAGTCAGGTGTTTGGGAGCTTCTCCTTGTTCTAAGAGATGTAGAATATCTTCTAAGTCTTCCTTGCCTTGTCGAAGTGGGGGTTTGATAGCCACTGCTCCCACCATTGACTCATTCAGCTTTGATGATGCTAGATGGTCGGCATTTTTGTTCTGGTCTCTTGGCACATGATGTACTTGTGCCTCCCTAAATCTTCTCACAAGAGATTTGGCCTCTCTCATTTTCCTAGAGAGGTTTGTATTTTTGCATGCCCATGTACCTTGCATCTGCCTTACCAATAACATGGAGTCTCCAAAAGCATTCAATCTCTCGATTGAATTACTAAGACACCAACAAAGACCATGAATTAAAGCTTGATATGCTGCCTCATTGTTAGAGTGGACACCTTCCAAGATGATTCCTTCACAATAGATTTTCTCTCCTAAAGGAGAGAAAACAACGATGTCTGCGGTTGCCTTATCCTTAGTTCTCTTGTATGCACCATCAAAGTAGAGGCTATAAGCATCTACAAGAGTTTTTATGGATGGGGGTGGTGGAAGGTTCTTTCTTTTCACCATGAGATTTTTCTCATAGCACCTATTTGTCAAAATATCAGCCAAGCATGCCCGAATTGTTTTTTCAACCTGCACTGTATAGTCAAACTCTTGAAGTCGAACCACCCACTTTGCTATTTTGTCAGAGATTTCCATATGTTGTAGTGCATAGGGAAACATATCCTCCACAGTGATGATCACAAACCTCTTTGGAAGTAAATATGGCCAAAATTTGGTTACTGCAAACATGAGGGCCAACACTAATTGTTCCATGGAGGTGTAAGCCTTCTCTGAGGCTTTCATGAGGTGGCTAGCAAAATACACAGGCCTCATGAAGGATGTTTTTGGATATTTTTGTAGGAGAGCAGCACCAATGGCCTCTTCTCCCACACTAGGGTTTACAAAGAATGTTTCTTCCCAACAAGGCTGGAGGATTATAGGAAGTGACCCCAACATTTTCTTTATCTCCTTAAAATGTCCTTCACTTTGTTCACTCCATACAAGTGTTTCTTGGCATGTTAGTTGATGTAGGGGATATATGGCCTGAGAGAGTAAGTGTATAAATCTACCCAAATATCTTAGCTTTTGTAAGAAGGAGACCAATTGTTTGATGGAGGTTGGGGAAGGTAGAGCTAGCAATGTTTCTACCTTATTTGGATCTACCTCAATTCCTTCAATTGACACTACATGCCCTAGTAGTGTAACCTTGCTTTCCCCAATGTGACATTTATCCTCATTTAGTTGTCCACCCAACCTAGCTAAGCAAGTAAATCCTTCATCAACCTTGCGTAGATGTATGTTCCTTGAGCTGTAAATACAAAAGTCATCTATGAAAACCCTTATGGACTTACCAAAGTAAGGTTGGAAAACCATATTCATGAATCATTGAAAGGTTGCTGGGGCATTTGTGAGACCAAAGGGCATGACCCGAAAGGCAAAACAGCCCCATGGTGTGATGAAAGTGGTCTTCTTTTGATCCTCCTATTCAATGCGAATCTGGAAGTAGCCAGAGTAGCCATCACACACCGTATACTGCTCATATCTCGCTACTTCATTCAAGATTTCATCCTGAAATGGGAGAGGGAAGTGGTCCCTCTTTGTTGCAGCATTTAGTGGCTTGTAATCTATGCATACTCGCCACTTGCCATTTTTGTTTGGCCTCACTACTACTGGGGAGACCCATTCTGAATCTTCCACTAGGTATATGAATCCTGCATTCAAGAGTCTCTTCACCTCCATCAACAGTGCATCCTGTTGCACAACTCCTAGTCTTCTCAATCTTTGTACTACAGGTTTGCTTCCTTCTTTGAGTTGGATGCTCCCTTTTTTCATCCTTTATATCCTTGGATATCATCTTCTCTAGGCTAGCATCCCACACATCTTCTCCTTGGATTCTTGGGTTGTCTTCTGATAAGGTAGGTTCCTTTAAGGTGACGCCCATAACTTTGAGAGTGCTATCACTCTCTCCACTTGAACTCTCTTCCTCTTCTACCGATGAGGAACATCCACTTGAGCTCCACTCATCAGCAGACGTTTCTAGTTCAAGGTTCTCTTGACTCCCACTCTTCAAGTTGTAAACCACCTTTTGATCGTGGCCACCCACCTTACGTGGCCTCAACTCCAGATCTCGTGTTGCCCAATCTTGCCTAGCTCCGATGCTCATAAGCCAAGGTCTCCCTAGGATGAGGGGATATCCTTCCCCCTTTACTGGCATCACATAAACATCCACTGCTGCAGTGATTCCAAAAACAGAAACTCTCAAAGCTTTCACTACACCCACACATGTGGCCGCATCATTGTTGGCCATCTTTGCCCTGAAGGTTGAGGATTCCATTACTTCTAAACCTAATTGATGCATACGTTTTTTTCTCATGACACAAACCTCTGCTCCACTATCGATGTATGTTTTTCGAATCCGTTGACCTTTAATTTGAGCCTCCACTATAGGCACTATATCTTTGAGTCCATATGCCTTGATTGCACTAACCATTTTACCTTGGCTTGCTCTTGTGCTTACCATTTTTGACCATTGTCGCCGTAGCTTTGGAGAGACATGAAGTAGTTGTGGCCAAGTAATTTTTGGCCCTTGAGAGCTCACATCTGCTACCAGATCATAAGGTTGTGTCCGAGAACCTGAAGGGAAGTCGGAGATATCAATTTTAGACCTAGCTCGAGTCTTTCTTTTCTTCCCTTCATCTCTAGGTGCTCGTGATGTACTTGCTTCATTGGTTGCTTCCTTACTTGCCTCAGTTTAGACACGTATCTGCTTGATAGGCATGGTCTCTACTACATCCACCTTCATCTTACCTCTTGCTATTTCTTCTTGGAGCCTTCTATCCTTGACCACCTCCTCTATTTTTATGACATTAACATTTGGTTGAACAGCAGGGGTTTCAGCTTGAACATAAGGTGGTTGTAAAATTGCAGGTTGAGACTGCTCTTGCTCTTGAGTCCTAGTACGAGGAGGGCTTACTTGTTGTCAAGGACCTCTGGCAGGGTGATCATATCTTCTAGGGTGAGGACAATTGTACATGCCATGTCCATTTTCTCCACAGTTGTAACACAACATCTCCCTTGCTTGTCGCCCCATTTGTGGTCGATTCCCACCATTCCCTTCGATAGGTCTTCTTGCACCTTGCACAAGATTCACTCTCAAACCCTCTAGTTGATTAGTAAGATTATTTATTTGTTGGATCATGTCTTCTTGACCTCTAACAGGGCCTGGTGCATTAGATACATTTGGGGGAACTTGAGAGGCCTCCATAGTTGTGATGTTGTTTCCCAAAACCGCTTGGCTAGCTTGGGCTTGGTACAGAATCTTTCGATTCTTTTCCCTAGTGATTCTCAAAGTATCTTCAAAAGTGTTTGGAAATTTCACCTTTACCTTCTCCCTGAGCAAGGGATGCAAACCTGAAATAAATTGATCCTTTTGAAGGCAGTTTGGAGCTCTCTCTCCAGGGTTCAGTGAGTCTGACCACTGCCCCCCAAGCTTCAAAAACCCTTCCTCATAAGTTGCATAACCATAAGGATCACTCTGATGGAGGGCCAAAAGCCGTTGCCATAACTCTTCAGCTGAGTTAGTTTGTTGAAATCTCTGCAAGAAAGCTGCCTTCAATCCTTCCCATTCAACTCTTTGGGCCGGATTTAGAGTTTGGAACCACATTCTAGCTTCTTCCTTGAGCACAAAAGGAAAAGCCCTCAACTTTAATGCTTCATCATCCCTCCCAGAGACAAGGAAGGCCATCTCAAGGTTGTCCAAAAAATCCATTGCATTTTCTCCAATGCACCCAAAGAAGCTTGGAAATGCCATGTTGCCTTAGTAGAGTACAAAGATGAACACGTCTAGACTTAAGTTGTATTTTATGAGGGGAAGGATGAATGGGTTTATAGATGCATTGATTTCAGTAAGATGTCTAGGCCCCAATATGCTTCTAATAATGCCTTGGAATCTAAGCTTTGTGTTGGCTACAATATGCACAGTTTCCATAGCAAGTGGACGAATAGGTCCATACAACTCGTTGTGATTCATGAGAAACTATTATAATAGGATAAAGACATGTACATTGAAGGATGCATTGTAGTTTAGCATTGGGAAGATTATAGGTTCTGGTGATACAAGAATCTCCCTTAATCTTTCAGCCCCAAAGTGCATGACAAGACGCTGTTGGAAGAAAATCTTCCTACTGATGCATACATTAACTTGGATGTTTTGTACAGAGTGGAAGGTGTAGAAATTCGGGCCATTATTATTATCACTACAAGGGATTGGGCTCATACCCGCGCTCCTAGCCGCACAAAATGACTTGGGAAAAAAAGTGTCGGGCCCGTGTAATAGCGCGTGTATCATCGCGGCCAGAGACATGCGTGTAAAAGCGCGTGTACAGTGACAGCCAGTCGCGCAAATACACGACCCCATACACGCGTTCTGGACAGTTTTGCTGCGAATTTACACGCGAATCTAACAGACTATCCGCGTAAATATACGCGATTTTGACAGATGACACGCGCTTATACACGCGATCACAGAGGGAAAAAAAAATCCAGAGAGTGCTTTTGGGTGGCTGGATGCTATTCCAGCATCCAGGCACCCAAAGGCACTCTCTGGATTTTTTTTTGGTGCATTGCACCACAAAAAAAGAGCGATTTAGATTTCAAGACACGAGACTCACTCTCAATGAATACACGATTCAATATTACTATCTAAAACTTAATACACGACTCAAGACTCACGATTCAATACATTGTCAATACATGATACCTTTGTGTACAAGGGAGTCCATATGTCAAAATAGCCCATGGCTTTAATTAGGAACAAATATATACAAAGTCAAATAGGGAGCTAGGTGCAAAAAAGCCCATGGCTTCAGTTACAAAAATTTTTTGTACAACCACATCCTACAGTATTCTGAAAGCTAATCAGAGGATGATGAGGACCCTGTGCTCTCTCCATGATCAGAGGAGCTCGCATCGGTATATTCCGATGAGTGGTGCTCACCTCCACCAGGAGCAGTGGCACGAACATCAGCAGTGGCGGCTGGATCATCAGGGGCAGGAGCATCAGCAGCTTGTGCCTATTCAAGAAATATACCGTATGTAAGTATACATATATATGCAATTAAATAAACCGAAATCATTCATTTAGAGTTTTCAAGTACCTGTCGACCGTATGGTCTCATGGCCGCGTCAAACTGCGCATCCGTAATACGTCCCTCGTTTCTGAAGATGGCCCACGTGTCACGTCTGCTATTGCGGCGAGCATACCCAGTCTCGTGGGCTGTGGGCCTCCTCCCCATAACCCGTCGCTGTAACATAATCAAGATAGTTTGTAAGATCAAAACAATCATAGAATCAATGAATTTGGCAAACAATCAAATAAAGAGGCAAGTTACTTACGAACTCTGCCTCCCACGACTCGACGCCGCCAGATCCGAAATGCGACGATCCAATGGTCTCCATCTGGATCCGTCGTGCCTCCACATGCTGCCTGCTCTTCACGCCTCCCTCTGCGCGCTTCTTTGCCTCCTTCCACTCGCGTTTGTGGGCAGTGGCAGGTTTCTCACAAGGATAGCCACCCGCAGCTACATTCACCCCATCATCGTACGCGAGTTTCTTAAGGTGAGATCTTTTATTACTTAAGATCTCCCTTATTCGCGTCCTTCCCCATACATCCGAGAATGTCGCTCGTGGGGGATTGGGGTACCGACTATGTACACTATCTAGGACCTCCCTAACTAACCGGCTCTCCTGATCTTTAAATTTTACAAAACAATTTCTATACATGTTTGAAACTACCCCCCGCATATACTCCATCACCTCTTTCCCTCTCGCATCCATGACTACCCCGCCCCTATCCGTAACATCGTAGAAAATCTCTCCCTCCACCTCTCTCGCCTCCTCCGACTCCTCACTGTCTCCTCGTACATGCCTCCCTCCATGCCCTCTCTCACCGCGTGCCCTACTACCCCCCCCACCAAAGCACCCGCCGCATAATCCTCCACTCCCGCTCTCCCTACTGCGGCGTCGGCTCTCATCTGTACTGCGGGAGTAGCCATGACTAGGGGTGGCTGCACGTGACTGTGACTGTGAGGGAGCACGTGATGGTGGCCGTGAGCCCTCACGTGACGGTACAGAGGAGGGTGTGCGTGAGTGTGTCCGTGCAGGGGTGTGTCTCCTCGGTGAGCGTGTATGCGCAGGGGTACGTCTCGCCGGACTCGCAGGCGTAGACGGCAGTGGAGAGGCTTGTGTACTTGGGGGCGCGGTGTGACCTGGGAGTCTAGGAGGAGGATGGGCATACATATACTCTGTCAGCTCCACTGGATTAGGATGGCGCCCAAAATGGTTTATCATCTCCATCATCCAAGTGGCGTATGCCAACGGATCGGAGGAAGAGCCTGGATCCATGAAGAATCTGCGAAGCGTCGAAATTCCGCCTCAATGAACCAAGCAAAACATGCATATAAAAAATAAACATATCTCCTACAATATATCTCCTCAATATATCTCCTACAATATATAACCTACAACATATATCTACCATTCTAGAAAATAAACATATCTCTTACAATATCTCTTACAATTCTATCCTCTGTCGCTTTCAAGTACACATAGCACGGGTGGAAAGAAAGAAAGCGACAGATTTGCCAAAACAAACAAACGACAACCAACCTCTTTGAAAAGTCTTTGAAAAGTGAGTTCGTTGATTCTTGCTTCTCTCTCCCTTTCTATGTTGTCTGCACCCTTTGCTTCTTTTGGGTAGTCCAAGAGGGAGAAGGCTGGTTGGAAGAGGCAGGTTCGGTTTTAAAAGAAGGGCTTTTGAAAGAAAGAAAGCGGGCGCAGAAAGAAGAAGTGTTTTGAAAGAGGGCGCGCTTTTAAAAGAAAGAAAGCGACGCGCGCGGCAGGTAAACGCGAAAAGCACGCGTGTAAAAGCGCGTGTAAAAGCGCAGCAGAACACATTGTAGACGCGCCTGTACACGCGACACAGAGACTGTTTATACTTTTTTTTAAAACTGATTATTCTTGTGTATCCATTGTTTTGTGCATAGGATGTGTATGATTTCACTAAAAACTGATCCTACTTCCGTATTGGTTATTTTGGACATAGCATGTCATCATCCTCTTCAAGCAGTTCTGGTGAGGATGAGACAATGCATCATCGTGATCGCGACGTGTGGCTGGCACAAAGGATCAAGTGTACGTGTAATCGATGTCAAGGGTGCATTGTACGAGCGCGTTGAATTACATTGAATCACATCTCGATGTATGGAGAATGGATTCAAACAGGTTTAGATGTGAGAAGATGTGAATTGAAAGTATTAAAATAACTCATGGTGTGCAAATTAATGGAGCACCTTGTAATATATATACTGTGATTGAAGCAGGATGCAGTACCACACCCTAACATGGTGCCATACGCACGGCGAGAGCATGCAAAGCGTCGACGAGATGATGCTGGAGCTTCAGGATCTCTTGTCGGAGATGAGTGGGAAAGGGATGACAATAGCCCTGCACCCCACGAAGTTGTGGAAGAGGAAGTGTTTGATGACATGGTACGGAATCTTTTTAGGGATGATCGCAAAGGTGTGGATGACAATGATATGGAACAAGAGCATCTCTACAACGATTCATCGACACCGGTTTTTGAAGGGTGCACATTCTCTATTTTACGTGCTTCACTTGAACTGCTCAATATACAAACAGTTTATGGATGGAGCAATGCAAGTCTTGACGCATTATTGAAGTGAGCATTGTAACTTGCAAATTTGAGTTAGTGGTTTTTGGTTTACAGTATAGGGTTTAGGGTTATGGGCTAATTGATGATATTGGATGCAGGCTATTATCAAACATGCTTCCAAAGGGGAATAGACTACCCACCTCAAGAGACAAAGCGAGGCGCTATGTGACATCTCTTGGAGGATTGGATTATGATCGCATACATGCATGCATCAATGATTGCATTCTCTTTCGTGGGACGCATAAGGAGGCTCGACAGTGTCCCACTTGTGGTGAAGCAAGGTATAGAACAGATGTGAAGAGTTTTGATGTACCTCGTAAAGTCTTGCGACACTTTCCTATAATTCCTCGCATCAAACACATGTTCAAGTGCAAATCCATAGCAGAGCTCATGTCATGGCATTCCTCGCATCGATCGGATGATGGCATGTGGAGAATTCCTGCAGACACTCCTGCTTGGAAGCATATTGAAGATGAGTGGCCCAGCTTTAAAACAGAGCCCAGAAACTTGAGACTTGGCCTAGGTATGGATGGAGTGAATCCGTTTGGTTTCAAGAGCACCGCATACAACGTGTGGCCGGTTGTGTTGGTGAATTACAACCTTCCACCATCAATGGCGATCAAGAAGGGACATCTTATGTTATCCCTTTTGATTCCAGGGAAACATAAAGTCAAGCATATGGATGTTTATCTTGAACCGTTGATTGATGAGTTGGAGGAACTATGGAGAGGTGTTGCGGTAGTGGACATTAGTAGGCCTCCCTCCTCTCGACACTTCGACTTAAAAGCAGTGTTGATGTGGACAATGCATGACTTTCCAGGATACAGCGATTGTTCTGGTAAGAATTCTAACTACCTCCCGACTCTAATACTACTAGCTATATCAATTATAACTATTGACTTTATTATTCTAACTTTTTTTTTATTTTAACAGGTTTGAGGACATCGGGTAAACATGCATGTCCTATATGTGGCCCTTCATTGGTACATGAGTATGCTGATGGTTTGTGTAAGACCATATTCGATAATCATCATCGATTTCTCCCATCAGATCACCCTAAATATGCTCCTAGTAAGAGGAACATTCATCCACAGACACTTCGTGCAAAAGATTGGAAGCGTATTTGGGAGTCTTCAAATGTTCTTCCTCCAGATGGCATGAACAGGTACATCTCCATTGTTTCCAATCTTGTTTTGTGTAGTCTCTAAAGTTGGAATAAAGATGACAGTCTGCAATCCCTTGTGTAGGTACTCCATTTTTTTCCGGCTACCATATTGGACCCATCTCAAGATCAACCATCTTCTTGATCCCATGCACATCTTCAAGAATGTGGGATCTAGTATTTGGGAACATGTTATTGGTAAAAGAGACAATGTTAGCGTACGGGAGGACTTGCAGGTCGCAGGACGTATGCGTCAAGCTTGGCCACGAGAGGAGGGTGGGCACGTTCGTCTTCCGCCTGCTCCCTGGATTATATCAAAGAAGGAGGAGAAGCAGGTAAAGCAAGCCATCACCACTTTGCGTACTCCCACTGGATGCATGAGATCGTTGAAGGGAGCGTTTACAACCACTAAGAAAAGAGGGGTTGAGCAACTACATGGGTTGAAGTCCCACGATTGGCACAAGATGCTCCAAGTAAGTGTTTTCCAATTATTGTAGGTTGAAATTAAATTTTGTAATGCCCTAATTCAAATATACATGTGCTCTTATGTGCGCAGTTCATACTACCTACTAGCATCGACCATTGTGCAGACAGGAGTTTGAAAAGATGTATTTATAAGATGGGCGAGCTTGTGAGGTATGTAAATCCCATGTAAGATCACCCTTCATTATACCTTGCAAAATGAATGTCCATGAGGTATAACATACTGTGCATTTATTTTGCAGATATGTTAGTTCCAAAGCAATTGATCCAGCCACATTGGATGATGCGCGTGTTATGGCAGTGGAGGTGGTTTGTATGGTAGAGGAGACTTTTCCGCGAACCATTCTCACAAGTCAACTACATCTCATTGTGCATTTAGTGGATGAAATTGCTTTATGTGGCACTGTGCATGCCCGTTGGATGTTCTTCCTAGAGCGCTTCATGAAGACCTTAAAAGACTTTGTGAGGCAAAGTGCAAGGCCCGAAGGAAGCATGGCTGAGGGTTGGTTGATACAAGAGTCTCTTGTATATATATCAGAATTTCTTGATCAGGTGGATAGCTCTTTGCCGCGACTATGGAGCAATGAAGAGGACTTGAGGATGACGTCTATTGTGCCTCAAGGAAAAGGACAAAGCAAAGTAATTGAGAGAACATTGATTGATGATCTTAATTTCACTTGCATCCTTAATAGTGATGTGATGAGCAGATGGGTTACAAGATACGAGGATGCAAAGACAAAAAGGCAAGCAGACAGAGCTCTCTTTCGGAGGCAACATGGCTCTCGTAAGGCGTACCCTAAGCATCTAGCAACACTTCCGAATGATATTCATGTTGATTGGTTGCATGAGGAAATGGAGAGAGCAGAGAGAGATGAGGGGCTGCATATCACGGCAGAAGAATGGGAGTATGCACGAGGATGCATGTTAAAGGTACATAGAACAAATGTAAATTTGCATTCTTTGTAAGTGATTGGCTTTTCATATTTATTCACATTAATTGCTTACATAGATATTGCTTATATTTTGGTCCAGTGCACTATGTTCAATGCTATATGGTGTGAAGGCAAGCATTTTCGAACACAAAGAATAGATGAAAAGAGGAATACACAAGATTGCGGTGTCATTAGTAGCTTTGAGGGAGCCAATGGAAAAATTGATGATTATTGTGGCACAATCCAAGACATATACAGACTTGACTTTCGCCGCTTCTTTGTGTATGTTTTGGATGTCAAATGGCAAATGAACGTGGTGGAAAAAGGGCCTAACGCAACGATAAAACGCCATGCAAGTGGCTATGTAACTATTGACTCTACAAAGTTTTGGCAAACAAAGAAAGATAGGCTCGTATTGCCACAACAATGTGAGCAGGTATGCATTTTTTTACAAATGTGTTTCATGTACATATATATCTAAGCTCGTGCACCCCTTGACTTTTGATATGCTAATTAATTAATGAATTATGTGTATTTGAGCAGGTTATCTATCTGCCAATGGTGCATGACAGTAAATGGTGGTATGTCATCCCTATTGCACCACGTTCCAAAGTAATGTATAATACATTCACTGATATGGAGCATATGGAGGATGTGGCAAGCCGCAAAGAAGATGATGTCGAACATGCCAATGTAGATGATCATGATAATGAGGATGAGCGTGCCATTTCTCACGATCATGAGGATGACCCTTCCATTGAGGATGATGGTGATGATGATGAGAATGATCAAGGCATCGGTACCATTATCAATGGGCAAAATAGCGATAGTAGAATAAATTTAATCGTAGCCTTACAAATTGATCAAATGGATATTGATGTTGATCGTTTGGCAAGGATGGATCTTATTGAAGATGAGATCGAACCCTAACCAATCCATCACTGTATTGTTCCAAATTCATGACATTTCTATTGTATACTTTGTCTTTCAATAACCATATGAAGATATATTTTTCAATATATTACGTTGTTGTAAGTGCATGTAGTGGGATTTTGTAATGGTTTGTAAACACTGCAATGCACAATGACATTTTTAAAACTTAATGGTTTTCTGTTTTGAAAAGAAATGGATTTCTGTAGTTAGGCTCTGTGTCGCGTGTAACAGAGCGTGTATTATGACAGTTTTTACGCGCAAATACACGCGCCCTCACATGCAATTATACACGCGCTGTTACATGCATGTATACACGCGCCCGATATTGCTGTGAGTATAAACGACCATACACGCGCCCGTAACTTTTCGCGTGTAATGGACGCGTGTATGGCGGCATTGTGTTGTAGTGTATTCATGAGTAGAAACAACTTAAGGGAGTAGAAGGAATGCACTTTCTTGAATTATGAAGGATTTTTCCTAGAATGTTTCTTTTGGATCCCACCAACTTTGCTATACGGAGAATTTTCTCACCAGTGATTGTTCTTGCCTTAGTGTGTCCATCCTCAGGGACATATATTTCATAAGGTGTGATGGCCACCTTTTCAACCACACCTAACCTTCGAGCTAACAACAGTTGAAGGTAGTCTTCATACTTTGCACTTCTACAAAACTCCACACCGTTCATGCATAGTTGTCCTCCTTTGATGTGGATTAGGCCAGAGAGAGAGAGAGATTTGATGATTTGGAGACGAGGACCTCCCGGAAGGGCCTTTACTTTGTTTGCAAAACACTCACCACAATTATGAGAACCTAGCAATTGATGGCAACATGATTTTTTCTGTTCTGAGAGAATGGAATTTTTAGGGTGAACACCTTTTACCCGCATATGTGCCATCATCCGATAGGCATACTTCCTTTCTTGGGCTTCCTTGGGAGACCATTGTGGGAGTCGTGGACTTCGACGAGCTTCAAAAAGAGTTGATGAAGGCATTGGAGAAGAGCCACTTGGAGTACTTGTTGTAGAGGATGCACCACCATGTGTTGTATCGTCCCGCATGGATGAGAATGTCCTCAGCAGGGGCACCAATTTATGATGAAGGAAATTCGATATGGCAGCCTCTATACTATGCCAAACTCCCTTCTGCCACAAAGTGAATGAGGTAAGGGCACCACCTAGTCATGGAAGAGCAGACTAGGACACTATGTAAGAGGGAGAAGAGATGAAAACTAAGAGAGGGAGAGAGAGAAAGAGAGAGTGAGAGAGAGAGAACTACAAAAAAATAAATGAATCAATAGACTTAAGTGATGGAGAACCCTCGGGACATAACCAATATACACAATATGGACACCAATATCATGGGCTTATTACATTGTAGAGTATACATAAGCTATAGTAAGAGAAGGAATTTAATAAGCTCATGAGGGAGAATGGGGAAGGCTCAATAGGGCTGAAGGAGGCCTCTTTGCTCTCTCTCTTCTTACAAATTACAAAGGAGAAGGCCTCTTTATATAGGCCTTGAGGGTGTTTAGGGATGAGGTTAAGATGTAATAGGAATTAACACCACCAAAGCTGCATTAAGGCGGTTCCACCAATGTGGAAGCTCCATCTAGATGTTTTGTTGACCAATTTGTACTTAATCAAGCTCCATCATAGGTGAGTTGTCTCCATTCTCCCCCCCATAGCTTGAGTCCAAGAGCTCTCCTATAAAAAAATATAGAGAATCTTCATAAAATAAGATCATATCTAGCAATAATAGAGAGAGATAATGAGAGTTCATACATTACTACTACAATTAAGGATGATTTGAGGGTGATTTAAGAGGGGAATTCTAATGGTTTATTAGCTTGAGAGAGAGGAGAAGAGAGGGGAAAGGGTTGGGGGTCTAATGAATGATGTTTTATGGAAGTGTTAAGTGTGGGGAAGAAAGTATGGATGTGTATTAAATTGGGAGAGGTGGTCTCCACTGCAGTTGGAAAAGGTTGGCATCCACCATTTTCGCCATATCTCCCGACTCGTAGCTCCAAAAAATTATAAAAAAATACCAGCCAAAACTTCACTCACGCGCTACAACTTTCATGTTGAAAAGTTTTTTTGGATTGGAGTGGAAGTATTTTTAAAAAATCTTACAAAATCATGTGCCTGATTTTTCTTCCACTAGAAGGGTCCCATTTGGTTGAATTGTCATAAGGCTCCAAAGTCATGACATTATGAGTCTCACATACCCTTTGGATGGCTCCAAATCCATTTCATATCTTTCCTTTTCACATTATACATTTTTCCTTTACCTTCCTCCATTGATCTTTACTCTTCACCCCCCCTTGGTAAACCGGTCCATGAAATATTTTCATCTAGTGATTTCTTGGATTTCCCAAGAGGTTGTTCCCACCCCCTTCTTTATTTCAAAGCTCCAAATATACAAAAAATCAACAAAATGTTAGACAAATATTTTTTTGTGATTTTCTCGGATCACTGTCAGTTCTGGGCAAAGCATGGATGTATCCTAGGGCATGTAGTGTCAAGGAATGGCATTGCCACCGACTTGTCAAAAGTTAGGGTCATTGCCGACCTACCACCACCCATTAACTACAAGGGTGTTCAGTGTTTCTTAGGCCATACGGGATACTACCGATGGTTTGTACTGAATTACGCATTGATTGCTAGACCATTGTATAAGCTGCTGATCATATTTGAGTGGACTGAGGAATGCCAACATGCATATGAAGAGTTGAAGAAGGCTCTCACCACTACACCAATCTTACGAGCCCCAAATTGGAGTATAGCATTCCATGTACACATAGATGCCTCTAAGTTTGCTATTGGAGCTGTTCTATGCCAGCCTGATGAGCATAACCTTGATTACTCCATGAGCTTTGCTAGTAGGCACACTACAAGGGATCGGGCTCATACCCGCGCTCCTAGCCGCACAAAATGACTTGGGAAAAAAAGTGTCGGGCCCGTGTAATAGCGCGTGTATCATCGCGGCCAGAGACATGCGTGTAAAAGCGCGTGTACAGTGACAGCCAGTCGCGCGAATACACGACCCCATACACGCGTTCTGCGCAGTTTTGCTGCAAATTTACACGCGAATCTAACCAGACTATCTGCGAAAATATACGCGATTTTGACAGATGACACGCGCTTATACACGCGATCGCAGAGGGAAAAAAAAAATCCAGAGAGTGCTTTTGGGTGCCTGGATGCTGTTCCAGCATCCAGCCACCCAAAGGCACTCTCTGGATTTTTTTTTGGTGCATTGCACCATAAAGAAAGAGCGATTTAGATTTCAAGACTCACTCTCTATGAATACACGATTCAATATTACTATCTAAAACTTAATACACGACTCAAGACTCACGATTCAATACATTGTCAATACATGATACATTTGTGTACAAGGGAGTCCATATGTCAAAATAGCCCATGGCTTTAATTAGGAACAAATATATACAAAGTCAAATAGGGAGCTAGGTGCAAAAAAGCCCATGGCTTCAGTTACAAAATTTTTTTGTACAACCACATCCTACAGTATTCTGAAAGCTAATCAGAGGATGATGAGGACCCTGTGCTCTCTCCATGATCAGAGGAGCTCGCATCGGTATGTTCCGATGAGTGGTGCTCACCTCCACCAGGAGCAGTGGCACGAACATCAGCAGTGGCGACTGGATCATCAGGGGCAGGAGCATCAGCAGCTTGTGCCTGTTCAAGAAATATACCGTATGTAAGTATACATATATATGCAATTAAATAAACTGAAATCATTCATTTAGAGTTTTCAAGTACCTGTCGACCGTATGGTCTCATGGCCGCGTCAAACTGCGCATCCGTAATACGTCCCTCGTTTCTGAAGATGGCCCACGTGTCACGTCTGCTATTGCGGCGAGCATACCCAGTCTCGTGGGCTGTGGGCCTCCTCCCCATAACCCGTCGCTGTAACATAATCAAGATAGTTTGTAAGATCAAAACAATCATAGAATCAATGAATTTGGCAAACAATCAAATAAAGAGGCAAGTTACTTACGAACTCTGCCTCCCACGACTCGACGCCGCCAGATCCGAAATGCGACGATCCAATGGTCTCCATCTGGATCCGTCGTGCCTCCACATGCTGCCTGCTCTTCACGCCTCCCTCTGCGCGCTTCTTTGCCTCCTTCCACTCGCGTTTGTGGGCAGTGGCAGGTTTCTCACAAGGATAGCCACCCGCAGCTACATTCACCCCATCATCGTACGCGAGTTTCTTAAGGTGAGATCTTTTATTACTTAAGATCTCCCTTATTCGCGTCCTTCCCCATACATCCGAGAATGTCGCTCGTGGGGGATTGGGGTACCGACTATGTACACTATCTAGGACCTCCCTAACTAACCGGCTCTCCTGATCTTTAAATTTTACAAAACAATTTCTATACATGTTTGAAACTACCCCCCGCATATACTCCATCACCTCTTTCCCTCTCGCATCCATGACTACCCCGCCCCTATCCGTAACATCGTAGAAAATCTCTCCCTCCACCTCTCTCGCCTCCTCCGACTCCTCACTGTCTCCTCGTACATGCCTCCCTCCATGCCCTCTCTCACCGCGTGCCCTACTACCCCCCCCACCAAAGCACCCGCCGCATAATCCTCCACTCCCGCTCTCCCTACTGCGGCGTCGGCTCTCATCTGTACTGCGGGAGTAGCCATGACTAGGGGTGGCTGCACGTGACTGTGTACGTGACTGTGGCTGTGAGGGAGCACGTGATGGTGGCCGTGAGCCCTCACGTGACGGTACAGAGGAGGGTGTGCGTGAGTGTGTCCGTGCAGGGGTGTGTCTCCTCGGTGAGCATGTATGCGCAGGGGTACGTCTCACCGGACTCGCAGGCGTAGACGGCAGTGGAGAGGCTTGTGTACTTGGGGGCGCGGTGTGACCTGGGAGTCTAGGAGGAGGATGGGCATACATATACTCTGTCAGCTCCACTGGATTAGGATGGCGCCCAAAATGGTTTATCATCTCCATCACCCAAGTGGCGTATGCCCACGGATCGGAGGAAGAGCCTGGATCCATGAAGAATCTGCAAAGCGTCGAAATTCCGCCTCAATGAACCAAGCAAAACATGCATATAAAAAATAAACATATCTCCTACAATATATCTCCTCAATATATCTCCTACAATATATAACCTACAACATATATCTACCATTCTAGAAAATAAACATATCTCTTACAATACCAAACATCTAATTAGTAGAAGATCATAAGCCAAAAGAAGAAGTTCATTTCGAATTAGTGACGAAATTCATGAAAAACAAAAACTCTTTCCTCTATCTTGACGGACATTGTCCATCAAGGGAGAAATGACTAAACACATACACAAGGGTTCCTTCTTCTCTCTTTCCTCTATCTTGACGGATGTCGTTTGTCAAGAAATAAATAGTTAAGCACATATACAATGTGTGTGAATTCTATCCTCTGTCGCTTTCAAGTACACATAGCACGGGTGGAAAGAAAGAAAGCGACAGATTTGCCAAAACAAACAAACGACAACCAACCTCTTTGAAAATTCTTTGAAAAGTGAGTTCATTGATTCTTGCTTCTCTCTCCCTTTCTGTGTTGTCTGCACCCTTTGCTTCTTTTGGGTAGTCCAAGAGGGAGAAAGAGGGCTTTTGAAAGAAAGAAAGCGACACAGAAAGAAGAAGAAGAAGTGTTTTGAAAGAGGGCTTTTGAAAGAAAGAAAGCGGCGCGCGCGGTAGGTAAACGCGAAAAGCACGCGTGTAAAAGCGCGTGTAAAAGCGCAGCAGAATACATTTTAGACGCGCCTGTACACGCGACACAGAGCCTGTTTATAATTTTTTTAAAAACTGATTGTTCTTGTGTATCCATTGTTTTGTGCATAGGATGTGTATGATTTCACTAAAAACTGATCCTACTTCTGTATTGGTTATTTTGGACATAGCATGTCATCATCCTCTTCAAGCAGTTCTGGTCAGGATGAGACAATGCGTCATCGTGATCACGACGTGTGGCTGGCACAAAGGATCAAGTGTACGTGTAATCGATGTCAAGGGTGCATTGTACGAGCGCGTCGAATTACATTGAATCACATCTCGATGTATGGAGAATGGATTCAAACAGGTTTAGAGGTGAGAAGATGTGAATTGAAAGTATTAAAATAACTCATGGTGTGCAAATTAATGGAGCACGTTGTAATATATATACTGTGATTGAAGCAGGATGCAGTACCACACCCTAACATGGTGCCATACGCACGGCGAGAGCATGCAAAGCGTCGACGAGATGATGCTAGAGCTTCGGGATCTGTTGTCGGAGATGAGTGGGAAAGGGATGACAATAGCCCTGCACCCCACGAAGTTGTGGAAGAGGAAGTGTTTGATGACATGGTGCGGAATCTTTTTAGGGATGATCGCAAAGGTGTGGACGACAATGATATGGAACAAGAGCATCTCTACAATGCTTCATCGACACCGGTTTTTGAAGGGTGCACATTCTCTATTTTACGTGCTTCACTTGAACTGCTCAATATACAAACAGTTTATGGATGGAGCAATGCAAGTCTTGACGCATTATTGAAGTAAGCATTGTAACTTGCAAATTTCAGTTAGTGGTTTTTGGTTTACAGTATAGGGTTTAGGGTTATGGGCTAATTGATGATATTGGATGCAGGCTATTATCAAACATGCTTCCAAAGGGGAATAGACTACCCACCTCAAGAGACAAAGCGAGGCGCTATGTGACATCTCTTGGAGGATTGGATTATGATCGCATACATGCATGCGTCAATGATTGCATTCTCTTTCGTGGGACGCATAAGGAGGCTCGACAGTGTCCCACTTGTGGTGAAGCAAGGTATAGAACAGATGTGAAGAGTTTTGATGTACCTCGTAAAGTCTTGCGACACTTTCCTATAATTCCTCGCATCAAACACATGTTCAAGTGCAAATCCATAGCAGAGCTCATGTCATGGCATTCCTCGCATCGATCGGATGATGGCATGTGGAGAATTCCTGCAGACACTCCTGCTTGGAAGCATATTGAAGATGAGTGGCCCAGCTTTAAAACAGAGCCCAGAAACTTGAGACTTGGCCTAGGTATGGATGGAGTGAATCCGTTTGGTTTCAAGAGCACCGCATACAGCGTGTGGCCGGTTGTGTTGGTGAATTACAACCTTCCACCATCAATGGCGATCAAGAAGGGACATCTTATGTTATCCCTTCTGATTCCAGGGAAACATAAAGTCAAGCATATGGATGTTTATCTTGAACCGTTGATTGATGAGTTGGAGGAACTATGGAGAGGTGTTGCGGTAGTGGACATTAGTAGGCCTCCCTCCTCTCGACACTTCAACTTAAAAGCAGTGTTGATGTGGACAATGCATGACTTTCCAGGATATAGCGATTGTTCTGGTAAGAATTCTAACTACCTCCCGACTCTAATACTACTAGCTATATCAATTATAACTATTGACTTTATTATTCTAACTTTTTTTTTATTTTAACAAGTTTGAGGACATCGGGTAAACATGCATGTCCTATATGTGGCCCTTCATTGGTACATGAGTATGCTGATGGTTTGTGTAAGACCATATTCGATAATCATCATCGATTTCTCCCATCAGATCACCCTAAATATGCTCCTAGTAAGAGGAACATTCATCCACAGACACTTCGTGCAAAAGATTGGAAGCGTATTTGGGAGTCTTCAAATGTTCTTCCTCCAGATGGCATGAACAGGTACATCTCCATTGTTTTCAATCTTGTTTTGTGTAGTCTCTAAAGTTGGAATAAAGATGACAGTCTGCAATCCCTTGTGTAGGTACTCCATTTTTTTCCGGCTACCATATTGGACCCATCTCAAGATCAACCATCTTCTTGATCCCATGCACATCTTCAAGAATGTGGGATCTAGTATTTGGGAACATGTTATTGGTAAAAGAGACAATGTTAGCGTACGGGAGGACTTGCAGGTCGCAGGACGTATGCGTCAAGCTTGGCCACGAGAGGAGGGTGGGCACGTTCGTCTTCCGCCTGCTCCCTGGATTATATCAAAGAAGGAGGAGAAGCAGGTAAAGCAAGCCATCACCACTTTGCGTACTCCCACTGGATGCATGAGATCGTTGAAGGGAGCGTTTACAACCACTAAGAAAAGAGGGGTTGAGCAACTACATGGGTTGAAGTCCCACGATTGGCACAAGATGCTCCAAGTAAGTGTTTTCCAATTATTGTAGGTTGAAATTAAATTTTGTAATGCCCTAACCCAAATATACATGTGCTCTTATGTGCGCAGTTCATACTACCTACTAGCATCGACCATTGTGCAGACAGGAGTTTGAAAAGATGTATTTATAAGATGGGCGAGCTTGTGAGGTATGTAAATCCCATGTAAGATCACCCTTCATTATACCTTGCAAAATGAATGTGCATGAGGTATAACGTACTGTGCATTTATTTTTCAGATATGTTAGTTCCAAAGCAATTGATCCAGCCACATTGGATGATGCGCGTGTTATGGCAGTGGAGGTGGTTTGTATGGTAGAGGAGACTTTTCCGCGAACCATTCTCACAAGTCAACTACATCTCATTGTGCATTTAGTGGATGAAATTGCTTTATGTGGCACTGTGCATGCCCGTTGGATGTTCTTCCTAGAGCGCTTCATGAAGACCTTAAAAGACTTTGTGAGGCAAAGTGCAAGGCCCGAAGGAAGCATGGCTGAGGGTTGGTTGATACAATAGTCTCTTGTATATATATCAGAATTTCTTGATCAGGTGGATAGCTCTTTGCCGCGACTATGGAGCAATGAAGAGGACTTGAGGATGACGTCTATTGTGCCTCAAGGAAAAGGACAGAGCAAAGTAATTGAGAGAACATTGATTGATGATCTTAATTTCACTTGCATCCTTAATAGTGATGTGATGAGCAGATGGGTTACAAGATACGAGGATGCAAAGACAAAAAGGCAAGCAGACAGAGCTCTCTTTCGGAGGCAACATGGCTCTCGTAAGGCGTACCCTAAGCATCTAGCAACACTTCCGAATGATATTCATGTTGATTGGTTGCATGAGGAAATGGAGAGAGCAGAGAGAGATGAGGGGCTGCATATCACGGCGGAAGAATGGGAGTATGCACGAGGATGCATGTTAAAGGTACATAGAACAAATGTAAATTTGCATTCTTTGTAAGTGATTGGCTTTTCATATTTATTCACATTAATTGCTTACATAGATATTGCTTATATTTTGGTCCAGTGCACTATGTTTAATGCTATATGGTGTGAAGGCAAGCATTTTCGAACACAAAGAATAGATGAAAAGAGGAATACACAAGATTGCGGTGTCATTAGTAGCTTTGAGGGAGCCAATGGAAAAATTGATGATTATTGTGGCACAATCCAAGACATATACAGACTTGACTTTCGCCGCTTCTTTGTGTATGTTTTGGATGTCAAATGGCAAATGAACGTGGTGGAAAAAGGGCCTAACGCAACGATAAAACGCCATGCAAGTGGCTATGTAACTATTGACTCTACAAAGTTTTGGCAAACAAAGAAAGATAGGCTCGTATTGCCACAACAATGTGAGCAGGTATGCATTTTTTTACAAATGTGTTTCATGTACATATATATCTAAGCTCGCGCACCCCTTGACTTTTGATATGCTAATTAATTTATGAATTATGTGTATTTGAGCAGGTTATCTATCTGCCAATGGTGCATGACAGTAAATGGTGGTATGTCATCCCTATTGCACCACGTTCCAAAGTAATGTATAATACATTCACTGATATGGAGCATATGGAGGATGTGGCAAGCCGCAAAGAAGATGATGTCGAACATGCCAATGTAGATGATCATGATAATGAGGATGAGCGTGCCATTTCTCATGATCATGAGGATGACCCTTCCATTGAGGATGACGGTGATGATGATGAGAATGATCAAGGCATCGGTACCATTATCAATGGGCAAAATAGCGATAGTAGAATAAATTTAATCGTAGCCTTACAAATTGATCAAATGGATATTGATGTTGATCGTTTGGCAAGGATGGATCTTATTGAAGATGAGATCGAACCCTAACCAATCCATCACTGTATTGTTCCAAATTCATGACATTTCTATTGTATACTTTGTCTTTCAATAACCATATGAAGATATATTTTTCAATATATTACGTTGTTGTAAGTGCATGTAGTGGGATTTTGTAATGGTTTGTAAACACTGCAATGCACAATGACATTTTTAAAACTGAATGGTTTTCTGTTTTGAAAAGAAATGGATTTCTGTAGTTAGGCTCTGTGTCGCGTGTAACAGAGCGTGTATTATGACAGACTTAACGCGCAAATACACGCGCCCACACATGCAATTATACACGCGCTGTTACATGCATGTATACACGCGCCCAATATTGCTGTAAGTATAAACGACCATACACGCGCCCGTAACTTTTCGCGTGTAATGGACGCGTGTATGGCGGCATTGTGTTGTAGTGGCAGCTCATCAAAACGGAGATGAACTATTCCACTACAAAAAGGGAAGGGTTAGCCATGGTGTTTGCTGTAAAGAAATTTAGGCATTATCTATTGGCCACACCCTTCGTCTTTTTTGTTGACCATCAAGTGTTGTTTTATCTTGTGAACAAGCCGTGCGCTATAGGTTGCATAGCGAGATGGTTACTTCTCTTGTTGGAGTTTGATTTTTTTGTGGTTGTGCATAAGGGAAAGTAGCACTACATGGCTGATCACATGTCCCGCATACCCACAGGAGAAGCTACTAGACAATGCATACTTGACGACCTACCGGATGCTCATCTCTTTGGCTTGTCTAGCAAATGAGATTTGTTTAGGGCTGATTTGATGCCATATTGGGCCGATGATGTAGTTCAAGTGCTAGAGAATGGTCTGCCTAAGAGACCTATTGAGAAAGCTAGGCTAAGGAGACTTATCTTAAAAATCCAGCCATATCAATTGATCACCAGCCAACTCTATAGGTTAGGACAAGACACTTTGTTGCGTAGATGTGTGTGCAAGCACGAGATGCATGATGTATTGAGAAAAGCTCATGGCGGGATAGCTGAAGGACACTTTAGTGGGGATACGACTGCCTGTAAGGTGCTACAATCCCAACTATGGTGGCCGACCCTATTCCATGATGCTGCTAAGTTTGTCAAATACTGCGATAAGTGCCAGAGGACTAAGGTGCCCATGCGCAAGGATAAGATAGAGTTGACCCCCGTAATAGCTCGACAGCCCTTCGAAAAATGCGGCATTGACTTCATTGGACCTATCAGTCCTACGGCACAATACTCCTAGGCACGCTACATCATTGTGGCAACTGATTACCTAACGAAGTGGGCGAAGGCAAGAGCCATTAGAAAGAACAATGCTAGAACCATTCCAAAGTTCCTGTGAGAGCAGGTCTTTTCACGGTTTGGTTGTCCAATCGAACTAGTGAGTGATTAGGGCACGTACTTCATTAATGAAGTGATATCCCACGTGCTCTCAATCTTCCTAATCATTCATAGAAGGTCCTTGCCCTACTACCCTCAAGCAAATGGCCAAGCAGAGTCCACGAATAAAATCCTAGTCAACGTGCTTACTAAGATAATATCCACATCACGAAGAGACTGGGATAATAAATTGATGGCGGCCTTGTGGGCCTATCGTACAGCTTATAACACGGCTGTCGGGCAAATGCCCTTTAGGCTGACTTATGGAACGGAGGCCATTCTACCCTTAGAGTTCTTTGTCCCTAGCTTAAGGATAGCAGCTCAGGAGCATTGGGAGGGAAGAGAAGCTTGGACCGACCACTTAGTGGAGTTAGAGCGTCTCACAGAGACTCGACTCTTAGCCACCCATGCTTTGATTTGTGAGAAGACACGATGAAAGATGTGGTTTGACAAGCATGTCAACTAGTGCAACTTTGATCAAGGAGACTTTGTCCTACTATACTTGGTGAAAGGTCACAAACAGAAAATTAAATTTCGAGGATTGGGACCTTTTCGGGTGGGTGCAATTAGTAGAATGGGAAACGTGGAGTTGGAGATGCTCGAAGGGGAAGGAATAGTCTTCTTCAATGGTAGTCACATGAAAAAGTACTATCCTCCTTCCCATTCATTGCACGAGCCACCTATGCGTGAAGCCCCTGTCAACATTTATGTGGCCACAATTACCAAACTAATAGATCAAGATGAAGAAGCAGTAGCACCCACCTACCTACGAATCATGGTCACTGCAGAACGAACGTATTCTTTTGATGCCCTGATTGACGAAGGTGCCGACTATAATATCTTGACGCATGACCATTGGACACGCATTAGTCAGCCTAAATTACAGCCCACAAATGCTAAACTCAACCCATTTGGGGGCAACACTTACTTACTCTTGGGAAAATGCAAAGTGGTTGTCTCCATCGAGTCTGAAAGTATTCCAATCTTCTTTTATGTGTTACCAAACACTAAAGAGGCTAGTGATAAGTCACTACTTGGTTGCACTTTTAAAAAGTAGACGAACTTCAATGTGGACTACAACCTAGATCACATCCATCTTCCTGTAGGCAATGTGCGCATAGTGACTACTTTCAGCAAGGGTTATCTTACGCCTCCTACAACTGCAGAGTCGTCGATAGAGACCCCCACGGCCACACCCATGACCAAGCCTAAGGAGAAGGGCAGCGATATCTCACCCCACGCTCAAACTACTAGAATCAAGCCAACCCAAGCCATTCACAATGCCAAAGAGTCCACGCTCATATGGGGTGCCAAAACGACAAGGGCCACCTCCTTGTAAACCGCACAAACATGCTTCTAAACACAAAAACTATCAGTCGCAGCCGAAGAGGCAACTCAAATTCTATCGACATAGGCACACTACCACGCCACGATGGATCCCCAAAGATCTCTTGCGAGCACAAGGATACTATGAGGGCAACCCCTGGATATGGGTGCCTAAGTGTGGACATTCAAGAGGCTCATCTTTGAGCAACCACACTCCAGCTAGACAGGCTGGCACATACAAAGCACAAACTACAAAGAAAGCTGAACTAGCACTGGTGGTGATTAATGACTCCCAACACATTTGTCATCCCAAGCTGGATGCACCAGCATCCTCCAGGTCAGAGGATTTGCACACCCCCATGCCGGCTCGAATAGAATGCAGCACGGCTCCTATGCCACTAAAGCCCACTGCAGCATCTCAAAGTGCTCTAGAGTACAAAGTCCCATCTGTGACGCCAGCAATGCAATCACCACTGTCTAGCCCAATTGCACTATCACCGCCACCAGGTCTTAAGCCTTCGCTCGAAAGATGATCTTTCCTTTCAATGGCCAAGGATCTCGCTGAGACCTCAGGAAATGACATAGTGACATGCATCAAGGAGTTGGATGACACCTTCACCACATTCGCTAGGAGCTATGAGAGGCTTGACCTAGGACTTCTTGACGAACCCCTTGCTTTTGATGTTCATGCATTACTATGCACTTGGGAAGAATACGAGTTTATGACCATTAAATTTCCCAAAATTTTTGCCGAGTTAATTGTTAATGGCGAAATATCAAAGGAGCAAGTTTTTCTCAGAAGTCTAATCACCTCTTACCCTAAGCCTACTCGCTCTACACTTGAACAAGAACTGGAGGAGCTCACACAGCTTGCCAGCTCTGCTTCTTCGTTTTTACAACTGTGGTATGCCTTATGACTCCAATGGGAGAAGAAAGGCTATCGTATCATGACCAATGCTGAGCAAAGGAGGGAAATCAAAACAATTGAACACGACCCTACTTATGTGGCACCTCTTTCATTTAGGGTTTTGGCCATTACATGCAACATACACCTAGATGACCATGTGCTGGCCCACCCTTACATGGACGAGTTCCTCACGGAAGAGGAGTTGCACGTTGCTAGTTGCCTCAACTCAGAGGACATCTTTCATGATGTCTTCACCTACATCACTCAAGCTTCCATACGACCATGCGAACTTGATTGTCGTGCCCAGCTTGAATATAACCCTAACCTATCTACGTGGCTATAGGCCAAGTATCTCGCCCCACACAGCCCATGCGAGTCTTCCTCCTCCCCTTGCTAATCCTAGGAAGGATTCCCTTAACACTTGAGGAAAGGGGGGGGAGCAAGGGGAGCAAGGGAGCAAATGAGAGCCAAGTGATGAGCCAAGTGATGTAGCAAGATGTATAATGGATGAAAATGATCAACTGAATTCAAATAGAAAAGAATGGAAGGAGCAAATAGATGTTGGTTGTGAGTTATTTCCAAGTTCCATTCCTCTGAATCAGCACAACAAATTGTCACACGCATTCTTTCTTGGGTTTTTATTAGTGATGAGTCAAGTTATAACACTAATGTTGACTTGGTGTGATGACAGGCACCTACCATGGCAGGATAGAGTAAACTCCCATTCACTGAGGTGGAGCTGACAAAGTATGGAATTAGCGTCGAGACGCGTGGATTTAGCCAATTCACGTTTAATCATACCATGAATCTAGATGAAGCCATCCTAGAAGAGCCGGCCGTGAGGGAGCTGGTGGACAAATGTAACCTCCAAAAGTATGTGGAGAAGGTCGAACACGCTGTAGACTATAGCATGTGTGCGAACTTCTTAAGGAGCTTTGATGAAGGAAGGAGTTGTGGCACGGTCATAGTAAGGGCGGGTGACCAGGAAAGAAGGGTGCAACCGCCCCTTATAACGCAAACATTGTTGAGAAATCCCTGGGGCTTGTGCCCAAGAAATAGAGGCGCCCAAAAGAGATGTGTATGCCATGATGGGAGTTAGAAAAGAGGACGTGCACACGGTCGATGGAATTAGTTTGGCTAACATTCCAAACCCTGCGACGAGGATGCAAGCTAAGATGATCCACGCCCTTTTCTCGGGCCACAGATAAAATGCACTAATGAATAGAATCGGGGTGCCATTGCTGGAAAGCATCGCGGCAGGAGTTCCAAAGGAGGTGGATTGGAACAAATTTGTCCAAAAAACTATCAGGAGTTTAGCTTCCCTCCTGGCTCCACCCGTAGCACCAGCTGGTGTGGGGAGTCTTCGGCCTCTACCACACGATCCACAAGAAAAAAACCTGCCACAAAAGCCTCTACAATCAGATATGGAGGTGTGCTCACGACAATCATCGATGAGGCTATCAAGGATGACAACGTAGAGAAAGAGCAAGCTATGCACCAAAGCTCACCTCACCACGAGCAAGAAGACTCAAGCAAAAAGACGGCAAGTGACGAGGGAGAGCCAAAAATACCACCCACTCAAACAGCCAAACCACAGAAGCAAATGAAGACTGATAAGAGCCAGAAAAAAAAGGAGGAAAGACTGAGCAAAGAGGAGCGGACCGAGGTGAAAAGGGCTCAAAGAGAGTCAAGGAGGGTGGAGGAGCAATGAAGGAAAAAGGAAGAGGAAGAACTCGAAAGAGTTAGAGAAGAGTCAAAAAGGGAAGAAGAAGAAAGGCAAAGAAGGGCAGAGGAGGAAGCCAACGAGCTAAGGATAAAAGAACTGGCTGAGTTGGCAAAGGCCACTTGCAGATCTATTGAAGAAACCCATGGAAGAGGAGAGATCAACCCCTTGAGTCCCCACCATGAGGTTGAAGCAAGTGGCACTGTGGAAGCAGCCCCAGTGATTGTAGGCAAGGGCAAGTCACTGTTGCACCCCCTACCTTTCTCCTTTGTGTCGGTGCCAACCGACACCACAACTGTCCCACAACCCACACCCTCTCTGGACATGGCCCAACTGATGAGCATGATGCAGATGCCTGTTAGTAAAGTGGCTGATATGGTACCAAAGACCGGAGCAAAAAGACCCGCCACTGCAGATGCTAAGTCCAGGAAAGATCTGAAACGACAAAAGCTAGAGGCGTCAACCACCACAGCCCCTACTCCCATGCCACCTGGTGCAGACTATGATGCTTACGTGGCTGAGCTCCTAGCATAGTTGGATAACGCAAAGGAAGAAAAGAAGGTGGCTCTAGTGGAGCTGGCGAAGGAAAGGGAAACTTCGGCAGCCTTGAGGCTCGAAGTTTCAAGGCAAGGAGCCAACCGAAAAAGGGAGGTGAAAGTGCTGCAAGATCAACTGGAGGCAAAAACAAAAGAAGCCCAGGACAATGAGAGCCACCTGAGACAAAGGATGGAGGATAAAGAGAAAAACTTGGTGGTAGAGCACCGGAGCTTAAAGTTGCTAGTGCAGCAATATGCTAACCTTGAACATTGAACTACCAACCTAGAAAGGTATGGACAGTTAGTAGCTCAAGAAGGCGAGCCAAGTGAGCGGCAAGAGGATACCATAGCAAAGCTATGGTATCAACTCGAGGAACAAGAAAGACTAGAAAGAGAGATAGAGTTCTTAGCACAGGAAAGGCTGGCAATCCTCGCAGTAGAAGCACAAGGGCTGCAACAAGAGGCACAATGACTGCAAGGTGTGTTGTAGATTGCCAAGGAAGACATAAAGGCCCTCATGGCCATGGCCTTCACACAACAAAGATCGCACCTTGCGGAGAGTAGCTAACGCAAGAAAAGTAAAAACTAATTGCTAAGGCAGAATAGAGATTCAGCATTGCAAATCAAGTGAAAGAAACTGTTGAAGAACAGCTAGCTCAGAAATCTAGGGAGTGGCACCAACTTTGGGTCTTAACAAATGAACAGCAGCAGGTGGTAACCACCTTGGCAAGTGAGCTGGAAGAGGGAAGAAGGAAGATGGACGAGAGAGCCAACGAGTGGGAAAAGAACAACTTTGAAAGGGTTAGGCAATTAACGGAACGCTTGGCAATGGCTGAGTGCGAGAGAGTGATTGCCGAATCCAGGGCAAAAGCAGTCGATGTATGCGCCAACACACAAAGGTAAGCCTTTCTCAGCATAGTACTACCTATCACCCAAGCAGAGGGCAATGATTCAATGGAGAAGGTAAGAAGGAAGCTAGACCTGACTACCCGAGTGCTAAGATATGGCCTTCAAGAACGGGAGCTTCCCACAGGTACGGGAATCACAAAAGAGCAGCAATTTCACTACCTGTGCTGTGCCGGCCTCTCCATGATTGAGCGTAAGAAACTAGGGTTTGAAGAACAAGAGCAGCCAACACCACCACCACAAGTGGCCCCAGCAGTGGCCGAGTAGAATGCCGAAGAGGGTTTGGACTTGGAGCAAGATATTGAAGAAGAACAATGAAGAACGCCCAATCCGCCTCTACCAAACCTCCCGCCTTAAGAGCCCAAAGATACACTCATGCTTGAGCACATTTATGGCAGCCAGAAGAAGAAGGCAGGAACTGGCAAAGGAAGCACAACGCAAAGCATAGTCACTGCCTAGACAATTCCCTAAAGAGCCAGTGCCACTATGAGGGGATCCCAACCCTATCGATTGGCCTCAGGAATTGATCATTTGGCGTGATCGGGAGTTCCAGACGAGACCATTTGAGCTTTCATTTGCTTATCCACGCTCGTTGGACCGTGTGTTGCCTCTAGGCATTCGAGCCAAGATCAAGGACCTGGCCAATGATCTAGCAAACAGATGGATAGAAGAGAGCAGGCTCATAATAACCAAGTGGAGACAAGAGCCTGCAAATTACTGGCAAGACAAGGTAAACAGGGTTTCCGAATCCGTCCAAGGCTATGAGGCACAACCGAAGTGGCGGAGGAGGATTTGGGATGCCAATTTTGACGCCTGGACCGCCTTTTGCAGCTCACTTCCTGAAGAACGCAATGACCCCATCTACATGCCCTACCCCCGTAGGCATGGAGTTGATTATGACCGCATACTATTCATGGGGATTTTGACTTTCCTAGAATATATAACGTAAATGCCCAAAGTCCCGAGGAATGCCTAGTTTTTAGAGTAGAGGATCTCCTCCCATCCATCAACCACTTCCTCGTGGATTTTTGTTCTTGCCCGGATCCAGCCTTCCTAACCACCTGTAATTATCTTAGGCTTATCAAATTCTTATTAATGCAGAGACCTACAGCCGAGGAAGCCCACCTCCCTCCCCTTTTTTTTGACATCAACCTAGGGATAGATAGTAGGGCTATGACTAGATTAATGATGAGGGCAACCCTGCTTCCCTCTTTTTGCCTAGAAATCTTAGAGAATATGAATGATACCCACTTCACGAGGTGTAATCATCCCTTCTTTTCATCCACACCTCTGAAGGCCCGGGCTGCTATTAAAGAATATCTACAAAGTCGCTCATTTCTATCCCAATGCTTGCGACCACCCCGAGCTCCGGCTGAAGGTGATAGGCATTAGCCAAAACACCTTCTTTGTATGCAATGCTCCCCAAAAAAAAAAGAAAAAAGCACGAGGGCTCACTTTGCTCACTACACCTAGGGTTCACCCCTAGCCCCTCCCCCCACTTCACACTTAGGGCACATCAAGGACTTCCAGACCTGTCACCCTAAGTTTTGCACTGCACCTCCAACAACACACGAACAGGGTCCTTAAGTGTGGGACATTACCAAGGGCCTACCCAAGGTTAGACCCATCTCCCAATTCCACTACACATGCACTTACACCACACCGTGAGACAGACACACCCCTTAGGGAGTGCACAACTTTCTCTTGCAGGCCATGATCGTGACTCAGGGATTGACGACCCAGCTAAGGAGGACCATCCATGACATCCGCTAATGACCATGATTTTTTCCATAAGTCGGACAAACACCACTACAGTAGCTTCAGGAGCTTTTGCATACTCCAATGGTTAAATGGACCAACATGCTTGATGCGGCCGACCATCTGCTTACTAATGGCTATCATGAATCAACCAAATCAAGCAGGCGGAAAACTTAGTGATGGACCCACCATTGGCATAGATCTTGGAACCACATATTCTGCAAAGCCCCGGTTTTGACAGCTGTCGCAGAAGGGAAGCTACAACTGTGTGACAAATGCCGAGCATTTTCATTAAGATCAAAGCACGTCGGAATCTCTCCCAATCATCAGGAATCAACACTCCATCATCTCTCATTCACAATAGCACCTTTTGATGGTGGTCATCTACCCACCAATTCCACTTAGCAGCAACCCCAACTTCCCTATTGCTCCCCACCCCAGTGCCATGGGACTGGCACTCAGTTAGGAGGGGGGTAATGTTTACCGCAGCACAGAGGATCCAAAAATGGAGCAGAGGTGCGAAAAATATGGAAGAAGGAGATAACTGAAAGGGCACAGGACAAAGGAAGGAAAAGGCACCCTGGATGGAAGTCGAACCCTGAAAATTTGAATGATGACCTCTCCAAAAGGCTTCAGTATCACCTCGAGAAAAGAAAAGAGTAAAAGCATGCCATTAAATGTGAAGGCACTCCTGAACCCTTGTAAAAAGAGTGCTGGGCTCACTCCCATGCAAATTTTATGCATTAGTTGGGAAGGGATAAGTTCAAACGGTGGGAAATAGGAAAAGAGGCCTAGGCTAATGGCCAGCCATGTAAAAAGTAGGGATGATCGCCCAAAAAGTAGGGCATGTATATAAAGTTCAAAAGTGAATGAGAAGCTCATTCTTGTGTGTGGCCAAAGCTTCTTCTTCTTCTTCTCTTGTTTCTTGCCTTCTTGCTTGTTCTTGAGTGATGAATTGAGGGAGTGTGAGGGAGTAAGGGAGTGAGTATGTGAGAGTGAGGGATCATGGAGAAGAAGCTCCCCATCCTCTCTCTTCATCTTCTCTTCTTCTCTTCTCTTCTCTTTTCTCGCGTGGCTATGGAGGATGGAGCTTGACGGAGAGGGCTTGAGCTTGCTTGAGCTTGCAGCAAGGATCGTGGAGCTACCAAAGTGCAAGAGAGAGGAGGGAACTCGATCGAGCATCAAGGTAAGCTCACTACACCCGTAAGGTAGGCATTGCGTGTCGGCTATGTGAGAGGTAGCCATGGCCGCTCGGCTTGAAACGCTTGATCAATAAGCGGTCCGTAGGTCTCGAGGTAGAGCTCCGTAGCTGCCCTCCAATAATATGGACATAAAAATCTATGAAACTGTATATATTTCTCACTTAATCCATTTTCCAAGGGTATCGCACTACCCTACAGCAAAGGAAAATCTTACACTCTCAATATTGGTCATCATCTAGACATGCAATTGTAATGCATCTAAGAATTTATCTTCTAATACCATATTTAGATTGGATATGCAAAGTATATGGTACTCCATACTCAAATAACTTAACTAAAAATAGCCAATGTGAAGTACATAAACAATCTTTTCATTATTTCTTTCTACTAGTGTCATGCTATGTTGCTAAGGAACAACATCGGGCTAACCTATGCTATTGAACCTCTTAAGAATTATATAAATAATGATCTATTGCTAAGATATGCAAAGAAATCAGCAACTTAATCAAACATCTTTCCATTTCAGTCCCACATCTCCTATTGCTTATATTTAGATTGCTTGCACAAATGTAGAGAGTTTTCATGATAATTTTCCATAGAAACAAGCCCTAAAACATGTACTTTAACATATAAATAAAAGAAAGCTCAAAAAATCCTAATTTTTCATCTTTATTACACATTCACAAACATTCTCCTAAATTTTCATAAATTTTTGTGCAAAAAAATATTTTTTCTTAAATTTTTTTCCTTTATTTGAATAATTTTCATGCATTTTCTTATTTATTTCAACATAAATCATTGATTTTTTTCAGTTTTCTTATTTTTAAGACTTATGGAAAGTGTGATCCATTAGCTTATTCAATTTCATGCCATGTGAATATCATTTGACTCCCAAAACCCAAGAGCAGACATCAACAAATATATTTCAATCATTTCCAATCATTTGTCCATCATCCATCATATGCACTAACGATTCATCATAACAATTAAACAAAGATCCCTTACTCAAAAATTCACATACATACATCTCGTATCTTGAGGAAATAGAGTCGCTGACTCAAATTTCTAGCTCTATTGATGCATTCGAATCACCCAATCTATGTAATATTATGCTTCTGAACCGTCATCAATTCATCAAATCAATCCTCTCTCTCTCTCTCTCTCTCTCTCTCTCTCTCTCTCTCTCTCTCTCTCTCTCTCTCTCTCTCTCTCTCTTTCTCTCTCTCACATACGCAGCCATGTGAACAAGGAACAAAGAGGAGAGAAAAATGGGAGAGACAAAGATTGAAAATGTATCGTCTTGTTTACTACATCATTTTACGCAAGAATTGAGGCAATGGAGAGCGAGAAAATGATAGATCTTAGGCCCAAGAGCAAGAGGGAGATGATTGCATTGTGCAAAAATGCCTTTTTTTAAATGGAGAAAGGGGCATTTAAAAAAATGTGCCCCATGTCGTGTGAATTTTCAGGTTTGTTGGCTCTTAATCAAGCTTAGTCACTAACCACTCAAGTAACTAGTTCATTTTTTTCAATTTCACACTTACACATAAATGGTTTTCCCCTAGTTGGAGGGGCAAATGGCCTTAGAATTGCAATCCAAGTGGAGGGGCGACTTTTTGGTATCAAAATCTATCACCCTAGCCTGTGTCACATGCTTTTTGGCTTTTAGATCCTACAGGTGTTTCATAACACCAAACCTTGCGGCCATTAAATGGGGGTCGATTGAAAAACTAACACTTGCATTGGATTCTTGGTGTTGAAATGCATCTAGGAAAGCTCCAGCTCCTTGATTTGTAACCATTTCATTTTGCACCAAAAAGGCCTCCTTTATTATGGGTCCCTGGGTCCTTTTGCACTTGAATTTTGACTCTAAAATTCACTCTTGAAATTCTTACATGGTGAGATGTAATAAGAAGTGTACATGGACTAGCGACAAGATTATGAGAGCATGATTCACCCAAATTATATGTGTAGGCTATACAAAGCCTTGTATAGGCTAAAACAGGTACCAAGAGCATGGCATAACAAGATATTATATTATCTTATCTCTATTAGTTTTAATGTTGGAAATGTAGGTCACTTGCTTTATGGCTGTCAAAATTTTGTGATTACCTTGTATGCGGATGATTTGATTGTTGAGCATGATGATGTACAAAAGGTGGAGCATGTAAAGAGCCTTTTCAAGCAAAAATTTGACATGAAAGATTTAGCAGAGCTAAAGTACTTTCTTGCAGTGAGGTGATAAGAATATCTAAGGGGATCTTACAAAGGAAATACATCTTGGATATGTTGAAAAAATATGGTATGGATGATTGTAAGTCAATCTCAATGCCATTGGATCAGAATCTAAAATTAAATGTTGATATGGCTAAGATATTGAAGGATCTCACAACGTACATGAATATGGTGGAAAGTTTGATCTTCCCTACTATTACTGGGCTAGATTGTAACCATACAATTGGCTTAGAGAATCATTTTATGAAAGTGCCTCATAAACCTCTTTTGGATAGTGTAAGATATAGCTTGTGATACCTTAAGGCACATTGGATTTTGGTATCTTTTATGAGGCTAACTCATTAGTGTAGTTACTTAGTTATATTGATGCGAATTGGGCAAGCTATGTTTCTTACAAGAAATCCACTAGTGGCTATGTATTTCCCTTTCGGAGTGGGCTTATGACTTGGAACAATAAGAAACATCCCACTGTTGCATTATCGATTACAATGGTAGAATACAAGGGTATTGCTATGGCAGCATATGAGGTAGCTTGGATGTGGAAGCTATTTGATGATTTGTGAATATAGATAGATAAGAAAGTTAACATTTATTGTGTAACATGAGTAGTATACAGTTGGCTAGGAACCCAATGTTGCATTCATGCATGAAACACATTGAGGTTCATTACTATTTCATCAGAGAGTGGGTCTTGGAGGTGACATTAATCTCATACATATGAGCACAAATGAGCAAGTTGCATATATTTCCACGAAGGCCTTAGGAGTAGAAAAGCTTTCATAGTTTTGAAGCTTACTTGTAGTACAACTCATGGAGTTGAACTTAAGGGGGAGTATTGAGATATTAAGCTCAACATGAGCTCACATTTATGTATCGCAATGACCATTTTTGCATTCATATCATTGACATGGTTGGTACCTAAATCGACATATCATTCTAGTGATACTTTACAACTAGAAAGTCCACTTGTTTGAGTTATGGGATATCTATCTGGTCATCTCTCTAGTTAGCATGTTTACTTAGGATTTTCAACTTCCTATCTTGTGTGCAATCTTTGTGTGTCGTGTCTTGCATGAGCTCAAGCTCCCTCTCTCTCCCCCCATATTTTCAAGGATAAAGGCCAATGGCCAATAGTTAGGGTAGGAATCCCTTGTATGTGTAGACACTAGATAGTCATATATAAGAGAAGATAACAAATAATAAGGGCACCATTAATTTTATAACTACATAACACTCTGGTGATCTTCTCTCTCTCAACCCTCTTGTACTCCATAGTTTCTACCTTGCATCCCACCATTGCTTCCCTCTCAACTAGTACTAAAGTGGCATTCAATATTCATGGGAGCTTCTTCTTGGAGCAAGGAGCACAAGGAGTAAAGCTTTGTTGCGAAGGTCCAACATAAGGTTCTTCTTTGATATTGATGCTTACTACTCATAAATTGATACTGGTACTTGACAATGAATTTTTAAAGATCTTTATTGAAGCGGAAAAGAGCCCGAGAGGTCATAAAATACCAAATTTTCATGCGAAATGAAACGATTGCAAATCGATGAGCTAGAGTTTTCCTAGATGGAGTTCGATGCCAAGAACTCAACACAAGTCTCAGTTTGTCAATTGGATTCCATTTGACCCCCTGTTTAATCCTTGCAAGGTTTCATGTTATGAAGCAGCTACATGATCTGAGAGCCGAAAAGTGCATCACGGGTCCTGGCTTTATAGATTTCGATGTCACAAAGTCATCCAGCCATACAAATCTTGAATCCAAGCTCGTTTGCCCCTCCAAAAGTGAAAAATCCACTTTGGTTTAGTGTGAACATGAGAAGATGAACTAGATATTTTAAACATAAAGCCTTAAACTTGATTAATGAAAGAAAACCCAAAATTTCAATCGTGAGGAGGGAGGAGGTGCAAATTTTTTTGCACCCCATTTTTTTTGGAGATTTGTGCCTCCGAGATGATGGCCCTCATAAAGGATTAACTATACATTCTTGATCTACTCCCTACGGGCTTTGTTTTGGGTGCAAGCATGCTGATTTTCATGAAGGTAATTAAAATTCTGATTTTTAGTCTTTCTCTCTCTTCTATTCTCTCTCCTCTTGCTGTCTATTCACACGTGTGATTCTATGGGAGAAGGGGGTGGAGTTTGATGCAAGATGTAGATATAGAATGATGGTTCTGAAGCAAAGGAGGTTGTAGACCAGACTGTGAGAGAGTGGCAGTGGCCAAGAATGAGTGTCAACAGCCTCCCAACCATGAAATACATATCTCCAAAAGCATGATTCTATGCGTAAGTAGTAGATTTCTTCATTTTAAGATAGATGTTTGATGAAGTTTTTTGTAAATAATTGCCTTTGTTTGATAATTTTGAAATCTATTAGAAATCTTAAAGAAAACAAGAAAATTTAGTCATATACCAAAATACACAAAATCCACAATGATGCGGTTTTCATGGAAAATGATAAATTTTAGGGGTTTTGTTGTGATTTTAAAATTCACATGGAGTAGAATGGAATATAAATTATATTTCAGTGATTGTGATCAATCCCAATCCATAAATCAGAAATATTAAATTTTTTATTTAAATAAATGAAGAAAAATAGCAAAAAAATGAAAAATTTTAGGTTTTTGTGTTAGAAAATTAAGAAAAAATATGCTTTATGTCCTTGGATGTATGACATGGCTAGAGCATGAGGGATAAGCCTTAGTTCAAGCTTGTCTCTATGTTAAAGTATAATTTTTACCGCTTTTACTAGAAAAACACATGAAAAGATCGCTTTCTACACCTATCAATGAATGCATAACCTAAATGATAAGGAGAAGGAGGGGTTTTGATGGTGATTAGTTGTTGATAAAATTTGAAATTTTGATCTATTTTCTTGTGCATTACATATAGGATGTTTATAATTTAAGTGTAAGAGGATCTAGCAGCACGAGGATGCTCGGTGCTAACCCTTAGCAACACAACATTATGTGTAGGCTAAAATCATTGAAAGCAATGTCTTTGCACTTCACAATGCTCATTTTTAAATCATAAAATGATTGAGTACTTTGATTCATACACAGTTGTGTTGTGCATATCACATGGTATCATTACTGTTTGCATTCCAATTGTTTTCTTATACATATAACCTACGTGGAGTTGTGAGATACCTGAGCTATAGGTTTAGACGATAGGTTTTCTTGGGGAACTCTTAGTGAGGAAATATATTATCTCCTAGAACGTTTGAAAACAAGAGTGGATTTTGTGACGTACGTGTTATTTGTGTTAGCAGTGCATCGAGGTGTTAAAAGATAGGCATAGGAACCCACTATAAGCAAGGGTGTATGAGGGCAGATGGGTATGAATAGCCTTAGGGATAGGGGAAACCCTAACCCTAGCTTGGTAGAGCCTATATGAATAGCCTATGGGCCACTATCAAACTGGAGATAGAGTGTACCCAAGTTGTACCTTGAGCAACTTAATAAACAAGAATTTCTTCTTATACTTTGAGCCTTTTTCTCCCTCTTGTGCACACATTCCAATGCTACAACTCTATTTTCTAACATGGTATGAGAGCCTCCTCTGATCCCCTCAGCTTCCTATACCATCAGCCTCACTAAGTGCACATGATTGTCCATCATCTTCATCTTTTACCTCCTGCCTCCATAGCCAAACCAGACCTACCTCTGATGGAGGACTCGAGGAGAATAAAGGAACATGTTTTAGCTCCTTGTTCCTTTTGAGGAACTCTTCCCCATCTCAAGGCACAATTGCCTAACACCATAGACCATGAAATAATCCATGCAGAAGGATAGCATTACGATCTGAGTCAGAACGGTGCAGTTTCAATGTGTCATTCGTACCACTGTGCTTGCATGCATCAGGCGACACAATCCTAGCAACCACCTTGGGGCTTTGATAGCCCCCATAGTGGGCTATCCTCATATACAAGGGTTCATGGAAATTTTCTCTACAGAGAGAGATCTTTGACAAACCCTAACTGTGTACCCTGTGGTATCCATAGCTAGTAAGCTCTAAACTTGGCATTTTTCACTTTTTTCACTCTGAGCTTTATTAAACAGTGATTCTAATCATTAAAGCATCTTCTCTAAAGCTTATTTGAAATTTAGAAGCTCTCGGACATGCTCGATGGACATCACTAAGTGCATTGGGAAGCCGACTTCCAACCTGCTTTCATTCAAGAATTTCACTAAGCTTGACATTAGTGTTTCTAAACACTAATCATTAATCATCTAATCATTTTCTTGCTGGGTATTTACTAAATCTAGTGAGTGTTATTTTGCCAACTTCCTCTTCTTATATTGTTGTAAGGTTATGTGTACAATTATAAACACATAGACCATCATACACTAGATGTGTATTGCATATCTTGAGTGACTTTGGTTCAAGTACACTAATCAATGCAATAAAAAGGATGAGTGTTATTGTACTCTCCTCAGAATCATCAACAATGAGCATTGAGATCATAGACCGCCGACCTTGTCTAACTCAAGCTTCATCCAATAAGCCATACCACAAGGAGGAGCATGCAGTCCAGTCTAGGTTTACCTCATTAAAACCTAAAAAGACTATTAAACCTCGAAAGAAGATTGCACATAAGAAAGGACCACCACAGTCATACTTTGAACTATTACATTTGTATGATTTTCAGCCTTTCTCCTCATTACAACTTTGATTCCAATTGTTTGATTTGCTTCTGCATTCTCTGGCAAGTTTGTAAGGGACTAGACACTGCCCTTGTCTTAACAAGTGGTAAGACCCTCCCAATGGCCACAACATATTCTAATGTCTGTCCTCAAATTTGAAAGTTTGATGGCAAAGATTTCCACCCATGGCAAGTACTTATAAAGTACAAAATGATGGAGAGAGGGTATTGGCCTCTCATTCAAGGCACTAGAGTTGTAAACTTTGCAAATCTGGTTGATGTAGAGGATGACCAACGTGCCCAAGCCATCATAGTGCTACACTTAGATGAGTCCATGATTCATCATCTTGATTAACTAAACACTACTAAAGAAAAATGGGATGAGCTTGAAAAGCTCTATGGAGCCACTGGTAAAAATACTAAGATATTCCTTAAAATTGAATTCTTTAGCTTGGAATATAGATCACGAGAAGATTTGGGAAAATTCATCTCTCACATGAAGGGACTTATGGCACATCTTGCCTCTGTAAAAGCTCCAATACATGAAGAAGTTGCTATTGCTATTCTCCTAAAAGCTGTAAAACAGGTGTTTCCTACTCTTGTAACCACTCTTACCAACATTCTAGACCCTACATTGGCAAGTACCATTCAATCCTATTTGGATGAAGAAAAGAGGAACCACAAAGAAAGCAGCAACAGTGAGGCATCTTCAACTTCCCGTGATCAAGTATCGGTACATACAATTCTCACTAGATGTTCTTTCTGTAAGAAAAAAGGACATCTTGTAAACAGCTGTTGAAAGAAGTATCCTAAGAAAATGAAATGTAACAAATGCAAGAAAATAGAGCATATGACTAGTAAATGCCCCAACACTCATGATGTACCCAAAGAATTGGTGGCCAACTATGCCTCCAATCCATCTGAAGATCAACTTTTTTGACTCTTTAAATCATCTACCTAAAACACTCTTGTAAGCCTAATTTATAAAGGCATCTTGAGGGGGGGAGGGGACATCTTACATGACTTGTAATCCAATGCCACCCTGGCATTGAGGGGGGGTGCTAGAAGATAGGCATAGGAACCCACTGTAAGAAAGGGTGTATGAGGGAAGATGGGTGTGAATAGCCTTAGGGGCAGGGCAAACCTTAACCCTAGCTTAGCAAAGGCTATATAAATAGCCTATGGGTCACTATTAAACTTGAGATAGAGTGTACCCAAGTTGTACCTTGAGCAACTTAATAAACAAGAATTTGTTCTTGTACTTTGAGCCTCTTTCTCCCTCTTGTGCACACATTCCTATTGATAAATACTACATATCCTAAGCCATACCCTATGGATGTATGTATCTAAAATAGAAGCATATGTAAAGTGTCCTTAAGTTGGGGGTATCTATCTTTGGAGGATACCACTTGTTGTAGCAAACTCGAAGAATGAAGAAGAATAATGGAGGAGAAGATACTATGTAGCTCCTGACCTTTGATTTGCTCCATCTCTCGGACTCCCTCCACTCTAGTTTATCATTCGGTATTAGAGCTGAATTTGAGGATTGAAGAGGACTCATCATCAACATAGAGGAGGGAGAACTAGGTGCAAGGGGTGGACTCATTGCAGCCATATCTAGAGATGAGGTCCCCCTTGGAGAAGGGACAACAGAGCTAGTAGAAACAAAAAGTGGTAGAAGCTCTTCCGTCATGTGAGCAAAGAAACAGACTCTTCTTGTGTAGGCAATTCCATCCTTGCAGAGGTGGGTGCGATATTGAGCAGGATGCAACCAGCATTCAAATACTCCATGTCCATACTCACATGCATCACCATGCTTCTATGCTCCCTTTCAAAAATCTGGACAAGGAACACAACTGTAATGATACCTTCTTGGATCCCGGTGACGTCCATTTTCACCAAGATGAACAAATGGGCACTCAATCCAATCATGTGAGTATGATCTTGAACACGGGAAAACTTTGAAAGAGAACATGCGAAATTCATATGTGGCGTATATGCTGCTTTTAATATTAGGAATTAAGGGATCAATAGGATACTTAACTTTTTTTGAAGTCTCACCAAAGGCAGAGAGCTTAGTATGTACAATGACATAGGGAACGTCTGCATGACCCAGGGGAGGGGAGGTTTGAAGCATCAGATAAGTCAGGCAGTCGTAGATCTACTGCTGGAGCTCCTCCTCCTCATATCTCCGTCGTGATGGGATCAGCCAAAATCATCTTGGCATGAACTGACGGCACTCTCCCTCTCATCAAGCACCTTCAGATTTGCGTTTATCGGGCATCGGGGCTTTTCTCACTGAACCGGCCTCTGCTCATTTGAGATTTTCACAGTTTTGAAGTAAGTAGGATTCTTAAACCATGAATCAAATTGTAGGGCCAATGTTTGGCCTCAAAGATGGCATCCTACTATTCATATTAACAAAGGTGCTCGAGGGCATGAGAGTATGCAGTCTGATGGAGTTGGAACAGAGTCCATGAAATGTTTTCACCTTGGCACGAACAAATCTGAAAGTGGTAATGTTTGTGGACTGGCCGATATGGGGACAGGTACCAGAACTAAGAAGAATGCTTTTTCTCAACTGAATAAGAAGGGGCAGATTTTGGAACACATAAATGCGCACTCTACAAAGAAACTTCCTAGTGCAGCAACCATGGTCATTGTGGGAACAACTGCAAGACAATTCTGCTCAACACAGCCTCAATGGAAGGGCCTTCAGTGTTCTTGGGTGTTTGCAGCATTGTACAGGGTTCTATTTTGCTCAAGGAAAGTTGTACTGCATTACTGTCTTGCAGAGTTGAACTAGTTATTTGGAGGCCATTTTCTACTCAGAAAGTTCTAGGAAATTTTATGTAGCTTCAGCTTGATATGTACTTCTAGCTTGGCACAAAAAAACTGCATAAATTTTGCAGGAAGATGGTCAATTTTAGACACATGTTTTGATGCATTTTTTTGGGTCATACGGACATCGTTTGGGATCCGAATTGGATGTTCTTGTTGGGAACTAAATATATGACATGTTGGCATCATGGATGGATGTATATGATAGATTTTGGACACATGTATGACAATCATATTACTGGAAGCTATTTCTTTTTGGGACTATTTTTTATGCTTTTTGGTCTTGGATTGGACCATTGATGTTCCAAATTGGGGCATACTACTGAATATAATTTGTGGACAGTTTGTATTGCTATTTTTTTTCTGAATTTGCAACAACCATAATGTCTAACACGTGGTTTGATGAGATGGTTGCAGGTTCGAATTCAATGAAGGATTCATCATAAAGGAGTTGTACCTCTGTTGATACCTGATGGAAAGAAAAAGAGCCTTCATGATGTACTACATGTACCTACAATAACCAATAAAATTTTGTCAGTTGGATAGATGGGAGAATATGTGAGATTTAATATAGATGGATTCTTTGTTGAAGAATATGGTAATGGCTACAAATTGATTGCTAGAGGCCGAAGAGATGGCTGAATGTTTACTCTTGATGCGTCAATTCCAGAATTGAAAGTAGCCATGTTTGCACATGATGATGGTGCTATACGGGATGTTGCGATATGGCATAAGCAGATTGGCCATGTGAATGTACAAAAGTTGAAATCTATGCAATAGAAGGAGATTGTGCTTGGACTGCCTAAGTTCAAGTATCATGACTTTGGACATGTATGTGATGCATGTCAGTTTGGAAAGCAAGCACGGTTTCCATTTATGAGACATGTATGGAATAACTCACAACCCTTGCAATTGGTACATTCAGATGTATGGGGTATGTCTCATAATGCTTCGTTTGGTGGTGCTCGTTACTATGTATCCTTCATTGAGGATTTCAATAGGTATACTTGGCTTTACATACTGAAACATAAGGATGATGTGTTTGATGCATTCAAGGACTTCAAGAAGCATGCTGAAAATGAGTTGAGCTGTAAAATTTCATGGCTTAGATCAAATGGAAGTGGAGAATATGTCTCTAATTACTTTGACAGGTACCTTGCTAAACATGGGATCAAAAGATAGTTAACTTGCAACTATACACTGCAGCAAAATGGTGTAGCAGAAAGGAAAAATAGGATATTGATAGAATTGGCAAGAGCTATGCTAAATGAGAAGAGTTTGCCAAATGGTTATTGGGTTGAAGCAGTAGTGATTGCTGTCTATGTGTTGAATAGAACCCCTACAGCAGGGATTCATGATGTAACTCCATATGAGAAGTTGTATGGTCATAAGCCTGACACTTCACACTTTAAGGTATTTGGCAGCATTGCATATGTGCATGTTCCTAATGAAAAGAGGAAGAAATTTGATTGTAAAGCAGTCAAAAGTATGCTCCTTGGTTATGCACAAGACCGAAAAGCTTACAATTGTTATGTACTGTCTACACATGAGACATTGATTAGCAGAGATGTTGTTTTTTATGAGCTAGCATCATGGTATGTTAATTCGGTTGCAAAGGCTACTGATGGATTAGTCAGCACTAGTAATGCTAAAAATACACCTACAGTGAGTACATCTATGAGTGGTCCTATAGGTGATGGGTTACCTATAGTACGTCCTTGGTCAGGATGCTTGCGAAGTCGTACTCCTATGTCCACTTACACGGATATGTCAGTGAGGGGTAGATTGGATAAGGGAAAAGAAAAGATGCTTGAGGATGTGACAAGTCCACTTACAGCAAGTTATGAGTTATCTAACACCAATAGTTTGGATAGTGAGTTGGTCTTTCCATCTGTTATGATGCCTAGAGTAAGGCAAAGTCATTATGTACTGCCTCATGAGAGGCAAGCCCAAGCTAGCCAAGCGGTTTTGGGAAACAACATCACAACTATGAAGGCCTCTCAAGTTCCCCCAAATGTATCTAATGCACCAGGACTTGTTAGAGGTCAAGAAGACATGATCCAACAAATAAATAATCTTACTAATCAATTAGAGGGTTTGAGAGTGAATCTTGTGCAAGGTGTAAGAAGACCTATCGAAGGGAATGGTGGGAATCGACCACAAATGCGGCGACAAGCAAGGGAGATGTTGTGTTACAATTGTGGAGAAAATGGACATGGCATGTACAATTGTCCTCACCCTAGAAGATATGATCACCCTGCCAGAGGTCCTCGACAACAAGTAAGCCCTCCTCGTGCTAGGACTCAAGAGCAAGAGCAGTCATGACCTGCAATTTTACAACCACCTTATGTTCAAGCTGAAACACCTGCTGTTCAACCAAATGTTAATGTCATAAAAATAGAGGAGGTGGTCAGGGATAGAAGGCTCCAAGAAGAAATAGCGAGAGGTAAGATGAAGGTGGATGTAGTAGAGACCATGCCTATCAAGCGGATACGTGTCCAAACTGAGGCAAGTAAGGAAGCAACCAATGAGGCAAGTATATCACGGGCACCTAGAGATGAAGGGAAGAAGAGAAAGACTTTAGCTAGGTCTAAAATTGATATCTCCGACTTCCCTTTGGGTTCTCAGACACAACCTTATGATCTGGTAGCAGATGTGAGCTCTCAAGGGCCAAAAATTACTTGGCCACAACTACTTCATGTCTCTCCAAAGCTACGACGACAATGGTCAAAAATGGTAAGAGCAAGGCAAGGTAAAATGGTTAGTGCAATCAAGGCATATGGACTCAAAGATATAGTGCCTATAGTGGAGGCTCAAATTAAAGGTCAACAGATTCGAAAAACATACATCGATAGTGGAGCAGAGGTTTGTGTCATGACAGAAAAACTTATGCATCAATTAGGTTTAGAAGTAATGGAATCCTCAACCTTCAGGGCAAAGATGGCCAACAATGATGCGGTCACATGTGTGGGTGTAGTGAAAGCTTTGAGAGTTTCTGTTTTTGGAATCACTGCAACAGTGGATGTTTATGTGATTCCAGTAAAGGGGGAAGGATATCCCCTCATCCTAGGGAGACCTTGGCTTATGGGCATCGGAGCTAGGCAAGATTGGGAAACAGGAGATCTGGAGTTGAGGCCACGTAAGGTGGGTGGCCACGATCAAAAGGTGGTTTACAACTTGAAGAGTGAGCGCCAAGAGAACCTTGAACTAGAAACGTCTGCCGATGAGTGGAGATCAAGTGGATGTTCGTCATCAGTAGAAGAGGAAGAGAGTTCAAGTGGAGAGAGTGATAGCACTCTCGAAGCTATGGGCGTCACCTTAAAGGAACCTACCTTATCAGAAGACAACCCAAGAATCCAAGGAGAAGATGTGTGGGATGCTAGCCTAGAGAAGATGATATCCAAGGATATAAAGGATGAAGAAAGGGAGGGTTATGTGAATATTCTCAAGAAGCATGCATCATTGTTTATTTCTGATTATACTCACATTATAGGTGTCACTGCAGTGAAGCATCACATCCAACTCAAAGAAGGAAGCAAACCTGTACTACAAAGATTGAGAAGACTAGGAGTTGTGCAACAGGATGCACTGTTGATGGAGGTGAAGAGACTCTTGAATGCAGGATTCATATGCCCAGTGGAAGATTCAGAATGGGTCTCCCCAGTAGTAGTGAGGCCAAAGAAAAATGGTAAGTAGCGAGTATGCATAGATTACAAGCCACTAAATGCTACAACAAAGAGGGACCACTTCCCTCTTCCATTTCAGGATGAAATCTTGAATGAAGTAGCGGGACATGAGCGGTATACGGTGTGTGATGGCTACTCTGGCTACTTCCAAATTCGCATTGCAGAGGAGAATCAAAAGAAGACCACTTTCATCACACCATGGGGTTGTTTTGCCTTTCGGGTCATGCCCTTTGGTCTCACAAATGCCCCAGCAACCTTTCAACCATTCATGAATATGGTTTTCCAACCTTACTTTGGTAAGTCCATAAGGGTTTTCATAGATGACTTTTGTATTTATAGCTCAAGGAACATACATCTACGCAAGGTTGATGAAGGATTTACTCGCTTAGCTAGGTTGGGTGGACAACTAAATGAGGATAAATGTCACATTGGGGAAAGCAAGGTTACACTACTAGGGCATGTAGTGTCAATTGAAGGAATTGAGGTAGATCCAAATAAGGTAGAAACATTACTAGCTCTACCTTCCCCAACCTCCATCAAACAATTGGTCTCCTACTTACAAAAGCTAAGATATTTGGGTAGATTTATGCACTTACTCTCTCATGCCATATATCCCCTACAGCAACTAACATGCCAAGAAACACTTGTATGGAGTGAACAAAGTGAAGGACATTTTAAGGAGATAAAGAAAATGTTGGGGTCACTTCCTATAATCCTCCAGCCTTGTTGGGAAGAAACATTCTTTGTAAACCCTAGTGTGGGAGAAGAGGCCATTGGTGCTACTCTCCTACAAAAAGATCCAAAAACATCCTTCATGAGGCCTGTGTATTTTGCTAGCCGCCTCATGAAAGCCTCAGAGAAGTCTTACACCTCCATGGAACAACTAGTGTTGGCCCTCATGTTTACAGTAACCAAATTTCGGCCATATTTACTTCCAAAGAGGTTTGTGATCATCACTGTGGAGGATATGTTTCCCTATGCACTACAACATATGAAAATCTCTGACAAAATAGCAAAGTGGGTGGTCCGACTTCAAGAGTTTCACTATACAGTGCAGGTTGAAAAAACAACTCGGGCATGCTTGGCTGATATTTTGACAAATAGGTGCTATGAGAAAAATCTCATGGTGAAAAGAAAGAACCTTCCACCACCCCCATCCATAAAAACTCTTATAGATGCTTATAGCCTCTACTTTGATGGTGCATACAAGAGAACTAAGGATAAGGTAGCCGCAAGCATCGTTGTTTTCTCTCCTTTAGGAGAGAAAATCTATTGTAAAGGAATCATCTTGGAAGGTGTCCACTCTAACAATGAGGCAGAATATCAAGCTTTAATTCATGGTCTTTGTTGGTGTCTTAGTAATTCAATCGAGAGATTGAATGCTTTTGGAGACTCCATGCTATTGGTAAGGTAGATGCAAGGTACATGGGCATGCAAAAATACAAACCTCTCTAGTAAAATGAGAGAGGCCAAATCTCTTATGAGAAGATTTAGGGAGGCACAAGTACATCATGTGCCAAGAGACCAGAACAAAGATGCCGACCATCTAGCATCATCAAAGCTGAATGAATCAATGGTGGGAGCAGTGGCTATCAAACCCCCACTTCGACAAGGCAAGGAAAACTTAGAAGATATTCTACATCTCTTAGAACAAAGAGAAGCTCCCAAACACCTGACTAAGGGAGAAAGACAGTGGGTAGCTCGGAAGGCTACAAGATATCGCATGGTAAATGACAGTTTGTATTGTCTTGGTAAGGATGGTGTGCTTAGGAAAGTGCCTTCAAAATGGGAAATTGAAGAAATCTTAAAAGCTTGCCATGATGATGTGTGTGGAGGCCACTTTGCACACGACATCACAAGTAGAAAGGTTCTACAAACCGGCTTTACTTGGCCCAGTCTACACTAAGATGTCAAATATTGGTATCAAACATGTGAAGAATGTCAGAAATCAGGACCACGACGGCTCATAGCAGAACCCCCAACCCCAATCAAGGTCTATGGACCCTTTGAGAAGTGGCGAATTGATGCCATAGGGTCTCTACCACGCACTCCATTAGGAAAAGAGTATATTATCATGGGGGTAGATTACATGACTATATGGGCCGAGGCTATGCCAACTAGAAGAATCACTGCTAAGGAAGTGAGTAAATTCATCTTTGACCACTTTTGTTGTAGGTTTGGTACCCCTCTTGAAATACTATCAGATAGAGAACCAGGGTTTAGAGCTAATGTGGTGGGTGAACTCATGCAAAAGCTAAATATTCAAAGACGACACTCTACCCCTTACTACCCTCAATGCAATGGATTGGTGGAAAAGGTAAACGGAATGATTTGTAAAATCATCAGTAAACATGTACATTCAAGGCCCCGGGATTGGGACGGGTTTGGGACAAGCACCTTAATGGAGCTCTATGGGCTTATAGAACCTCCTTCAAAACCATGTTAGGGTTCACACCTTTTCATCTAGTTTATGGACAAGAGGCTCTTTTGCCTATTGAGGTGAAATTAGCTAGCCTTCGGGTATTAGGTGGCACAGTAGGCTCTCAAAAGGAGAAGTTGCATCAAAGATTACTGGACCTAGAGAGGCTACAATTGGATCATGAAGAAGCCATCAACCACTACTCCCAGGAAGCGGAGAAGTGTAGAGAAAATTTCAACAAGAAGCTAACAGATAAAAACATCAAGGAGGGATCTTTAGTGCTTCGATATGACAATCGCTTTGATAAAAGAAAGGATGGCAAGTTTCTCTACCGGTGGGAAGGACCATTTTGGGTCACAAAAAAATTCAACAATGGCTCCTACAAACTTCAAGACATTGAGGGAAAAGTTCACAAGACCAGGGTAAATGGATGGCACTTAAAACCCTATCACATTAGGGTGGGGTTAGCTCAAGATACCAAAGAGTGTCTAGAGGCATAAATACCTCTAGCCAGGTTGGGGGGGGGCTATATGATCTGAGAAAATCACAAAAAAATATTTGTCTAACATTTTGTTGATTTTTTGTACATTTGGAGCTTTGAAATAAAGAAGAGGGTGGGAACAACCTCTTGGGAAATCCAAGAAATCACTGGATGAAAATATTTCATGGACTGGTTTACCAAGGGGGGGTGAAGAGTAAAGATCAATGGAGGAAGGTGAAGGGAAAATGTATAATGTGAAAATGAAAGATATGAAATGGATTTGGAGCCATCCAAAGGGCATGTGAGGCTCATAATGTCATGACTTTGGAGCCTTATGACAATTCAACCAAATGGGACCCTTCTTGGAAGCATTAGTGGAAGAAAAATCAGGCACATGATTTTGTAAGATTTTTTAAAAATACTTCCACTCCAATCCAAAAAAACTTTTCAACATCAAAGTTGTAGCGCGTGAGCTGAAGTTTTCGATGGTTTTTTTTAATCATTTTTTGGAGCTACGAGTCGGGAGATATGGCCAAAATGGTGGATGCCAACTTTTTCCAACTGCAGTGGAGACCACCTCCCAATTTAATACACGTCCATACTTTCTTCCCCACACTTAACACTTCCATAAAACATCATTCATTAGACCCCCAACCCTTTCCCCTCTCTTCTCCTCTCTCTCAAGCTAATAAACCATTAAAATTCCCCTCCTAAATCACCCTCAAATCATCCTTAATTGTAGTAGTAATGTATGAACTCTCATTATTCTCTCTCTATTATTGCTAGATATGATCTTATTTTATGAAGATTCTCTATATTTTTTTATAGGAGAGCTCTTGGACTCAAGCTACGGGGGGGAGAATGGGGACAACTCACCTATGATGGAGCTTGATTAAGTACAAATTGGTCAACAAAACATCTAGATGGAGCTTCCACATTGGTGGAACCGCCTTAATGCAGCTTTGGTGGTGTTAATTCCTATTACATCTTAACCTCCTCCCTAAACACCCTCAAGGCCTATATAAAGAGGCCTTCTCCTTTGTAATTTGTAAGAAGAGAGAGAGCAAAGAGGCCTCCTTCAGCCCTATTGAGCCTTCCCCATTCTCCCTCATGAGCTTATGAAATTCCTTCTCTTACTATAGCTTATGTATACTCTACAATGTAATAAGCCCATGATATTGGTGTCCATATTGTGTATATTGGTTATGTCCCGAGGGTTCTCCATCTCTTAAGTCTATTGATTCATTTATTTTTTCGTAGTTCTCTCTCTCTCACTCACTCTCTCTCTCTCCCTCTCTTAGTTTTCATCTCTTATCCCTCACAATCTCCTCTCCCTCTTACATAGCGTCCTAGTCCGCTCTTCCATGAGTAGGTGGTGCCCTTACCTCATTCACTTTGTGGCAGAAGGGAGTTTGGCATAGTATAGAGGCTGCCATACCGAATTTCCTTCGTCAATACAAACATGATAAATAGCTACACACACCCAACTATCATGTCGATAGGTAATAGGTAGAATGAGCTTGCATATGTCAACACTCCCCCTCAAGCTCAAGTCACTTTCTATATCCCAAGTAGAAATCTAAAATTAGTAAACTTATCTCTACCAAGTGATTTGGTAAGTATATCTACCACTTGGTCTTGCTCTTCACATGTATGAGGTCTATCCTACTTGCAAGCACCATTTCCTTGATGAAATGGAATGTACCTTCTATGTGCTTTGACATGGCATTATAGATTGGATTGCTTGCCAAGAGCACATAGCTCATGTTATCAAAATATAGCTTGACTAGTTTATCCACACAAATCCCCAATTCATCCATCAACTTAACCAACCAAGTAGCCTTACATGTTACTTACTACTCTAGCTAACCATGTTACTTCCAAGACCAAATGCATATCCACTAGTTGATCTTCCAACCAACCATGTTACTTCCAAGATCAAATGCATATCCACTAGTTGATCTCTTGTCATACACACAACAAGCCCAATCTACATCATTACAACCTGTAAGCTCAATAGGCTTACCATGCTCATAGAATAACCCATAAGATAATGTACCTTCACATATCGCAAAATTCATCTCACAACATCTAGGTGAGGTTTCCTTGGTTGCTACATCAACTAGCTGATCAAACCAATTGCATAACTCAAGTCCGGTATAGTGATAGTCAAATAGATCAGATTGCCAACCATCTATCTATACAAAGTCATGCCCTCTATCACATTTCCTATATCAACAGCACCTAGCTTTACATTCAGCTCCAGTGGTGTATCAATGGGTTTGCATTCCAGCATGCCATACTTCTCCAACATATTCTGTGCATATTTTTTTTGTATTTTCCATATCTCATGAGGTGTATGCATAAGTTTAATCCCTAAGAAAAATTTCAGGTCTCCCAATTCTGTAATCTGAAATTCTTTCTACAACATAGCTTTTATGTCATCAATGCCATGTATGTCATCACATGTGATCACCAAATCATCTACATAAGCACCAAAATCACATATCCTATCTCTGTTTTCTTGGTAAATAAACAATGATTATATTTGCCTTGCTTAAATCCAATTGTTTGTAAGTAGGAAGTAATCCTATCATTCCATGCATGTGGGGCTTGCTTAAAGCCATACAAGGCTTTCTTAAATTTGCATACATATGATAGATTGTTAGGATTCACATAGCCCTCTAGCTGATCCATATAAACCTATTCACCAAATCACCATTTACTAGCCTTTGGATGTAGCCAATGTAATAACAATTTGTATAGTTGCCATCTAGACCTAGCAAACTGAACTAAAGGTTTCCTCATAATGCATCCCATATTGCTGGGCATATGCTTTCACGACCAATCTAGCTTTGTACCTCTCTAATGATCCATTAGACTTATATTTTACTTTATACATCCAAAATCCATGTTCTATTTTTTAGCAAAGCCTCATATTCAACATCCATATCCTTGCATGAGCTCTCATCCTTAACTTTCAACATCCATAGCCTTGCACGAGCTCTCATCCTTAACTGCTTGTGCAAAAGATGTAGGCTCTTTGTATTTCTACACTTCTATCATGTATGCATAATGTTTGATTGAGTAGCTATTGTAGCTAAGCCTATCCACAAGCTTCCTTTCTCTTTTCAATGGAGCTTAACTAGATTCCACTCTTTCATGTGGCAGTATATATCTCTGCTTAACTCTAGGTGTAACTAATGTAGGTATGCTAAACTTGCTATCTAGACTCTCAAAAGAGTCATATCCTGAAGTCAATGGGCTTATAACATCATCAAAAACTTTCTCTTTTCCTTTATTTCTCCCCCTCATCACACTGATGTATCCATGCCAATGGTGGATGGAGACCCATGGCCTCTGTCCAAGGACTTACACTACCAAATGCATCCTGAGTAGGTTCATCGATAGACATAGTGTCTTGCTATCCATTTTCAGCACATGTGCCCTGTGAAGTATCATCATATACAACAACCTGCTTAGCATTATACCAAGATGCTGATTCATCAAACATGATATCATGGTTGAGCAACATCTCATGGGAAGTTGGAACAATGCACTTGTATGCCTTTCTTTCTTGTGAGTATCCAAGAAAAACACACTTCAATACTTTATGATGGGTCAAGTTTCTTCCATTTTTCATCAGGAACATGAACATAGGCAATACTACCAAATACTTCCAAATGTTGGATGTCAAGCTTATAGCCATAGAGCTTCTCATAAGGTGTTTTTTCATGTACTCCTATTGTAGGTGTTCTATTCATCACATAGATAGCTGTAAGTATGGCTTCAACCCAATAAGACAAAGGCATGTTCTTCTCATTCAACATGGCCCTTTGGCTACCTTCATAATCACCTTATTCTTTCTTTTAGCAACTCCATTTTGCTTAGGAGTGTAGCTGCAAGTCAATTGCCTCTTGATCCCATGCTTTGCTAATTATTTGTCAAACTCCTTTGACACATATCCTCCAGCACCATTAGATTGTAAGCATGAGACATAACAATTTAGCTCTTTTTCAGCATGATCTTTAAAATACATAAAGTTGTTCAATAATTATGCGTGGGTCCCTATATATCTAAGTACACAAGCTATAAAGGCCTACTGATATTCTATGTATTCTTGGCAAATGGAAACCTGCATTGTTTCCCAAACTGATATGCTAAGCATACATCCCAAATCAACATACTTAAACCTTGGTATCTCTATAATAATGTCCTTATGCTGCATAGTTTTTAGCTTTTGGACATTTATATTTCCAATCCATTTATGCCATATATCAATGCCTCAGATACGTGCCCCATCATAATTAAACATAGCAACATTTGATTCAAGGATGCTAGCATCCAATGTAAACATCCTAGCATGTCTCTAGCCTTTAGCAACCAACTTACATCCTCTGCCATACTCTTCTATGAAGCAACCATATCTATTAAATTGTACATGTAGGTTTTACTCAACCATATGACCAAGAGATAATATATTCTTGGTGATCGATGGAACATGAAATACATCATGCAAGTGCTTTTTTCTGCCACTCCATCAAGCATAACCAAAGGAACAAACCTTGTGTGTGCTATATCATGTTGAGAATAATCCCTAGTGCATACATAGCAATTAGCACCTATTTTCAGCTCATCAAACCACTTGCCATGTGGTGTCATGATTTGAGGCACTAGAATCTATATACCATATGTCATTAGACTTTCTTTGTGGCTTGCCTTTGTTGTGTACATAAGTCATAGCAAACTGTCTCTCATTAGTCTCAAGCTTTGCATGACTAGAAGATGCATAGTGGCCCTACTATCAACCCTTCTGAGGAACCTACTTTTCTAGCACTCTTTTGCAATGTGGCCATGCTTATCATAGTAATGGAAATTTTTATCATTGTTAGCATTTTCATGAGTAGACTAAGTATGCCAGGATCCTCTACCCCTAGACAAAGATCTCCCCCTCGCACAGGAGTATCCACCACCTCTACTAGAAAATCCTTGTTGATTCTACCCATGCTAAGATGCGTGCTACTAGGTTCCTCTACCATAGCTAGAACCTCTCCTACGATGTGTTGAGATATTGAGCTCCACTCATGATATGCCAGGGTGACCGTTGTGCATTTATATCACCGACTTGTTAGTTGTAGATGCGGTTGGTACACCGCCCATGAATAATAGCTAGATGATAGCTATCCTTATCTACTCTAGTTCATGGCTCAGTTAGTATGCCACCTTAGTTAGTTGAGTTTGGTTTGAGACCCATATATAGGGTTCTTCTATTTTCTATGTACTAGTGTTCTTTTTGGCTTACATAACTAAGAAGAGAAAATTTGTTTTCAGCCTCCACCTGTGTGTGTATTCCCCCATTGTACAAGTGAGAAGGCTACAAGTGCGACTCCTTCCTTCTCTCCCACAATCTTGACATGGTATCAGAGCCTGGTTCGTGGTAAGGAGCTCAAGAAAGCAAACCAAGTTCGTGGTTCACTTGCCCTGTTTTTTTGATTCAAGGCCATTTCGGGGCCTATTTCGGAGGCGGAATTTTTCCGCACACACTCAAGAAAATGCCCTATTTTTTGCTATGCGACCATTGTTCTACAGGTTGCTGAAAAGTTACCGTAGAAATTGCATTGTATGCCTATGTGCAGAGACATTGGGAGTTACATAATCATCCTTGTTGCCTGTTGATGCAAAATCGTCACTAGGAAGTGACTATGTAGTCAAATACCACTTTCGTCAGTTTTGTAGATTTGACCTTGTGAGGCTGAAGCTGTGTTTTTTGCAGTGACAAAATTTTTTGCAGTGTTCTGTAATGGCGTCTGATTCTCTTTCACAGATTGTCACTGAAAAGCTTGACAAGAACAACTTCCAAGCATGGAATTTTAAAATGACGAATTTCCTTATGGGAAAAGAATATTGGGAATTCGTTGTAGGAAACGAAGAAGAACCAGTTCTTCCTGATGTTCCCAATCAACAACAAATGCAGGAATTTAAAGGATGGCATGAGAGAGCCAGAAAAGTTATGTACTGGCTGTCTATTAGTATTTCAAACTCTATGATTGTGCATATTCAGGATGCAAGTACGCCAAAGGAGGCATGGGATACTTTGTCAAAAATGTATAGCACAAATATGCAAGCCAGGAAAATGCAGCTCAAGCAAGAGTTGCACAATGTGCAAAGAGAAAGTATGAGCATCAATGACTACCACGTGAAGGTGAAGAAGATTGCAGATGCACTTGCTTCCATTGGGTCGCCAGTGGAAGATGATGATTTAGCTTTTGTGACCTTGAATGGTCTAGGAAAGGATTATGCACAGTTCTGAACATCGATTTTTGTCCGTGAAAGATTTCCTGATTTTGAGGAGTTGATTGCTCTTCTAATTTTTGAGGAGTAGAGAAATGGTGGTGCATCTTCTTCAGGAGAAACTTTAAAAGAAGTTGTCTTCTACTCAAATGCTGGAAGAAGTAGAGGCAGAGGTAGAGGAGGCCGATCTGGAGGCTGTGGTAGAAATCAAAATATGCAGCAAACTCAAGAAAACCAGTCCTATGGAGGAGGACGTGGTAACTCTAGAGGTAGGGGGAGCCAAAGAGGTCGTGGTGGATGGCAAAGAGGCCAAAATGCAAACAGCAATGTTGAATGCTACTATTGTGGTAAAATGGGCCATATGGCTAAAGACTGCTATAAAAAGCAGAATGACATCATGAATGGAAAATTGCAACAAGGGAATTATGCATCTTCTAGTAGACAGGGTGATGACAGAAATGAGCATTTGTTTATGGTGCAGCATATGACCAATTCTGTGACAAGTGCAAAAAAAAGCAACGATGTGTGGTATGTTGACTCAGGTGCATCAAACCACATGACAGGTCATGCAGAATGGATGCAGGATGCAAGGAAAATGGAAAAACTAGGATTTGTGGAGACTGGTGATGATACTACACATCCTATTGTGCAGATTGGAAAATTTCCTTTGTCTATGCAGGATGGGAAAAAGAAATACCTATCGGATGTATTTCATGTCCCGAATATCACCAAGAACCTGGTTTCTGTTGGTCAAATGGTTGAGCAGGGCTTGCACGTCAGATTTAATTCTCATGGATGCTTTGTTGAGGATATGAAAAATAAAGGTCGCTTGATAGCAAAAGGAAAGAAGAAGGGTAGAACGTTTATGTTGGATGCAGACATGCCTGAATTGAGTGCAGCAATGTTTGCACATGGGACCGGTGTATTGCAGATATTGATATCTGGCATAAATGCATTGGTCATGTTAATGTACAGCGACTTTAATCAATGCAAGCCCAAAATATTGTTGCAGGATTGCCTAAATTTAAGGTTGCAGAAATGCATAAGGTATGTGAAGCTTGTCAATTTGGAAAATAGGCAAGGAAACCATTTCCTAAACATGTTCAAGAGAGTAAGAAGCCATTGGAATTAATCCACTTTGATGTGTGAACTACTAAAACTGCATCTATTGGAGGCTGTCATTATTTTGTCACTTTTATTGATGACTATAGCAAAAAAGTTTGGGTGTATTTTATGAAAAAGAAAAGTGAAGTGTTTGGGAATTTCAAAACTCTTAAAGCTATGGTTGAAAAAGAAACAGGCTTGCAAATAAAATGCCTAAGGTCAGATGGAGGGGGAGAGTACCTCTCAAATGAGTTTGCAAGGTTCCTGTAGGAGCATGGCATAAAGCAGCAATATTCATGCAGTCATACCCCACAACAAAATGGAATTGCAGAAAGGAAAAATAGGCATATTGGAGAGGTATCTCATGCCATGCTCAACGAAAAAGACTTACCAAATTTTTACTAGGCCGAAGCAGTTGCTACAGCAGTCTACATAATGAACATGGCTCCCACTACATCAATACATGGGATGACTCCAAAGGAGAGGTATACTGGTAGGAAACCAGATATTTCTCATTTGAAGATTTTTTGTTGCATTGCCTATGTTCATGTGCCAGATGAGTTGAGATCCAAGTTGGATCCAAAAGCTGAGAAGTGCATCTTTATTGGTTACTCTCTGCAGAAGCAGAAAGGGCATACATGCTATAATCCTTCTACTCATAAGTTTACAGTGAGCAGAGATGTTGTTTTTGATTAGATGAGTAGCTAGTATAAACCAGTAAATGTGATTGATGATGTAGATGCAGAAAATGGTAATGCTGCACAGAATTCACAACAGCAGTCACAAAATATTAGTGGACCTGGAGTGTCCTCTAGCAGTGGTTCACTTTCTTCGCTATGGACAGGCAGATTGAGATCAGGAGAATCTCCTCAAAACAATGTAGATAGTGGTATGCAGGTTTCACGAAAAGGAAATGAGAAGGTAGATCAGCCCATGGTTGATGTGAATGCAAGTCACTCTTATGTGGATGGTGAATCCAGTGGCTCAGAACAGAGCATTGATGATGAGTTGGGTATTCCTTCTATTGTTACACCTGGAGTAAGGAAGACTAGGAATGTTTTGAGAGCACCTGGGAATGAACCTACTTTGCACAGGTCTACCAGAGCTAGGTATCCTATGGATAGGTTGAAATATGATGGATTTACAGCCATTCACTATGCCTATATGGTCAAAGTGATACAGGAACCAGAACCCACTTCTTTTGAGCAAGCCATGGGAAAAGAAAAATGGGAGAAAGCCATGGATGAAGAAATGGATGCCTTGGAAGCAAATGCTACATGGGAATTGGTACATTTTCCTAAAGATAAGAATGCAATTGTTGTAAGTGGCTTTATAAGGTAAAGCACAATGCAGATGGTTCTGTGAATAGATACAAGGCAAGATTAGTAGTCAAGGGGTATGCACAAACATATGGTATTGATTATGAAGAAACATTTAGTCCGGTTGCAAGGATGGCAATCGTAAGAGCAGTCATTGCTATGGCTGCATCAAAGGGATGGTCTTTACATCAGATGGATGTAAAGAATGCCTTCTTGCATGGTGATTTGCAAGAAGAGATCTATATGGAGCAGCCACCAGGTTATGTGCATGCTGTTCATCTTGAGTTTGTTTGCAGGTTGAAGAAAGTCTTGTATGGCTTGAAGCAAGCACCTAGAGCATGGTCTGACAAGATAGGACAGTATCTTGTCACTATTGGCTTTCAGATTTCCAAGGCAGATTTCTCACTTTATGTGAGAAAAACAGAGAAAGGTATTATGCTACTTGTAATTTATGTTGATGATTTGATTATGACAGGTGATAGTGATGAAGATATCCTTCATGTGAAAATGCTATTGAAGCAGAAGTTTGAGATGAAGGATTTGGGAGAGCTGCATTATTTCTTGGGCATTGAGGTGATTAGATCACTAAGTGGGATACGGCTCTTGCATAGGTAGTATGGATTGGACATGCTGTCCAAATATGGGATGATAGACTGTAAGCCTATTTCAGTTCCTTTAGAACAGAACGTGAAGCTGAGCGCACATGCACGTGAGCTTCTCGAAGACCCTACTATGTACAGACGCATAGTAGGAAGTTTGATTTATATGACTATTACCATGCCAGATTTGAGCTATGTTGTTGGATTGGTAAGTCAGTTTATGCACGCTCCAAGGAAACTACATTTGGATGCGGCTAGACGCATACTCAGGTATGTGAAGTCCACATTGTAGTATGGACTATTTTATGAGACTGGGTTCAGATACAGTTGCATGGATACACTAATGCTGATTGGGTTGGTAGTATTTCTGATAGACGATCTACCAATGGATATGTATTCTCTTTTGGGAGTGCTGCAGTCACTTGGAGCAGCAAGAAACATCCTATAGTTGCCTTGTCAAGCACAAAGACTGAGTACAGGGGTGCAGCAATGGCTGCATGTGAGGTAGCTTGGTTGCATAAGCTACTTTATGATATGCATCAGCCTACAGATGGGCCACTTGTCATTTATTGTGACAACATGAGCAGTATACACTTGGCAAATAACCTAGTCTATCATGCTAGAACAAAGCACATTGAGATGCACTATCATTATGTGCGGGAGAGGGTTTTACTAGGTCTTATTGATCTAGTTTATGTCAGCACAGAGGATCATGTAGCTGACATATTCACGAAGGCATTGGGCGAAGAGAAGCTGCGCAAGTTGAGAGACCTACTTGGTGTGCAGGAGTTGGGATTGAGCTCGAGGGGGAGTGTTGAGATATCAAGCTCCACTCGTGATATGCCAGGGTGACCGTTGTGCATTTATGTGACCGACTTGTTAGCTGCAGATGCGGTTGGTACACCGCCCATGAATAATAGCTAGATGATAGCTATCCTTATCTACTCTAGTTCGTGGCTCAGTTAGTATGCCACCTTAGTTAGTTGAGTTTGGTTTGAGACGCATATATAGGGTTCTTCTATTTCTCTATACTAGTGTTCTTTTTGGCTTACACAATTAAGAAGAGAAAAACTATTTTCAGCCTCCACCTATGTGTGTATTCCCCCATTGTGCAAGTGAGAAAGCTACAAGTGAGACTCCTTCCTTCTCTCCCACAATCTTGACACGATGACCATGGCCTCTTTGATTAGAGTAGAAAGTTACATCTTTGTTCTTAGAGCTACTTGAGCTCGTAATCAAACCCAATTTTACTTCTTCATGAATAAGCAAAGGTGTAGATTCATTAAAGTTATGCATTTCATCCATAACTAAATTTGATGTATCAAAAGGGTTATATTTAGGCCCTAAGCCATTCAAAGTCACAACCACCATATGCTCATCATCTACCTCAATCCCAATGGATGGTAAACTAATCTGCAATAGTTTTTATTTCAATCACATAGTCCTGAATGGACCATACTTTCCTATCCATCATGTTAAACTTTTGCTTTAGCTATATTTTTCTAGCACTAGTGGTACTACCATAGTATCGTATCAAAATATTCCAAGCATCATTTGATGAGATAAAGATATTTATTTGCATAACCATAGCATCAGAAATACATAGGGATAGTTGATGTAGCACCCTTTAAGCTCTCTCAGTCCATGCTTGATGCACCCTAATCTAATCAAGTGTTGCATTCCTTTCGGGGATTTTGGGGTCAATCTCAACACTTGTGACGAAGTCCTAGTAACCCTTGCTGATGTGCCTTAAGTTGATTAGGTGTTGCATTCCTTTTTGGGAGTTTGGGCTCAACCTTAGCACCTATGACCAAGTCCTAGTAACCCTTGCCGATGAGAAAATTCTCCATCCTAAAATTCTAGATATCATAGTTATTGTTATTGAGTTTTTCACCCACTATTTGAGTTATCTTATTAGTCATGCTGGCATTTTTCATCTCTACAACTCTCTGTATTTAATGTAGTCTTCAGCAATTAATGAGTGATAAGATAGTGCTTGACTCCCTGCAAACCAAGTCAACCAATCATTGAGCAAGTGTTTGTTAGGCACTACTTATGTAGGAAAGTTTCAATCCACATATTTGTGACAATAAATCTTTGTAGTATTTAGGGTATTTTTAGCTTACAAGTATGTCAAAAACATGCTTAGATCACATCCTCACTGAGGAGGAGTGCATGTTGCTAGTCGAGAGTGGACTTTGGTGACTTCTTGCTTAATGTCCTCACTTACATTATGCATATAGACATCCGTCCTTTAGACATGGATAGCTATGCTACTTTAGAATACAACCCTTATTTCTATGCTTGGCTCATGGGACAATAAAAAACTAAGGTTATGTGTTGCATGCCCTTAATCCACTAAACATTTAATCCTAGGAAGGATTCTTCTCAATTCCAAAAAGGGGAGGCAAGGTGCGGTGAATCAAACCAAACACATAAGGAGATCAATAAAGGAAAAGCACACATGGGGGACCTCAATGGTAGAATGAAGAAACTTGTGATTGAGAAATTGATAATAAATTTGAAAGCAATAGACTTAGACTGCTTGGAGGAAAAAGTCTAATTTTGTACTAAAAACAATTTAATCTTCCAAGCATAAAGTCTTCTCTTTCAGCAAGTGAAAATTTGGAAAAGCACTAATGGCAAACCATGGCTTATGACAGGAGTACGGCCTCTCCCTCAAAAACAAGGCGTACAACTAGCTCAGGTTTGGGAGAATCCAAAACATCGAAGGGGTAATGACCAGCGAGATGAAGCCATCAAGAGGATCGTGCACCAGTGCAACCTCACCATGTATACCAAAAAATTTGGACAAGAGCTTGACCACACTAAGTGTGTGGAATTCTTGAGGACGTATGAACCTGATAAGGAGAGTGGGACATGTTATTGGTAAGTAGAGAAGGAATCAAATAGGTGTAGGTCCCGCTCAATAAGGGCTTAGTGGAAAAGGTGCTCGGGTTGGAACCAAAGGTGGAGAAGAGGCATAAAAGAGATGTATGTGTCATGCTAGGGATGAGGAAGGAAAGTGTCTTAATGAATGATGGCATAATTATCCAAGACATCCCCAACACAGAGGTCAGATTGCAAGCCAAGGTGATCCATGTCCTCTTCTCCAACATAAGATACAGTTCTCTCATGCATAGGATCAACATGCGCGTGCTGGAGAGCATGGCGGCTCAGTCATTGCATGAAGCGGATTGGAACTACTATGTTAGAAAAACCATATATCAATCAGCCAGGACGTTAGACCTTGGAAGTGGATGCAAGATGGAGAAGAGGGATCATAAAAAACACTTGAGATGTCACCTCCTCGTCATGCCAAAGAAAAATCAAGTGAGAAGACAATGAGTGAAGAAGAGGGAGAGAAAGAAGTGCAATCCAGCAAGAAGAAGGCAAAGATGCCTAAAAAGAAGACGACAGAGAAGAAGTAGGAGGAAGAGAGGAAGAGAAAGGAGAAAGCTGACCTACTAAAAGCCAAGGCTGTGTCAAAAAGAGTCAAGGAAGGGCGAAAAAGAAAAGCCATCAAACAAAAGGAGGAGTTGAGAAGAAAAGAAGAGGAGGACCTTGCGCAAGCTGTGCACATGTCCATAGAGTAGCACTGCAGGTAGGAGGAACTAGCAACAATGAGCCCCCAAGGCAGGACAGCAATGACCAAGCATTAGAAGACTTACCTCCACCTGACCCCACCTACCCTCTTACCAAATACCCCAACCATCGCGGCAACGTGAGGCACCCCAACCACAATGGACGCCAACAACCTCATGGCATGGGTGCAGTTCTTGGTTGATAAGGCAAATACTCCAATGCCCACCTCCAGTGCGGGAACCCCAACAACAGGAGCAAAAAGACCTACAACTATAGATGCCAAATCTCAACATGGACCCAAGCGACCAAGAATAGATACTACTACTACAAAGCAACATCCCGCTGACTAGGATGAGCATGTCAGGGAGCTCTACACTCAATTGGAAAGGACAAAGGAGGAGAAGAGAGTAGCAATGGCAAAGCTAGAAATGAAAAGGAAAATGTCAAATGCTTTCTAGCTAGAAAGACCCGCCAAAGTGGCCTTGCAACAAAAAGAAATCCATGCGCTAAAAGCAGAACTAAAGGCCAAGGAAGATGAAGAAGAACAGTGGTGAAAAAGACTGGAAGAAGAGAACTAGGAGCTGGTCGGAATGCAAAAGGAGTACAAACTAGGAGCTCGTTGGAATGCAAAAGGAGTATAAACTCCTGGTTCTACAGCATGCCGAGCTTGAAACACAAATGAGAAAATTCCAAGAGAGCATGGAAGAGCTCACTGCGTTGGAAGTAGAGAGAGCACAAGACATTAGGGCCAAAAACGCTTCAAAAATGCCACTTGTAAGAAAGTGATTAAGTTGCTAATTAGTTGAGGTTTAGGAAGAATAAAACCTCTAAATTTGGTTGTCCAGATGTGATTGATGAGAGAATATTTGGTTCATTGAAGAGGTCGGCCATTAATTGCCCTCATCTTTTAATCCGGGTTAGGGGTCGCCTTTTCAGCCATTTTTCTCTTGGAACTCGAGAGATTTTGTATTTTCAAGATTTTTGTACGAAATTCGCATTTGTTTACTCCCGCGTTTTCTTTCTACACACTATTCTCTTTTGCCATTCTTTTTGTTACACTTGCTTACTATCACTGTGAGATTCTTGCTCGATTCATTTGCTAGAATGTCTAGCAATACCTCTTCAAATAACAAAGGTGCAAGGACACATAAATACAAGCTAACTATTCAGCTAGATCCAATTTACAATCTTGGAGAAGTATACATCATCGAGTATTGATAGATGAGATCGAAGCCAATAGGTTGCGAACACAAGGAATGAAGCATATAGATTTGTGGGTGGATGGAAATATTTATCCCAGGGATCCTTCTACAGGTAAATCACCTCCTTTTTTCAATGTCCATGACTATATAAGATATGTTGGAGAAGGTTACAATAGGATGCTTGGCTACTGTATGAGGTTATACTCTACATCTTACATATATATAGCTCAAATGCACGAAATGAAAAAAGCACTAGAAACTATACAAACAAATATTTTAGAGTTGACAAGTCAGATTGATGTTTTGAAAAATGTTAACAAGTCATTGCAGGATAAGCTAACACGCTTGAGAGAAACTCCAGTAGGATTTAGAGAGAGGAAAAGACCATTAAAAAATATAACGGACTTGTGTGAGAGAGCAAAGAAAAGGAGACTAAATCTTACAAAGAAATATGTCTCTAACATATTAGGCATCAATATCCGAGAGAATAAGGAAAGAATTGAACTTTTGAAGGAAACCATGAATAAGAAAGATATTTTGAGGATTCTTAAGTCACCCAAAAATGCGGATTTGGGAAGTCCAACTCTCAAAGAGTTAGTGAAGGATTTAAAAGGCACGGTGAAAGCAAATGAAATTGTAGAGACATGTGATACTGTGGGTATAAGTCGAAAAGGTTATCGTGTATCTGTGGATTATGGTTTAAAAATCTTAAACGCAATAGGGTAACTATATTTGGATTGCCCCGAGCCCTTGCAGTTTCGACTACAAGAATTGCCATGAATCGCAAGATTCCACATGTTTTTGGAGATTACATTCACATCTGTTGAGAATCAGCAATCACACTCAAACAGCCTCTTTGTATGGAGTCTCAGTGTCAAGGATATGCAGGCTAACTTATCCCATATGCACAATGGTGCCTACTGCAGTTTCCTACTTTCCTATAAAGCATTGTACTTGCTTCCTTTCTTAATGCAATGATAGTACTCTTTTCATTTTAGTAAAGTGTCAATGTCATTGTCCACATACACAAGATTGTGTTTATGAGTCCAAGTCTCAATCTTGGAACCTAATTCACTTGTGTAACAAACAGTGTCCTTTCCATCATGAGTCTACACTTCTTTTTCCATCCTCCATAGCTTCTGTTTTTGCCATGCTCTAGATCTCGCATTTCTCACATGGTATCAGAGCAACAGAAGAATTGGTTGAGAGACACAAGTGCTAAAAAACACTAACTGAGTGTCAATGAATACCAGATCTGCAAAAGTCTTTTACTCTTTTAAAATCCAAGTGATCTTTCCCTTCATGATTTGATGCTGATGCCTTCAGATCTGAGTGACAGTACTTTAATGAACTTCAAAGAGTATTGCTCAGTGATTAAAATCACTGTTGATAACTTCAGTGAGAGAAACAGTGAAAAATGTCAAGATTTTGAAGCTTTGGCTATGGTGGAATTAGGGTTTCTGAGACAAGGGCCTGGTTTTTTGCTGATTGCAGGAGCTACAGTGGATCATTTTCAAAAAATTTTATATGCCTAGAAAGCTGATTTCATGGGCTACCAAAGCCCTATCATAATCGTCAAAATCGTGGACAGTATGCAGCACGCAGGGGGCGCGAACAGAATCGGCACAGTCTGGGGTAGGGATGTCGAATTTGTGCAATGCCAGAGCTGTAGCTTGCCAATGTGGTTATTTGTTGTGCCAGGATGAAGCGCCTTGAGCAAAGGAACAACTCCCTAGAAGAAATCGTGGGCTGAAATGGCCTGATTGAAGAGTTATGGAAGCTCCAAGTAAGGTAGGTCTTGTCTGGCTATGGCAGACACAGAGCAGAGATTGAGGATTTTCACAATGCTGAGCTCCAGATGGTCCAATGTCCTGGATTGATGTGATACAGGGAAGCTTTGTGAGTTGGGGAATACTTTTCCAGAAGGAAGCTCCAAGAGATTTGACCTGTGGAGTGAGATATAAGCAGCTCAATCTGACAGGGTGCTGCTGGCTATGGCTGCCATGGAAGCTTCAGTGAGAGTAGAGTTGGGAGATGAAGTCATGAGCTGACATTGAGCTAGACTGAGGCTGAAAGGAATCAAGAGAGGCTAGACAAGCAATGCCATGCCCAACTAGGCTCTAATACCATGTGAGAAATGCAGGATCTAGAGCATGGCAAAAACGGAAGCTATGGAGGATGGAAAAAGAAGTGTAGACTCATGATGGAAAGGACACTGTTTGTTACACAAGTGAATTAGGTTCCAAGATTGAGACTTGGACTCATAAACACAATCTTGTGTATGTGGACAATGACATTGACACTTTACTGAAATGAAAAGAGTACTATCATCATCTTCTTCTTCCTTTGCTCCATTTTCTTCTTCTTCTTTGACTGCGACTAGATAGGCCTTTTGGGATCTCTTTCTTGCGTGGCAAAACTTCTCGGTGTGTCCGGTCCTTTTGCAGAAGTCACAAAAGAGCTGATCCTTCTTGCCTTTGTACTTTTTCTTGCCCTAATGCTTCCTGCCATAAGCTTTGTAAACTCCTTATGTAACTTGGCATTACAGTCCCTGTACACTTTGTGAGGCCCCTGTTACAGCCTCTGGATGTCCACCATGTTTATGGTACCCACACTTAGCTTTTTCTGCGACAGCCTCTGGTGTTTTGCCATGTCTGTGGTATGCCCACACTTTGCAGGTGGTTCTCATTACAGCCTCTACACACTTTGTGCCTTTTCTAGTTGTGATTGAGGAGGGGTGTTGAGAATCAGCAATCACACTCAAACAGCCTCTTTGTATGGAGTCTTAGCATCAAGGATATGCAGGCTAACTTATCCCATATGCACAATGGTGCCTACTGTAGTTTCCTACTTTCTATAAAGCATTGTACTTGCTTCCTTTCTTAATGCAATGATAGTACTCTTTTCATTTCAGTAAAGTGTCAATGTCATTGTCCACATACACAAGATTGTGTTTATGAGTCCAAGTCTCAATCTTGGAACCTAATTCACTTGTGTAACAAACAGTGTCCTTTCCATCATGAGTCTACACTTCTTTTTCCATCCTCCATAGCTTCCGTTTTTGCCATGCTCTAGATCCCGCATTTCTCACAACATCGAAAGGCCTATGTCCTATGAAAAACAAAAAAAAAGGCAATTTTTGATTACAATGTGTTTAACAATATATGGGTTGATCTAAAAAAGGTGCAAATTGCAATGGTTCACATGTATAAAATCACAATAGAAGAAAGTTATGGTGTTCTAAAGTTTGCCTTGAACTTGGATGAACCACAGATTCAAAAGGGACAGAAGATGGAAAGAATTAGCATTTGCCTCATGAATATGGCATTGGACCATAGCAATGGTGAGGGCTAAGCTCCATTGCATAAGATCCAATCCGAGATGGAGATTTGGTGGATTGGTGCAGCCTAGGTACCAATTGAAAGTCATCAAACGTTGAAATGGTTGTTCAACCATATAGGTATTCCAAATATCATTAAGTCTCAAAGTGAAGGCAAAATGTTGGTAGTTGATGGGGTTGGTAATTTTAATGTGGAATGGCATATGAGTGCTGATTTAAAAACTATCAAATGTATGCTTGGAATATGTAATGGTGCAAATGCAAAATATCCTTGTATTTATTGCATGGAAAGTATTGGATCCAAAGATTGGAGTAGTTTGCGACCAGTAAGAAGAGCCCCAAATAGAGACTCTATAGATTTGAGTAAATTTAAAAACATAGAAGACATCTGGGATCCCATTCTTTCAATCTCTCTTAAGAATGTTCATATTTGTCCTTTGCATGTGCAGAGATTAGAATAATCGATAAGCTTCTCAGGTTGCATCTTGACTACGCATATTCCATTAAGCCATTATCTTTATCAGATAAGTGTATTGATAAATGCGAGGCATTACTATCGAAAATGGGATTTCATGGGGGCCAAGTTCACTTGAGAAAGGATCCAATACTTTCAAGAAAAACAAGAGATATCTTGGTCGATGTCTCTATGGGAGGCTCAAAAGCTAGATGATTCTTAGGAAACCATTCAGGAAAGTAGGTGAATGCGGCTTGGGAGTGTTGGAGAGAGCTATGTGAGATCACAACAATTTTTGCAAGCATGCCAAGGCTTGCGTTTCTTAGAATGGAGGTCTGGATACACCTTCATGTTTTTCTGAAACTCCTCAGGCAACATAAGACAACATATACATATGCAGAAGAGTTCAAAAGATCAATCACAAATCTTGTTCAGGTGATAAAAGAGGCATGGGGAGAAAAAGATATCACTTTTTATCTGGTAAAGTAACAATTACTTAATATGGGTTTATTTTGATAGGTTTTTCAATTGGTATAAAATTAGTGTTACTTTGTATTGCAGCATATTCTTCATATTCATGGGCCTTACTTTGTGGAGGAGCATGGCCCCTTAGCAACTTATAGTAACCAAGGCATGGAAAAATCCCACTATCAAGCACGCACAAGTTATTTTCGAAGCACAAGGCATGGGGGAGGAGTTACAAAAAGCAATGCTTTGGAGAAGCTATTCAATTGGTTTTTCTACGACAACTTCAAAGAATGCAGATAAAAGACGGCAATGACACATGAGCAGTCGCACTTTTATATATAAGAAAGAATATATACAAAGCTAGCTTTCCAAAACTCTCACATTCTCTTCCTCCTCAGGAATCTTTCCTCTATAACGTAGAATTTTTTTTCTCTTCTTTCAAACCCAGCAAAACGCCTTCTTGGATACCCTACTGGACATCACCCCCATAGGAGGAGGAAGGAGAGTCCCTAGAAACAATAAAAAAGAAATTGGGATTGGCTCGTAGAGCACTAAAAGTAGGACTACATATGCCACCACAACCTAGTGGAGTTGGTCCAAGCCTAGAAGAGCAACATCATTATCTCCTATTGGTAGGCCTAACCTCTCAAGAAGAGGATGCACTCAAGTTCATCGAAGAAGAGCAGCAGGGGCCAAGCCAGGAGAGGGAGGTGGATGTGAACTTTGGAATGGGATCACATGAAGAGGAGCTAGTCCCACCGCCTCCTTCCCCATGGCCTGAAAAGCAGCAACACACAAACACCTCCATAGAAAGAAAGGTGGCACTGAGGGAAAGAAGGAAACAAATGGTGGAGGACACAAGGAGAAAATGGAATGCTAAGGGAGTGAGGGCACCCTAGGAACCTATCCCACCATGCGAGGATGATGCCCTAGTGAGCTTTCATACCAACCTTGTAATCTGGGAGAGGCAAGAAATGTCCAGGAGCCCCTTTGACTTTAACTTCCAGTTCCCCACCACCTTGTGTAGGGTTTTGCCCATCAAGGTGATGGAGGAAGTGATTAACATCGGAAGCAGGTTGCTCGGACAAAAATGGCTGGAGAAGAGAGAGCACAATCCAACCTTATGGGCCATTGAAGATGCTAAATTTTGGCAGAATAAGGATTTTGAAATGCTAGGGTCAATGGCCGACTACGAATGTCAACCTAAATGGAGAAGAAGGGTCTCCGACTCCAACCTGGACACTTGGACTACCTTTTGCAACACTCAACCCTTTGGGCGGAATGATCCAACCTTTATGCCTTACCCTCGAAGGGTGGGAGTGGATTTTGACTCCAATGTCCACGGCCGCTATGACTTCCCTATAATCTATAGTCCTCACTGTACTACATATGAAGAGGCCTCATCTTCACATCAAAGTGTTGAGATATTTGCAATCACACCTAATGTAGCCCCCTTGTATGAGGTAGTTTGGGCTGAACACATGTAGGCTGCAAGAATCCCATATGCACAGAGAGAGAAAACTGCTACACATCCAACAACTATAAAGCATTGTACTTAACTACCACTTTTCATATGGAATGAATACAATGTCATGATGCTTTGTACATTCACTTAAGTATCTTTTCTTTGTCAGCTCTACACAAGATTGTGTTTACAATTCCAAGCTGCCATCTCGGAACCTAATTCACTTGTGTAATAGTTTGTCTCTACTTGTCTATGTCATCATGAGTTTGATCTTCATCTTCCATCCGCCATAGCTCCTTACCATGTCCTAGATCCCGCACATTTCCACACAGAGAACTTGTATGATACTCTAATCCAATTCACTAACAAATCTCCTTCATGCCTTGATTCCACCTTCATTACTACTTGCAATTACCTTAGACTGCTTAGGATACTCCTTAGGCAAGACCCCACCCCGCAGGAGCGTGGCCTCCCAGTACTCCATTTTGATCCTAACGCTATAGATAGCTGTGCGACTAATGATGCGAGTTGCTTTATTACCTTCATTTTGCTTAGCCCTTCTAGAGGACATGAATGATAGCCTCTTCACCTATTGCAATCATCCATTCCTCTCCACCACCACCCTTTAGTTTCTTAATAAATCTATTAAGCTCCCTTCTCCACCTCACTTCGATGACAAAGATTAAACTTATGTCACAACTATGTAACTTTTTTTTTTTAAAGAAGAGAAAGAAAAAGAAAAATATATCACACGTAGCCACCACAAGTTGCACATCGATCATAGTCACTACACCTAGGGGTCCTCAAGTTAGGTGCATCCAATGGCTTTGGTATATCAGCTCTATCCCTAACCCCCTAGCCTCATTTTGATTCCCCACTTCATGCTTAGGGCACATCAAGGGCAGGACACACCTAGAGAGGTAACACTCGCCTATGGTTAGACCTGTCACCCTAAGCTACATGCACCACACCTCCCTTATGCACAAACTAAGTCCTCAAGTGAGGGACAACGCCCAGGCTTGCTACTAGTCCAACTAGCATGAGCACAATGTATCACACGACAATGGGGCACACCCCCAGATACTGTACCTTCTTTTCTTTTTAAGTACAAAAATAGAGGCCCCAACCACCAACTCCGACACCCCATCATCCATGCAATGCACTCCCCATCTTATGCGACAATGTCACCATGTAGGCAAAACAAAGTAGGGGCACATTGAGATAGCCCCAATCAAAAAGTGAATGAAGAAGCTCATTTGGAACAGTGCAAGGGAAGGCAACCGGAGGGCTAGGAGACGGATCCATCTAATACCATATTCAATTTTAAAGATGGATCCGCCCATCAACCTCTCTCCATGCAAGGATTCATCCAACTTTATCTTCAATTTCAAAGGCATAAATCCCTCCAGCGGCACACCTTCCACCAGGGCTCGTATAAGGGGCTTTCAAGTCCATAAATCCCTCCAACACTAGGGATTATATCCAACTCAAGGACCTTTTAGTCCCATAAATACCTCCAACATATCCATAAATCCCTCTAACACCAAGGCTCATTCCAAACTTAAGGACCTTTCAGTTCCATAAATCCCTTCAATAGGTCCATAAATCCCTCCAGTGCCAGGGATCATATCCAACACAAAGGCCTTCTAGTTCCATAAATCCCTCCAACATATCTTTTAACTCGGCTTGTATACAAACTCAAAAAGCCACCTAGCTACCTCTGCAATACCATCCCACTCACCACCTAGTAGTGCCATGGGATTGGCACTCAACTAGGAGGGGGTAATGTTTACTACAAAGTAAAGGAAGTGGAAAACGAGGCATCAAGAGAAAAAGCACAATGCGAGAAAAAGGAAAATGTGTCCTACAAGAGAGTGGGCCCACCATAGTACAAGACGCAACTATGGAAGCCACAAGAAGCCAAAAGAAACACTACAAGATATAGGCCTTATACTGACGTTAAAGTGACGAAAATGTAAATAAAAAAATTTTCCCTCGTCATCACAAAAAGCATCGTTATTGGCAATGCCATAGAACAGTCGGTATCAGCGTCGCAAATAACACGCTGATACCGACGCCAATAGCATGCTGATACCAACACCAATAACACGCTGATACATATAGTGATGGTAACGGGGGAAAAAAAAATTTGTGGCAGGGCAGCGCAATGTGTGCTTTATTTGGGCCATACAAAATAGTTTCTGCACTATGTACAATGCTCATGCAAACAAAAACAAAGTATACTGAAATCGTAACACTGATACATGAAATAAATACATGATTGCATAATGAAAGCGATTGGTACAATCATGACAAGATATCACTAATACATAGAAAATGTCTACATAGATCAGGCGACCAAAAAAGAAAGGTGTGTGAGCTCCAGGGATCCAAGGGCGAGCTACATATCCTCGCCATCTGAAAGCTCGTCCCGCCACAAAGGAGCATCGGACTTTGCAAAAAAAGAAACAACAACACATCAATCCACCATACAATAATGCATTCTAATTAAACATGGTAACTACTAACAAATAAGATGAGTGACTTACAGGGCCGCCATGTCTATACAATCGGTCGATCAATGCAGTGAGATCGTGCCTCTCTGCATATCGAGTCTCAAGGCCAGTCGAATAGCGATTTGTAATGGAGTGCTGCAAAGAAAACAAAATACTAGCTGTTAGAAACATGATTGTTAGTACAAAGGATATTGCAAAAAATAAACAAGAAAAACAAAAGAAAAACTTACAAAGTCCTCCAAATATGTCCTGTGGCCCCCACTCCCAAGATGATGGACCACTCCGGCCTCGAGTCGTGTCCTCGCCGCCTCGCGCTACTGACTCCAACGTCCTGGAGAATCTGTAGCCTCCTCCCTCAATCGGTGCTAGTCGTCCGTGTCTAACCACTCGGCCTTTGCAGCCCCACTCTTGAGTGCCTTGCGTGCGTCTGATTTTCTGTGTGACATATATGCACGCATGCAATCCATCATCCAGCCCGTAGAAAATCTATCTACTGAGGCTAGAACTGGAAACTCCTCATGCAAGGATGCTACTATGTAGTCCTTTCTCCCCTCTGGTATGTTCTTCCAATTATCTAAGACGTTGTGCCAAAAAACTTATTGGCACAACTCTCTCATGCGAGCCATCACCCTCCTCCCCTCATCATTCATGATGATGGGAATATCCAGGAGACCCTTGTGCATCCGGTGTACTGACTAGGGTAATATCTATCAGAGTGGCATCCATAGAGGTGCCACCTGCAGACGTCTAAGCAAAATCCGGAGTAACTAGAGTAGACGTCCCCACAGGTGTGACAAATCCTGGAGGTGACGCAACTCCAGCTGAATGACGAGACAAAGACACTACGTCCATGCCTCCACAGCATCCACCTGAGCTTGAGCCACGCTCCCTAGAACTGCCACGAGAGCGAGGAGTCGCACTTGTATCCAGTGATGACCGTGGACTCACTGCCTCCGTATCTCTATAGCATCCCCTTGACCCTAAAGCACTCCCTTCCTCTGGCCCAAGTCAGGAGCGTTGACCTCGTCTGCTCGAAACTGAAGCATCTAATCGCGCTGAAGTAGATCTAGCAGAGCGGCCTAACAATGTTTGAGACAGGTCCTAGTCTGCCATGTCTCTGAATCTCGCGATCTGGTCTGGAGACATGCGCGTGAAGATATCTTCCAACTCCTCATTACTCATTCCTCAACTCATCTTGAAAATGTTACCTGCACAAACAAAAAATGATGTTAGAATAATCAATTTAAATCATAAAAGCACAGTAATATAAATCCTAAAAAAAAGATCTCACTTAAAATGCATATCTTATGTACCCTTATAAGTGATTGGTCAACAAATTGAGTAAGTGGATGCTCCAAGTATGAAGTATCCTATGGTCCCATGTCAATCTCCTGACACAACTTCGCATATACTAGAAGGTTGACGACATGTCAACACAAAAGGATGAGTCCACCTCATTCTCAAAGAATTCTTAGACTCTTGTATTTCCATCATTATTAGCCGATGCTGGCTCCAAGCTTTTGGTGGCCTCCACCCCTTGCAATATTGACCCCTCTATTTGCATATTGTCTTTATCTATGCTCGGAACATCACTTTGATCATATACTCTTGCACTTCGGGGAGCTGAAGGTATTACATACCACCATCGAGGTTGTTGGGGATTTGGATAGAAGATTACATGTTCACAAACACGTACAAGAGAGTTTAAACCATTGTGACATGTACCATGTCGTAATACAATTAACAAACAAATGAGTCCATGCACCTATTCACAATCGGTTGGCAACACAAAGGTGCCACACAAATCCGTCCATTTTTTTTCAAAATCTATTTCAAGAAATCCAGATGGACCTCGTCGAACTATTGCTCCAACTCCTTCAAGTACCACTTTGAACCACTGCACATCAAATAATATCATGGAGAAGCTATGGTAATCCATCGTAACAATACTTTGCAAGTTTCCAAAATATTCCATCTCATCTATAACCATGTTTGGATCCGTTGCTCGTCACTGGCTATATTGCTCGAACCTTGCCATGACACCACAGTCCATTGTGGAGTGCATTTTGTCTGAAAATGTCATCCGCGCGACCACACTTCACTATATATTTTGTACTGTACATTGAAACACTCAAATTAGATGTCGTATATAAAATATAGATATGACAAATCCTAAACATATCATCACCTTTGGACTACATCCCCTTGAGAATTCCCACTCCTCCATTGAGACCTCTGCCCCTTCGCGAGACGTTGTGGTCAAAGCTCCATGTAACCATCACGTTGACATGAACCGCAGCATCTTCTCCATGCCCTCAAGATATCAAATCAGTCGATGACGCATACTACATCAGAATTCAGATCGCGCTTCGTCTCAATCTTGCCTAGCGATCTGGTACTTGGCAAGTCACGTCTCCATAGAGGCATGGTGTAACATACAAAAGAAATTCACATTCTCCTCCATTGTAGCATACATTCTTTTTTCTACCCCATTTCCAACCACCACATCTCCAGTTAGTCTATTATCGTCCTTCAACAACCATAGCATTTTGTTGTCTGGATCCACCGTTGGTAGCCATTGTGAAATATGCACTAGCGCCTCAGACACCAACCAACCTTCAGCCATGCTACCTTCTGGCCGAGCCCGTTGTTGCACAAAGCCTTTCAGGGTTTTCATAAAGCGCTCTAAGAAGAACATCCATCACGTATGGATAGGTCCAGCAATCTCCACTTCATCTACAAGATGCACAAGAAGGTGGATTTGTATCATGAACATGTTGGTGGGCATGTATTTCTCAAAGAGACAGACCGTCTCCACTACTCCCCGCCTCGCGGATTCAATAGAGAACGTCTTAATCTCCTTCTGTGAGATCCATTGCACCAAAGTCGACAACCTGTAAATGGCCCCGCGTATCTCTGGAGTAAGACATCCTACGATCGCGATCGGTAGTACAAACTGCCACAAATGAGAAAGCATTATGAATAATGGCTACACTCCAAATAACAAAATGCGCACGCCAATTACAATCCATTCGTAGTACAAACCGGACATCTCATATACAAGTCATGGGATTTTAGCCCTGTTAATTGGTCGTCTTCAGAAAATGCAAACCTGAGAGAATGCATCATACCCATCAGAGTGCAGATAGACTTGACTACTTGCTTCACAATGCGCTCTTCTTTAGTGGACAAGACCCAAGGAGCACGAGGTAGCTGCACACGACCATCAGCACTCGATTGCAGCCAAAGTGCCTCCATCTTACCTAACTCCTTCAAATCCATTCGTGCCCCTATAGTGTCTCTCTTTCCTGTGATGTGGTCCCATAGCAAGCTGCCCACATTCTTGAAAATATTCATGGGATCCAACAAGTGGTTGACCTGTAAGTGGGTCCAATATGGCAACTCGTAGAAAACTGAGAACTGCCACATTCTGTTTGGATGTGACTCCGCGTGGACCATTTTTAGTTCGTACAGCTTACAATATTCATACGTATTGGAGGTCGTCCAAGAAAACCTTCCCTGAGTTCATGATCCTTTGGTAAGAACACGGTGTGTCCTTGATATACCATCTTCTTCATGGTTTATGACCTTCGGGAGTCTAACTGTTGCCCGCACAATGGAAATGCATGATAACCTGAGGTAACCGGACCTGTTCCAACACCATGACCCAGTTAATACAAGCTTGAACGAGATAAAATATAGATATTACCAACGAGAATAGAGGCCTATTCACCTGAGCACTCTCCGAATCTTGGAAAGTCATGCATCGTCCGCTTGAGAATCGCTCGAATATTGGCACACCGCCGACCATCGCGCTTGCTCATATCTTGCACGCTGACCCCCTCCTCCCACAAAATCTTAAGCTCATCGACTAATGGACGAAGATACACGTCCATATTTTTTACTTTGTAGCGGTCGAGGACAAGTAAGCTAAGGATGAGATGTCCTTTCTTCGTAGAAAGCCATGGAGGGATATTGTAGTTGACAAGGACTATAGGCCACACACTGTAAGAAGTTGAGCGCAGACCAAATGGGTTCACGCCATCCATTGCAAGACCGAGCCGAAGATTCCTTGGCTCTCGGGCAAAGCCTGGGAAGGTAGAGACAATGTGGTTCCATGCGCGTGAATCCGCTGATATTTGTTGAACTCCATCTGTGGACCTATTTTGCACATGCCACGTTGTCACGCTCGCCATGTCGAACGTACAAAACATGTGGTTTATCCGGGGGATAAGCGGAAAGTGTCTAAGAACTTTTTGAGGGATGGTTTGCCCTTGCAAGTCCTGTCGATACCTGTGAGCACCACACTTTGGACATGTCTCCATAGTCTAGTATTCTCCTCGAAACAGTATGCAATCGTTGATACATGCATGGATATTGTTGTAGTTCATGTCAAGCTTTCGTAAAACATTCATGCATCATCACGAGACTCAGGCATGGTATTTGCAGGTGGTAATATATGATATTTCAATAACGTGAAATAAATCATAAACACCTTGAAAAAGCACAATTTTTTTTAATAATAGTGCCAAAAAAAAATCAACAAAGCGTATGTACAAGGTACCTGAACAACTCGGTCACACTCGCATCGCTCCACCCTTATTTTGCTTGCACACTTAAGAGTGCAAGCAGTGTCTTCAGGCAAGATACTCGGCACCCATTATATAATGGTATGGATGCTTCCTCTATAAGTGAATCAGAAGTCTTGACATCCATGGGAATCAATGCATCGATCATTGCCTCCATCTCAGGCTCCAAGATTGTAGGTAGGTCTGGAAGGCTACATGTCTCCTCTGGCATTGACGGTATAAATTGGCCTTGCAAGTGGTAGATTGGCTCATGCACTCCATCCATTGCACACCCACGAACTCTTCTAATTGGCTGCAAAGGGTGCACTTCTCCTTGGGATGAGACATCACCTCCCTGGATAGAAAATTTGCCAACCGGACCCAATCTTATTGTATATGGTATTCAATTAGCTTGCGAGTATAATGCATGATTGATATTAGCTTTTCTTACCATTTGCTGAAAATCCGCAATCGCCTGATCAATGATCTCAGATTGAAACTCGCCAAATCATCATGCGTATTCTATAGACAATCGACATTTTCATCTAATTGCCAGCTTGCATTGAGAGCAAGGACATGGGACACGTTGATTAAGATACGCCTCATGATCTTGAACAATAGGACCTTCATCATTTTCCATTTTATCTACGTTACGACAAACAATTTGTTTTTGTTATCATTATTTTTTTCTTAAATTGTTATCCTCTCCTTCCATCTCTCTCTCTTTTTCTACGTTACGACTATGACCAGGACCACGACTACGACTATGACTATGACCACGACCACGACTACAACCATGACCATGACCACGATCATGACAACAATGACTACAACCACGACTACAACTACGACTATGACCACGACCACGACTACGACCATGACCACGACCATGACCACGACTACGATCACGACAATGATGACTACGACCACGACCATGACCATGACTACGACTACGACCACAACCACGACTATGACCACCACCACCACCACCACGACTACGACTACGACCACGACCATGACTACGACTATGACTACGACTACGACTACGACTACGACCACGACCACGGCCACGACCACGACCACGACTACGACTACGACTACGATGACCACAACCACGACCCATGACCACGACCATGACTAGACGGCCACGACCACGACTACGACCACGACCATGACCACGACCACGACCATGACCACGATGACGACCACGACCATGACCATGACCATGACCACAACCACCACGACCACGACTATGACTACGAATATGACTACGACTACGACTATGACCATGACCACAATCACGACTATGACTACAACGACCACGACCATGACTATGGCCATGACCACGACTACGACCATGACCACGACGACCACGACTACGAATATGACCATGACCACGACCATGACCACGACTACGACTATGACTTCTTATATAGAGATGAAGAGAGAGACAAGAGTTGAGAGAAGAGAGAGGAGAAAGAGAGAGAGATCCAACTAGAGCATTTGACACCCATAGTCAACACACCGTGGAAAACACAATCACAAATTGACATTGAATTATGACAAGAAAATCCACCACAAAACAATAGTTATAATACTCGAGGTAGAATTTCAATGTCTTATTGATTTCAATCGGTCATGGATGCCATACTATGGGTAGGTTGCACTCACTAAGAATAGGATTGGCAATTCATCTCATCTTCTCTCCATCATCAATAGAATTCTCCTTTACTATTTACAACTCACCCACCTTCTCTCCACACTCACTACAAGGATTTGGGCAATTAGCGACACCGATTAGCGACGGCGGATAGCGGCGTCGCTATTGGCGTCGCTAATAGCGACGCCACAGGGAAAGAACGTGGCCAAAACCCGAGCGCGGTTTTCATTTCTTTTGCTTTGAGTTTTGAGAGCGAGAGCGAGGGAGAGAGCGAAGGCTTTGTGAGAGAAGAAGAGGAAGAAGACTTGCCGCCGCCGCCGCCGCTGCCGCTGTTGTTCGCGAAGGAGAGGAGGAGCCTTCATCGCAAAGAGAAGCCGCCCCACACTCGCCATATCTCATTGGTGAGTCTCCCTCTCTCTTTCTTTTGCTTGTTCAAGGTTTAAATCACTCTCTTTTGCTTGTTTAGGAGAGGAAATGAAAGAGAAGGAGAGGGAGAGGGAGAGAGAGGGAGAGAAAGAGAGGGAGAGGGAGAGGGAGAGGGAGAGGGAGAGGGAGAGAAAGAGAAAGAGAAAGAGAAAGATAGGGAGAGTGCATTCTCTCTCTCCCTCTCCCTTTTGCTTGTTTAATGTTTAAATCACTTTCTTTTTTGCTTGTTTAGGAGAGGAAATGAGAGAGTAAGAGAGAAAGAGAGGGAGAGGGAGAGGGAGAGGGAGGGGGAGGAAATGAGAGAGGGAGAGAAAGAGAAAGAGAGGGAGAGGGAGGGAGAGTGCATTCTCTCTCTCCCTCTCCCTTTTGCTTGTTTAATGTTTAAATCACTTTCTTTTTTGCTTGTTTATGAGAGGAAATGAGAGAGAAAGAGAGGGAGAGAAAGAGAGGGAGAGGGAGAGGGAGGGGAAGGAAATGAGAGAGGGAGAGAAAGAAAAAGAGAGGGAGAGTGCATTGTCTCTCTCCCTCTCCCTTTTGTTTGTTTAATGTTTAAATCACTTTATTTTTTGCTTGTTTAGGAAATGAGAGAGAAAGAGAGATAGAGAGGGAGAGAAAGAGAAAGAGAGGGAGAGGGAGGGGAAGGAAATGAGAGAGGGAGAGAAAGAGAAAGAGAAAGAGAGGGAGAGTGCATTCTCTCTCTCTCTCCCTTTTGCTTGTTTAATGTTTAAATCACTTTCTTTTTTGCTTGTTTAGGAGAGGAAACGAGAGAGTAAGAGAGAAAGAGAGGGAGAGGGAGAGGGAGAGGGAGAGGGAGAGGGAGAGGGAGAGGGAGGGGAAGGAAATTTAAGATAATAGACTTATCGATAATGGTATGCAATGTGCTTTGCCATGGGCCACGTACATTGGTGACTCTTTAAGATGGCTTAAAATTGGTCAATTCCTTCATAATGTCCAAGTAGGGGATCTAATTGTGATATGCATAATTTATTGTTTTTGTATTAACTTTATAGGCATACCAAATTAGAAATCATGCCAACTAATCAATGGAAGGACTAAAAGAAAATGATACCCTAGCTAATGGTCATTACGATACTTCATCAAAATGAACCCAAAATTATTGTTATAGAAGAAGAAACCCTTAAATTGAGTATAGGATATTTTCTCTCAGGTCTTATGACTATGAGTAGAATTGATTGAAATAAATTTTATTACTATAGTTATTAAATTTCATAGATGGCACGCATTAATTTTAAAATGGATTACTTATACTTAAAGCCGAGATATAACAAATAATTATCTACCGAGACAAACAAATCCTTGAGCATGATACAAGGCCGAGATATAACATCGGAAAATCTCTCAACTACTATATACAATGCAAGATTTATGGTCAACTTGCAACTTGACGTACATCTCCATAAAGCTATCCATTTAAGCCTCGTTTGCTGTAATGTAGATAAGATGGAAAACGAAGAAGCTCTTATTGTTCAAGACCGCGAGACGTATCTTAATCAACATGTCCCATGTCCTTGCTCTCAATGCAAGTTGCCAATTAGATGAAAACGTCGATTGTCTATAGAACACGTACGACGATTTGGCGAGTTTCAATCTGAGATCATTGATCAGGCGATTGCGGATTTTCAGCAAACGGTAATTTGAAGTTAATATTAATCATGCATTGTACTCTCAAGCTAATTGAAAACCATACACAATAAGATTGGGTCTTGTTGGCAAATTTTCTATCCAGGGGGGTGATGTCTCAGTCGAAGGGGGAGTGCACCCTTTGCGGCCAATTAGAAGAGTTCGTGGACGTGCGATGGATGGATTGCAGGAGCCAATCGACCACTCGCAAGGCCCATCTATACCGTCAATGCAGAAGAGATAGACAACCTTCCTGACCTACCTACAATCTTGGAGCCTGAGATGGAGGCAATGATCGATGCATTGATTCCCATGGATGTTGAGACATCTAACCCGCTTAGAGAGGAAGCATCCATACCATTATATGATGGGTGCCGAGTATCTCGGTTGAAGATATTTCTTGCACTCTTAAGTGTGCAAGCAAAATACGATTGGAGCGATACGAGTGTGACTGAGTTATTCAAGTACCTTGCACATAGGCTTCATTGATTTTTTTTAACAGTATTATTACAAACATTTGTGTTTTTTCAAGGTGTTTTATGATTTTTTTCAGGTTATTGAAATATCGTATATTACCACCTGCAAATACCATGCTTGAGTCTCGTGATGATGCACGACATGTTTTACGGAAGCTTAGCATGGAACAATAACATCCATACATGTATCAACGACTGCATATTGTTTCGAGATGAATACGAGACTATGGAGACATGTCCAAAGTGTGGTGCTCACAGGTATCGATAGGACTTGCAAGGGAAAACCATCCCTCAAAAAGTTATCAAACACTTTCCTCTCATCCCCCGCATAAACCCATGTTTTGCACGTCTGCCATGGCAAGCTTGACAACATGGCATGTGCAGAATAGGTCCACGGATGGAGTTCAACGAATATCACGGAATTCGTGCGCATGGAGCCACATTGACTCTACCTTCCCAGGCTTTGCGCGAGAGCCAAGGAATCTTCGGCTTGGTCTCGCCGTGGATGGTGTGAACCCATTCGATCTGCACTCGACTTCTTACAGTGTGTGGCCTATAGTGCTTGTCAACTACAACATCCCTCCATGGCTTTCTACGAAGAAAGGACATCTCATCCTTAGCTTGCTCGTCCCGGGCCGTTACAAAGTAAAAAATATGGACGTGTATCTTCATCCATTAGTCGATGAGCTTAAGATTTTGTGGGAGGAGGGGGTCACGGTGCAAGATATGAGCAGGTGCGATGGTCGACGGTCAGCCAACATTCGAGCCATTCTGATGTGGACGATGCATGACTTTCCGGGATTGGGAGAGTGCTCAAGTGAGCAGACCTTTGTTCTCGCTGGTAATATCTATATTTTATTTCATTCAATCAAGTATTCACTAGGTCGTGGTTTGCCTTACAGGTCTGATTACCTCAGGTTATCATGCATGTCCATTGTGTGGGCCACAGTTAGACTCCCAAAGGCCACAAACCATGAAGAAGATGGTATATCAAGGACACGCTGCTTTCTTGCCGGAGGATCATGAACTCAGGGAAGGTTTTCTTGGATGACCTCCAGCACGTATGAATGATGCAAGCTGGTATGAGCTGAAAATGGTAAACCCGGAATCACATCCAAATGGAATGCGACGGTTCTCAGTTTTCTACGAGTTGCCATATTGGACCCACTTACAGGTCAACCACTTGTTGGATCCCATGCATATTTTCAAGAATGTGGGCAGCTTGCTATGGGACCACATCACAAGAAAGAGAGACACTATAGGGTCACAAATGGATTTAAAGGAGGTAGGTAAGACGGAGGCGCTTTGGCCGCAGTCGAGTGCTGAAGGGGGAGTGCAGCTTCCTCGCGCTCCCTGGGTTTTGTCTACCAAAGAAGAGCGCATTGTGAAGCAAGTAATCAAGTCTATCCGCACTCCAACAGGTATGATGCGTTCTCTCAGGTCTGCATTTTCTAAAGATGACCAAATGTCTGGGCTAAAATCCCATGATTGGCATAAGATATGTCAGGCTTGTGAACAGAATGGATTTTAATTAGCTTGGACATTTTGCAATTTGAAAAGTGGCCATTATTCATAATCCTTTCTCATTTGTGGCAGTTTGTCCTACCGATTGCGATCGCGGGATGCCTTACTCCAGAAATTCACAGGGCCATTTACAAGTTGTCGACTTTGGTGCAATGGATCTCACAGAAAGAGATTAAGAAGTCCTCTATTGAATCCACAAGGCGGGGAGCAGTTGAGACGATCTGTCTCTTTGAGAAATACCTACCCACTAGCATGCTCACGATACAAGTTCACCTTCTTGTGCATCTTGTGGATGAAGTAGAGATTGCTAGACCTGTCCATACGCGATGGATGTTCTTCCTGGAGCGCTTCATGCCTGAAAGGCTTTGTGTGACAAAGAGCTTGTCCAGAAGGTAGCATGGGGGAAGGTTGGTTGGTGTCAGAGGCATTAGTGCATATCTCACAATGCCTACCAACGGTGGAACCAGACAATGAAATGCTATGGACGCTGAAGGATGATGATAGGCTGACTGGAGATGTGGTGGTTGGAAATGGGGTAGAAAAAAGAATGGATGCCTCAATGGAAGAGAAGGTGAATTGCTTTTGTATGTTGCACCATGCCTCCATGGAGACCTGGCTCGCCAAGTACCAGATTGCAAGGCAAGATCGTGAGGAAGCACGAGCTGAATTCCGACGCAGTACGGGTCACCGACCGATTCGATATCCCGAAGGCATGGAGGAGATGCCGTGGTTTATGTCAACACGATGGTTGCATGGAGCCTTGACCACAGCATCCAGTGAAGGGACAGAGGTCTCAATGGAGGAGTGGGAGTTCTCGAGGGGATGTAGTCCAAAGGTAATGAGGGGTTTAGAATGTGTCATATCTAAATTTGCTTGCTATATCTAATTTGAGTGTTTCAATGTACAGTACAAAATATATAGTGCAGCATGGTCGTGCGGACGGCATTTTTGGGTGGAGCATATTGACAAAATGCGCTCCACAATGGACTGTGGTGTCATGGCAAGGTTTGAGCAAGAGAGCCGGCGACGAGCAACGGATCCGAACACGGTTGTGGATGAGATGGAGTATTTTGAAAACTTGCAAAGTATTATTACGGTGGATTACCGTAGCTTCTCCATGATACTATTCGATGTGCAGTGGTTCAAAGTGGTACTTGGAGAAGATGGAGCAACAGTTCGACGAGGTCCATCTGGATTTCTCGAAATAGATTCCGAAAAAAAATGGATGGATTTGCGCGACACCTTTGTGTTGCCTGCCCATTGTGAACAGGTGCAAATAGTCATTTGCTTGCTAATTGTAATACGACATGGTTTATTTCACAATGGTTTGAACTCGCTTTGTAAGTGTTTGTGAATAGGTAATCTTCTATCCAAACCCCCGACAATCTCGATGGTGGTATGTTATACCTTCAACTCCTTGAGGTGCGAGAGTATATGATCAAAGCGATGTTCCAGGCATAGATGAAGAAAATATGCAAATAGAGGGGTCGATATTACAAGGGGTGGAGGCCACCGCAAGCTTGGAGCCCGCATCGGCTAACAATGATGAAAATACAAAAGTCATAGAATTTTTTGAGAACGAGGCAGACTCGTTCTTTTGTGGTGACATGTCTATCGACCTTCCAGTGTATGCAGAGTTGTGTCAGGAGATTAACATGGGACCATAGAATACTTCATTCTTGGAGAATTATATTACTCAATTCGTTGTTTAGATCTTCCATAAAGGTAGATAAGATATGAATTTTAAGAGGGATTTTTCAAAAATGATTTATATTACTGTGCTTTCTATAGTTTAAATTGATTATTCTAACATCATTTTGTCAAGATTGTGGGAGAGAAGGAAGGAGTCTCACTTGTAGCTTTCTTGCTTGCACAATGGGGGAATACACACAAGGGTGGAGGCTGAAAACAGTTTTCCTCTTCTTCGTTGTGGAAGCCAAAAGAACTCAAGTACAAAGAAATAGAAGAACCCTATATATGGGTCTCAAACCAAACTCAACTAACTAAGGTGGCATACTAACTGAGCCACGAACTAGAGTAGATAAGGATAGCTATCATGTAGCTATTATTCATGGGCGGTGTACCAACCGCGTCCGCAACTGACAAGTCGGTGACATAAATACACAACGGTCACCCTGGCGTATCACGAGTGGAGCTCGATATCTCAACACTCCCCCTCGAGCTCAATCCCAATTCTTGCACACCAAGCAGGTCTCTGAACTTGCGCAGCTTCTCTGCACCCAATGCCTTCGTGAATATGTCAGCTACCTGATCCTCTGTGCTGACATAAACTAGATCAATAAGACCTAGTAAAACCCTCTCTCGCACATAGTGATAATGCACCTCAATGTGCTTTGTTCTAGCATGATAGACTGGGTTATTTGCCAAGTGTATACTACTCATGTTGTCACAATAGATGACAACTGGTCCATCTGTAGACTGATGCATATCATAAAGTAGCTTATGCAACCAAGCTACCTCACATGCAACCATTGCTGCACCCCTGTACTCAGCCTCTGTGCTTGACAAGGCAACTGTAGGCTGTTTCTTGCTGCTCCAAGTGACTGCAGCACTCCCAAAAGAGAACACATATCCACTAGTAGATCGTCTATCAGAAATACTACTAGCCCAATCAGCATCAGTGTATCCATGCAACTGTATCTAAACCCCAGTCTCATAAAATAGTCCATACTGCAATGTGGACTTCACATACCTGAGTATGCGTCTAGCCGCATCCAAATGGGGTTTCCTTGGAGCCTGCATAAACTGACTTACCAATCCAACAGCATAGCTCAAATCTGGCCTGGTAATAGTCATATAAATCAAACTTCTTACTATGCGTCTGTACATAGTAGGGTCTTCTAGAAGCTCACCTGCATCTGTGCTCAGCTTCACATTCTGCTCCAAAGGAATTGAAATAGGCTTACAGCCTGGCATCCCATATTTGGACAGCATGTCCAATCCATACTGCCTCTGCAAGAGCTAAATCCCACTTGGTGATCTAATCACCTCAATGCCCAAGAAATAATGCAGTTCTCCCAAATCCTTCATCTCAAACTTCTGCTTCAATAGCATTTTCACATGAAGGATATCTTCATCACTGTCACCTGTCATAATCAAATCATCAACATAAATGACAATTAGCATAATACCTTTCTCTGTTTTTCTCACATAAAGTGAGAAATCTGCCTTGGAAATCTGAAAGCCAATGGTGACAAGATACTGTTCTATCTTGTCAGACCATGTTCTAGGTGCTTGCTTCAAGCCATACAAGGCTTTCTTCAACCTGCAAACAAACTCAAGATGAACAGCATGCACATAACCTGGTGGCTGCTCCATATAGACCTCTTCTTGCAAATCACCATGCAAGAAGGCATTCTTTACATCCATCTGATGTAAAGACCATCCCTTTGATGCAGCCATAGCAATGACTGCTCTTACGGTTGCCATCCTTGCAACCAGACTGAATGTTTCTTCATAGTCAATGCCATATGTTTGTGCATACCCCTTGACTACTAATCTTGCCTTGTATCTATTCACAGAACCATCTGCATTGTGCTTCACCTTATAAACCCACTTACAGCCAATCGCATTTTTACCTTTAGGCAAAGGTAACAATTCCCATGTAGCATTTGCTTCCAAGGCATCCATTTCTTCATCCATGGCTTTCTCCCATTTTTCTTTTTCCATGGCTTCCTCAAAAGATGTGGGTTCTGGTTCTTGTATCACTTTGACCATATATGCATAGTGAATGGCTGTAAATCCATCATATTTCAGCCTATCCACAGGATACCTAGCTCTGGTAGACCTGCGCAAAGTAGGTTCACTCCCAAGTGCTCTCAAAACATCCCTGGTCTTCCTTACTCCAGGTGTAATAATAGAAGGAATATCCAACTCATCATCAATGCTCTGTTTTGAGCCACTGGATTCACCATCCACATAAGAGTGACCTGCATTCACATCAAACATGGGCTGATCAACCTTCTCTTTTTCTTTTCGTGATACCTGCATACCACTATTTGCATTGCTTTGAGAAGATTCTCCTGATCTCAATCTGCCTGTCCATGGCGAAGAATGTGAACCACTGCTAGAGGACGCTCCAGGTCCACTAATATTTTGTGACTGCTGCTATGAATTCTGTGCAGCATTACCATTTTGTGCATCTACATCATCTATCACATTTACTGGTTTATACCAGCTACTCATCTCATAAAAAACAACATCTCTGCTCACTGTAAACTTACGAGTAGAAGGGTTATAGCATCTATACCCTTTTTGCTACAGAGAGTAACCAATAAAGATGCACTTCTCAGCTTTTGGATCCAACTTGGATCTCAACTCATCTGGCACATGTACATAGGCAATGCAACCAAAAATTTTCAAATGAGAAATATCTGGTTTCCTACCAGTATACCTCTCCTCTGGAGTCATTCCATGTATTGCTACAGTGGGAGTCCTGTTCATTATGTAGACTGCTGTAGCAACTGCTTTAGCCCAATGAAAATCTAGCAAGTCTTTTTCATTGAGCATGGCACGCGATACCTCTCCAATATGCCTATTTTTTCTTTCTGCAATTCCATTTTGTTGTGGGGTATGATTGCATGAATATTGCTGCTTTATGCCATGCTCCTGCAGGAACCTTGCAAACTCATTTGAGAGGTACTCTCCCCCTCCATCTGACCTTAGGCATTTTATCTGCAAGCTTGTTTCTTTTTCAACCATAGCTTTAAGAGTTTTGAAATGCCCAAAAACTTCACTTTTCTTTTTCATAAAATACACCCAAACTTTTCTGCTATAGTCATCAATAAAGCTGACAAAATAATGACAACCTCCAAGAGATGCAGCTTTAGTTGTCCACACATCAGAGTGGATTAATTCCAATGGCTTCTTTCTCTCTTGAACATGTCTAGGAAATGGTTTCCTTGCCTGTTTTCCAAACTGACAAGCTTCACATACCTTATGCATTTCTGCAACCTTGAATTTCGGCAAACCTGCAACAATATTTTGGGCCTGCATTGATTTAAGTCATTGTACATTAACATGACCAATGCGTTTATGTCAGATATCAATATCTGCAACTACACCGGTCCCATGTGCAAACATTGCTGCACTCAATTCAGACATGTCTGCATCCAATGTAAACATTCTGCCCTTCTTCTTTCCTTTTGCTATCAAGCGACCTTTATTTTTCATATCCTCAACAAAGCATCCATGAGGATTAAATCTGACCTGCAAGCCCTGCTCAACCATTTGACCAACAGAAACCAGATTCTTGGTGATATTCGGGACATGAAATACATCGGACATGTATTTCTTTTTCCCATCCTGCATAGACAAAGGAATTTTTCCAATCTGCACAATAGGATGTGCAATATCATCACCAGTCTCCACAAATCCTAGTTTTTCCATTTTCCTTGCATCCTCCATCCATTCTGCATGACCTGTCATATGGTTTGATGCACCTGAGTCAACATACCATACATCGTTTCTTTCTTCTGCACTTGTCACAGAATTGTTCATGTGCTGCACCATAAACAGATACTCATTTCTGTCATCACCCTGTCTACTAGAGGATGCATAATTTCCTTGTTGCAGTTTTCCATTCATGATGTCATTCTGCTTTTTATAGCAGTCTTTAGCCATATGACCCATTTTACCACAATAGTAGCATTCAACATTACTATTTGCATTTTGGCCTCTTTGCCATCCACCACGACCTCTTTGGCTCCCCCTGCCTCTAGAGTTACCATGTCCTCCTCCATAGGACTGGTTTTCTTGAGTTTGCTGCATATTTTGATTTCTACCACGGCCTCCAAATCAGCCTCCTCTACCTCTGCCTCTACCTCTTCCAGCATTTGAGTAGAAGACAACTTCTTTTGAAGTTCCTCCTGAAGAAGATGCACCACCATTTCTTTGCTCCTCAGAAATTAGAAGAGCAATCAGCTCCTCAAAATCAGGAAATCTTTCACGAACTGAAATGGATGTCCGAAACTGTGCATAATCCTTTCCTAGACCATTCAAGGTCACATAAACTAAATCATCATCTTCCACTGGTGACCTAATGGAAGCAAGTGCATCTGCAATCTTCTTCACCTTCATGTGGTAGTCGTTGATGCTCATATTTTCTCTTTGCACATTGTGCAACTCTTGCTTGAGCTGCATTTTCCTGGCTTGCGTATTTATGTTATACATTTTTGACAAAGTATCCCATGCCTCCTTTGGCGTACTTGCATCCTGAATATGCACAATCATAGAGTCTGAAATGCTGATAGACAGCCAATACATAACTTTCCTGGCTCTCTCATGCCATGCTTTAAATGCCTGCATTTGCTGTTGATTGGGAACATCAGGAAGAACTGGTTCTTCTTCATTTCCTGCAACAAATTCCCAATATCCTTTTCCCATAAGGAAATTCGTCATTCTAAACTTCCATGCTTGGAAGTTGTTCTTGTCAAGCTTTTCAGTGACAATTTGTGAAAGAGAATCAGATGCCATTACAGAAGACTGCAAAAAATTCTGTCACTGCAAAAACCACAGCTTCACCCTCACAAGGGAAAATCTGCAAAACTGGCGAAAGTGGTATTTGACCACACAGTCACTTCCTAGTGACGATTTTGCATCAACAGGCAACAGGGATGATTCTGTAACTCCCAATGTCTCTGCGCACAAGCATACAATGCAATTTTTACAGTAACTATTCATCGACCTGTAGAACAGTGGCTGCACAGCATAAAACTAGGCCTTTTCTCGAGTGCATGCAGAAAAATTCCGCCTCCAAAACAGGCCTCGAAATGGCCTCAAATAAAAAAAACAAGGTCGCCAAGGGCTAAAGCCCTATCCCGCAGCATATACTACCCTCTTGCTTCACCGCGAAGGGCGTCTCAACCTGAGACAATGCACTCCTACACTTTCCGGCTGTGCTACCTGCAGAGATCTACTCCCAAAACAGAAAATGAAAGCAACATTGCTCCTCTTACCAGAACACCGTGAGCTTGGCTTGCTTTCTTGAGCTCCTTACCACGAACAAGGCTCTGATACCATGTCAAGATTGTGGGAGAGAAGGAAGGAGTCTCACTTGTAGCTTTCTTGCTTGCACAATGGGGGAATACACACAAGGGTGGAGGCTAAAAACAGTTTTCCTCTTCTTCGTTGTGGAAGCCAAAAGAACTCAAGTACAAAGAAATAGAAGAATCCTATATATGGGTCTCAAACCAAACTCAACTAAATAAGGTGGCATACTAACTGAGCCACGAACTAGAGTAGATAAGGATAGCTATCATGTAGCTATTATTCATGGGCGGTGTACCAACCGCGTCTGCAACTGACAAGTCGGTGACATAAATACACAATGGTCACCCTAGCGTATCACGAGTGGAGCTCGATATCTCAACACATTTTTTATCTGTGCAGGTGACATTTTCAGGATGAGTCGAGGGACGAGCGATGAGGAGTTTCAGGACATGATGGCACGCATGTCTCCAGATCACTCCCGAGATTCAGAGAGATGGCAGACCAGGAGCTGTCTTGTTCTTCGTCAGGGTGCTCTGCTAGATCTGCTTTAGCACGATCAGATGCTTCAGCTTCGAGCAGACGATCTCGATGCTCACGACTTGGGCTAGAGGGAGGGACTACAGGAGGATCAGGGGGGTGCTGCTGTGGAGACACGGACGTGGTGTCTTCGTCTCGTCGTTCAGCTGGAGCTGCGTCACCTCCAGGATTTGTCACACCTGTGGGGACGTCTACTCCAATTACTCGGATGGCTTTTGCGCAGCCGTCGACAGATGGCACGCCTTTTGGTGGTACTCCTTTTGGTGGTACCCCCTTTGGTGGCACCCCTTTGAGTGGCACTCCGGAAGAGGGTACCCCTATCGGTACACCGGATGTACAGGGGTCTCCTAGATATGCCCAGGAGGGTGGGCGGAGATGGGAGAGGGCCCATCTTAGGCAGACTCCTAGGGGTTATGGATACCTAGTGGATAGTAGATCAGGAGCCATCATCATGAATGATGAGGGGAGGAGGGTGATGGCTCGCATGAGGGAGTTGTGCCAACAAGTTTTTCGGCACAACATCCTGGATCATTGGAGGAACATACCGGAGGCGAGCAAGGACTACATAGTAGCATCCTTACACGAGGAGTTCTCGGTGCCAGCCGCAGTAGATAGATTCTCTACGGGCTGGATGATGGATTGCATGCGTGCATATATGTCACATAGACGATCCGACGCACGCAAGGCAATCAAGAGTGGGGCTCCAAAGCCCGAGTGGTTAGATGCAGACGACTGGCGCCGACTGAGGGAGGAGGCTACAGATTCGCTAGGACGTTGGAGTCAGCAGCGGGAGGCGGCGAGGGAACGAATCGAGGCCGGATCGGTGCATCATCTTGGGAGTGGCAGCCACAGGATATATTTGGAGGACTTTGTAAGTTTCTCTTTTGTTTTGCTTATTTGTTTTTTTGAGATATTCTTTGTACTGACAATCATGTTTCTAACAGTTAGCATTTTGTTTTCTTTGCAGCACTCCATTACAAATCGCGATCTGCAAGGCCTTGAGACTCGATATGCAGAGAGGCACGGTCTCAGGGCATTGATCGACCGATTGTATAGACGCGGCGGCCCTGTAAGTCACTCATCTTTCTTGTCCGTAGTTACCATGAGATATTTGAATGCATTATTGTATGGTGGATTGATATGTTGTTTCTTTTTCTGCAGGATCCATTTGATGCTCCTTTGCGGCGAGACGAGCTTTCGGGGGACGAGGATTTGTAGCTCACCCTTGGATCCTTAGAGCTCACACACCTTTAGTTTTTAGTCGCCTGATCTATGTAGACATTTTCTATGTATTAGTGATATCGTTTCATGATTGTACCAATCGCATTTTATGAGATCATGTATTTATTTCATGTATCAGTTTTATGATTTCAGTATACATTCTTTTTGTTTGCAAGCGCTTTGTATACAGCAGTGCAGAAACTATTTTGTATGGCTCTCATACAACACACAGTGCTATATGTGGCAGGGCAGCTTGTTGCCCTGCCACAAAAGAAAAATCTCTGTTACTGTCGCTATTTGCATCGCAAATTTACTGCTCGTGTCGCTATTGGCATTGCTATAAGCGTCGCAACTTTACTGGTTGCGTCGCTATATGCATCGCTATTTGCATCGCATATAGCGACTCAAACAGCGATGCATATAGCAACGATTCTATGGCGTCGTCAATAACGACGCTTTTTGCGACGACAGGGGCAAATTTTGTTGTTTGTATTTTCGTCGCTTTAAACGTCGGTATAAGGTCTATATCTTGTAGTGACTATTGCACACTACAATCTCTAATAATGAGGGCATGAGATTGGGATCTCCACAGATACCAAAGCATGATCTCTAGCTTGATGGTTGCATATATACTACTACTACTACTCATGGAATAAACCTTAAAATAGTTATTATGCTCAAATATATGCTTGTTAGAGGAGAAATTTGTTCCTAAGTCTATTCTAAGGAAGAAAAAGGGTTAATGATAAAAGAGTGTCCTTCCTTACAAGTGATTTTATATTATATTTATTAATTAAAATTGATAGTTGAAGATGAGTTTCCTAAGAGATCTTGTGGTAATACTATTTTAGTTTTGCGAAGCATATGACTGATGCTGTTTTAGTTTTTTGTATTTGTCTTTTTAAGAAGAGATTGATTTTTATGGAATATCCAAAGTTATTTTTGGATTTACATGATGAAAAATGAATGTTTTTCATACTGATAGGCTGATTGCCTTCGTTGTATACTTACGTGGTGGAGGCTAGGACAAGCCCCATGTATGAGAGGTCTCTTTGTAGGAAGAACATTATGCTAGAAGACACAAGTATGCTAGGACTCTCTAGCCATATATCCCTTAGGTTTGTTGAGGATCGGCCTAACCCCTATGAGCCTAGGATGAGCTTATTGTAAGGTCCTATTTACTTTTATCTCTTTCTCTCTCTCTCTCATTTCCTCTCCCTCCCTCGCCCTCACCCTCTCTTTCTCTCTTTTCCTATTAGGTTTAATGATTTTTCTCTCTTTTTCTCTCTCCTCTCCCTCTCTCATTTTTTCTCTCTCTTCTCCCTCTCTCATTTCCTTTTCTCTCTTTCTCTCCCTCTCTCATTTCCTCTCCCTCTCTCACCCTCACGCTCTCTTTCTCTCTTTCTCTATTAGGTTTAATTATTTTTTTCTCTTTTTCTCTCTCCTCTCTCTCTCATTTTTTTCTCTCTCCTCTCCCTCTCTCATTTCCTTTTCTCTCTTTCTCTCCCTCTCTCTCCTCTCTCTCTCATTTTTTCTCTCTCCTCTCCCTCTCTCATTTCCTTTTCTCTCTTTCTCTCACTCTCTCATTTCCTCTTCCTCCCTCACCTTGACCCTCTCTTTCCCTATTAGGTTTAATGATTTTTCTCTTTTTTTCTCTCTCATCTCTCTCATTTATTTTTCTCTCTCCTCTCCCTCTCTCATTTCCTTTTCTCTTCCTCTCCCTCTCTCATTTTCTCTCCCTCCCTCACCCTCACCCTCACCCACACCCTCTCTTTCTCTCTTTTCCTATTATGTTTAACATATTTTCTCTCTTTTTCTCTCTCCTCTCATTCTCTCATTTTTTTCTCTGTCCTCTCCCTCTCTCATTTCCTTTTGCTCTCTTCCTCTCCTTCTCTCATTTCTTCTCCCTCCCTCTCCCTCTCTCATTTCCCTATTATGTTTAATGTCTCCCTCCGCCTCCTCCTCTCTTTCTCTCTCCCTCCTTCTTCCTTTCCCATTTCCTCCCCCTCTCCCTCTCCCTCTCCCTCTCTTTCTCTCTCTCTCCCTCCCTCTCCCTCTCTCATTTCCTCCCTCTCCCTCTCTCTCATTTTCCTATTATGTTTAGTGTCTCCCTCCCTCTCCCTCTCCCTCTCCCTCTCTCATTTCCTCTCCTTCCCTCTCCCTCCCCCTCTCTTTCTCTCTCCCTCCCTCTTCCTTTCCCATTTCCTCCCCCTCTCCCTCTCCCTCTCCCTCTCTCTCTCTCTCCCTCCCTCTCCCTCTCCCTCTCTTTCTCTCTACTTTCCTCTCCCTCTCTCAATATACACAAATTATACAAAAAAAAGTAAAAGAGAGAGAGAACGCACTCTCCCTCCCTCTCGTTCTCTCATTTCATCCCCCTCCCTCTTCCATTTCCTCCCTCTCCCTCTCCCTCTCTTTCTCTATCTCTCCCTCCCTCTCCCTCTCTCATTTCCTCCCCCTCCCTCTCCCTCTCCCTCTCCCTCTCCCTCTCCCTCATTTCCTCTCCCTCTCTCAATATACACAAATTATATAAAAAAAAGTAAAAGAGAGAGAGAATGCACTCTCCCTCCCTCTCCCTCTCTCATTTCCTCCCCCTCCCTCTCCCTCTCCCTCTCTTTCTCTCTCATTTCCTCTCCCTCTCTCAATATACACAAATTAAACCCTAAACAAGTAAAAGAGAGAGAGAATGGACCCACCGTAAGGATTTGAAGGAGGGTTTGGCAGCTCCTCTTTGCAACGGCAGCTCCTCCTCTTCTTCATGAACGACGGCGGCGACGGCGACAGCAGTAGTGAGAAGCCTTCTTCCTCTCGCTCTCTCACCCTCTATGCAAAATGGTCGCTCTCTCTCTCGCTCTCCCTCTCGAAAACTTTCACGAATGCGTGAAATGAAATACGTTTGGGTTTCGGCCCGATTTTTTCTCTCTATGGGGCGTCACTATTTGCATCGCTATTAGCGTTGCATTTGTGACACTAATAGTGACGCCACTATTTAATGTTGCTAATCAGCGTCACTATGGCCTAGTTTCCTTGTAGTGAATGAAGGCACACCTTCAAATATAAAGGCATAGCCACCAAAACCTCTATAAAAGAGTGTCAGCTCCCTCTTGTGTAATTTGTAACAATGAATGGGTGGTAGGAATAAGCTAGAAAGAAAGGAGGACAATGGGTAAAAGGGTCTAGACTATGGCCGACCATGTAAAAAAAAGAGGATAAGGGGATGACTGTCAAAAAGGGATTTTAGTTTTTTGTATATAAAGTTTTAAAAAGTGAATGAGACCTCATTCTCTGGTGTGTGGCAAAGTGGACACTTCTTCTTCTCTTATTCTCTTCTCTTGCTTTCTTGTGAGTGCTTGAGGGAGGGAGTGTGAGTGAGTGAGGGAACGAGTGTGTGAGGGTGAGGGATAGGTGAAGCCCTCATCCTTCTCCTCTCTTCTTCTTCTCTTCTCTTCTCTCATCTCACGCATGGCTATGGAGGATGGAGCTTCAAGAAAGAGGCTTGAGGATGCTTGAGATTTCATCACAAAGCATGGAGCTATCAGAGTGCTTGAGAGAGGAAGCAACTCTATTGGACATCAAGGTAAGCACACTACACTTGTAGAGAGGGATAGCGCATCGGCTATGTGAGAGGTAGCCATTAGTGTTCACTTGAAACACTTGAATAATAAGTGGTCTGTGGGTCTTGGCCGTCGCCTCTATAGCACCATTCATGGGTGAAAGCATTCCAATTAGAGCTCATTTACTATGTAAAGTTCATGTAGGTGTCTTCCAAAACCTTATGATAGACAATAGTCTGTGAGTAACTAGCAGAAAAATCTCTATGCAAACTAAAGTATTTTTAGTTCAAAGTAGCCTCAAAACATCTCTTACATGTAGCATAACTTCTAGGATTCAATGTAGGTACATAAAAGCATCAACAGTGGTTCATATGACTAGTAATAATGCCAAACAAGCTCTTTTCAAGATGTAGACTGCCAACCCAATATATCAGCAATAAAATCAATCTAGATTTGAGCATTCAATGCTCATTATATCTCATGAACCATCTCAAATTCATATAGAAAGTTCCAAGTATCAATAAACAACAATCAAGCTATGACAAGCTTCAAGTTTCCAAGCATTCACTATCATACATTCAGTATAGTTTCTGCATGCAATTTTCAAATCTATATATTCCCTTTGAATGGTTTATTTTAGTCCACTTTTAATCATGCCAAGTGTACACAATTGTAGGCATATGCATTTGCCAAGCATACCTCAAACCACCTCATATTCAAGTAGCAATCTGCAAGTATTTATGTGTACCATACATGCTCTAGGACTTGAATTGTGGGTTGAATACATTTAGACCAATTTTCAGCCTACTCTCACTTTTTAGATTTGAGAATTATCCTCTCTAAAGCCTAAATACATAAAAGAAATGTCATAACATTTTCTAAGCATCCATTGATGATTTAGTGTGCCAATGCTGCCATTTGATGGGTTGAACACCCCAAATTTTAACACTAGATATCAGACACAATTTTTTTGTGCCACATTGATGGCAATCCTTAAAATGAGGGGTTGCTATTGCTATTCCTGCAAATGATGCTTGATTGGTATAGCTTCCAACTGTGCTCTATAAGCTTCGTGATCTCAATCATATAGTTCATAAATACTCAAGTCAAACATGGATGCATTCTCCCAAAGTATGATATCCCAAAAACACACACATTTTACCATGTTCATGTTTTTTGACATGTTGTCCTTTTTTATGTCAGTGCTCATAAACATGAGGTCATTCATATAACAAGAAACCCCCCCTATAAAGCCTTGCTAGGCTCTAGTCAACTCACACATAAGATACATACCAGTGAGTGTAGACTATGTCTTCCATATGAACTATAGAACCACTTAAGTCTTTCCTCTTCAAGCTCCAGCTCCCACAACTCCAATCCCATGCTTGTGTCCAATGCCAAGCTTCTAGGCCTCACAAATTCATGGGGTCATGGGGTTGTGGCTCTGATACCATGTTAGAAAGATGAGAGAGAAGTAGGGGCAATAGAGAGAGCAGACACCTCTCAGAGATGTTCTTCATTATTCATCACACCAAAGAATAAAGTACATCTAACTTAGGTCGTAGTGACTAGTGACTAACTACTAACTAACTCTAATTAAGTCAGCTACTGAGTTATTAAAGATACACACACAATAGACAGCTACACATAGTTAGGTGTCATGTCGGTAGGTAGTATGCAGACTGAGCTTGCATATCGCAACAATCCCTATGAGCCCAGGATGGACTTTCTAGAAGGCCCTCATGCTAGATAAGTATGGATTGATGGATTTTGTGCCTGATATTTGGACACAAGTCCCTATTCAAGGGATAGAATGCCAAAGTGGTGTTGCATCTTGGAGAAGGTACATGATAAATACATTGTTTTGTAACTTCATTCAAAATATTGTTTAAGATTTTATTTGTATTTGTGACCATAATTTACGTGAAGAAACTAGTGTTTGTGTAGGCTACTTGTGATGTGACAACTGGACCATTTGTGGAGTCTTAAGCAAGAGGATTCCAATGTTTAAAATTATACTACCTCATTTCGAGTGATATTGGGTAGAATTACTAGTATGGCTAATAATCATGTGGGAGAGATGTTATAGTGCATGTATGTGTGAGGGCTACAACATGACATTTGTTGAGCTTTGGCTATGTAAGATCTAATGGCACATGATAAAAAACAATTTGTTCAACAATCATTGGGGGCTGGCTCTTTCAAGGCAAAAGGAAGGGAAGGGAAAGAAGTCTAGCAAGTCTACTACTGATAAAAGTTATAGTTCAGATGATAGCAACTTAGATTTAGATTCAGACTCCAGGGGAGATACTAGTAGTGATGAGGAGAACTTTGAGAAGGAGAAAGGAAAGAATCCTAGAAAGTCTTAGAAGAAGGACAAGGGCCACAAATCCTCAAATGTGCTTCTAAATGTGCCAAGACCCTTTGGTATACCAAATATAGTAATCCAAATCACTAGGTGGGCTGCTTGTGGTTAAATCAACCTTGATGCAAGATTTGTAAGACTTTTATACCCATACTATGGAGGCTTGTCAATACAATTTGCACAATCCAATAGCATGCACAAGGGGATTACAAGGCACAAGAGGAAATCAACCTACCACCTGGAGTGCTTTGGGCCCATAAGCAGCAGCATTAGTATCAATAGTATCTTACACTTAGAAAGATTATCCATTTTCTAGCATAGTTTGTGGAGGATGAGGATGTGGTTAAGTTGGTCAAGGTGGTGTTCTCTACCCCTCTAGAAGAATGCTACTTCTATATGCACAAAGAGCACTGACGGGTGGAATGTTCTAATACCCGAGCTTATGATGCTGAAAAGAAGAATGGGAATGATAAAGGATCTATGCCTTTTGTAAGTACATTGGAAATCAAAGAAATTTTGGAATTGGTAGTGAATGTGGTAACTCGCTCTGAAAAATAGCTTAAATATGCATTGGATAAACCTATCGGTCCTTCTTGGGTGGAACTAGAGGAAATATGCCATCAAGTTGTGAGATGATCTACAACAATAGAGCCAATCATGATGCAAGATCCACAACCAATCCGTATTTCAAGGCCTAGAAAATAGTAAATAGACTTGGGAAAATTACCAATGTCAAGAAATTTGGTAACCCCACAATCTAGAGCTAGTCTAGTTTTACCATTGGCAAACTTTAGGTATTTGACATTCTCAATTACAATTCCTTTGCATCATCTTTTAAATCTAGTTTGGGCATTTAAATATTAGCTTTTAAGTATGATTCAACCTAATCACCCTGTGCAACCAATGTAGGAGGTAGTAGCCATGATTGCCAAAATTCTCTTTGACAAGATTCAAAAAGTGTAATAGGGGCCAATTCCACCAAGTCCTCTCTCTCTGATCCAACCATTCAAGTAAGTTTTGTCAAATGTTGAGGCTAGGTAATCAATGATGTCCTCCTAGATAGTGGATCAAGAGTGAATATTATGATTGTGACAACCTTTAAGGATAGTGAATCAATAAAGAGTGTATCCACTCAAAATTCTACAACTCAGTTATGATTGAAGTGGACTAGATTCCTTTCTTGGTTTCACTAGTTGCTTTAAACATGATGTAAGTAGGAGAAGATTATCACCTCTTAATCGGATGGACCTAGTTTGTCGCAAGGTCTAATTAGTCCTAATTGGGATCAAGATTAGCTGACTATCTACCAAGGCCATCATAAGGCTTGATTCTCCTTCAACAAGATTTATCCCCCACCAACAACATTCTGGTCACTAGTGGTTGAGATGATCAATATGATAGAAGGTCTAGATGATGATGAGGAGACAACTTTCATAGCAATAAATGTTGATTTGGAGCCCTTTTTCCTTGTGGATTTCTTACACGTAAGTCATTTGATATCCTGACTTTAATTTAAAATCTTTCCAACTTCTCACAAATTGGACTTCAAGAACTCTAAAATAATTAAATAGAGAAGACCTCGAGCAAAAAGACCCGAGGATCATAACCCAACATTTTCTGGATTGACAAGGACTGTAGCCACCTCTCACAGAAGTTACCATGTGAACAAGAGTTATGAGTCATATTAGTCATTAGTGGTCCAAAAATAATAGATTTTTTTATAAAACTATCATATTTTTTATATTTTAAATATTATTTATTATAAATATCTTAAAAAGCTATGAAAAATTATAGAATAGGGTGTCATGAAAAAAACAAGTGGCTTTTTTTGGTCAGTTTTGGAGATTTAATGCAAAAAGAAGGATTTGTGAAATTGGACGCGTCACAATTGTCAAGAATCGCGTGGTGGGGGGACTTGCTCAAGATGCTGTGCCGAACACACACAGAATGCACAAGGAGAAGCTCACTCAAGAGACAAGAAGAGAGATGGAGGCCAAAACGTTTTCTTGCTGATTTCTTCTTCTTCTTCCACACACTTTACAATGTACACAAAGTATAGATAAGATACAACATAAAGGAAAGTGGCCTACTAAGTCAAACAATGCATACCCGACTACACTAGTCGACTGGCACTATAACTATGCCAGCTGTAAATAGGTGTAACAACCTGAATATAATAAGTAATGAGTCAATGACCATGTGAGAGTCATAATGACCACCGTCATGCTAAGTGTAGACATGTGGACCCATCTAACTAGGTGGTCCATCATTAATGTCCGCATGTGTTGAGCTTGTCATCTCAACACTCCCCCTCAAGCTCAACTACATCTCTGCAACTCCAAGTAAGCTTTGAAACTTTTGATGCTTCTCTGTACCCAATGCCTTTGTGAAGATGTCAGCTATCAGATCTTGTGTGCACCAAGTCAATCTCACCTGCTAGTACAGGGGTTTTCCAGTCCATACCTCCTCTGCAACCTGGAAATCCAAACCACTAGAAGGTGATCTGTTTATGACAAGCACAACTGTACTAACTGCCTCAGCCCAAAAGCTATGTGGTAGGCCTGCATGGCTAAGCATACTGCGTACACGCTCCTAGATGGTTCTATTCATCTGCTCAACCAAACCATTCTTGGGGGGGTGTAGGGGGGTGGTCAACTGACGCTTAATACCCCTCTCATCACATAATTTCTCAAAAGCATGTGAGACATACTCACCCCCATTATATGTCCTTAGGCATTTCAGCCTATACCCAGACTGGTTCTCAACCAGTGCAAGCCATCTTTGAAACACAGCCAAGACATCGAATTTCATCTTAATGGGATAAGCCCAAACTTTCCATGAAAAATCATCTATGAATGTAACAAAATACTTTGCACCACCTATAGACTAACAAGGCATGGACCCACAGACATCCGAATGTACCAATGCCAAGGGCTCACTCATGCGTGGCCTACCAGACTTCTTATGCGTAGACCTAGTCTGCCTGCCATAAAGACAATGCTCACATGCATCAAAACATGCATAATCAAGGGGCAGTAAGTACTACGAACCAGAAAGCATTTTCATTCCCTTCAAAGACATATGGCCCAAATGGGCATGCCAAAGAGATACATGTGGGATAGAACCCACAGACAAAACATGATCAAGGGAAGAAGCTGATACAATCAAGGGGTAGAGATTGCCAGCCTTGGCACCTCTCGCAATCACAAGTTTGCCACGAGTAATCTTCCATGCAGAGTCTCCAAAAGATACATGATAACCTGCGTCATCAAGTTGTCCAGCTGATATGAGACTGCATGTCAAAGCAGGTACATGACGTACATCCTGCATAACAAAACTACTGCCAGAAGGAAACTGCAGCCTAACATCACCAATGCCCACAATATCAAGAGAGCTTTCATCACCCAAGCGCACAGAACCCAAAACAGTACGGTATGAATGACATGCCCACACTTGATGGTGCTATATCAATCGGGAGAATCAATAGTTCATTGATTGGGAAGATTTCAAAATGCATATGATCCAAGTTTTTGTGTTCCCTGTGGAAAAAGAACGGTTGGCAAGAAGATGGTACACTCTTGACCAATGCAACCTCACTGTACGTGACTACACCAATCAATTTATGAACTTAACCATGTATGTGGAAAGCATCAGTGATGATGCTAAATTGCACAAGTACATCTATGGGTTAGAACTGAGTCTGTCGATTGATGTCATGGCCTGAAAACCCACTACATTGTTGGATGCAATCGAACTGGCTGAGAGACATGCAACAAAGTACCATAAGAATAAGCATTTTCAGCAAGGTGTTGGACCTCCCCGCATCCCTTCACGATCAACGCCATACGGAGGTGGTTTTCAAGGCTCTTCTATGCCTAATAATAGCCCCAAACTACCCACTTACCCCGCCTTCCATGCTGAAAGAAAAATGGGCACTTTTGGGACAGCATCGAGCTCTATTGCTGAAAATCGCTATGTTGAAAATAAACAGTCCACTACATCACCTTCCCATGGATCTAGTAGTCAACGGTTCATCTCCCTAGATGTTGTGAAGGAACAGAAAGAAAAGAGCCTATGCTTTAAATGTGGAGATAAGTACACTACTGATCATGCCTCCAAATGCCTGTACAAGACAACTAAGGTCAAAGTTCATAGCATGTATGTCATGGAAGATTGGCACAATGAGGAGGATGACCTAATTGACCAGCCACGGAGTATGTTGATCATGAGCAGTTCTATGACCTAGAGGATGGGTTTCCCTTTGACTCGGGTGGTGCTCCCTCATAGATACTTGATTTAACATCCCACCCACCTCCCACTTCCCTTTGCTCAATCTCCTTGGACGATTGGACGGGTTCCCACAGCCCTAGTACCCTTCGCATTCAAGGCAGTATCAATGAGAAGCATGTTTTTATCATTGTGGATAGTGGAAGCACTCACAATTTTGTCAATAAATCAGCCATTGATCGATTGAAATGTACCCCTATGGCATTACACCACCCCTTGAAGGTCCAAGTAGCAAACAAAGAAGAAGAAATCAACACACATGTATATCCCGCAGATCCCTTATGCTTGGATGAAAATTATGTGGCGCTGGTTGATCTAATTGCCCTAGATATGGGCCCCATTGATGTTGTCTTGGGCTGTGATTGACTAAAACAATTGGGGAAAATTGCTATGGAATTCTCTCAGCTTTACATGGAGTTTATGATGCATGGATAGCCTATCCACCTAGAGGGAGTTCGAGATCATGTTGATTTTCAGCTCATTACAGCAAAGCAACTCAAACGGGAGTTTAAGAAATGTTCACATATCTTTTCTTTGCAATTAAATAAGGACACTTCTGATTAGCCCTCCATAGTATCATACGACTCTGCCTTATAGGCCTTACTTGAGGAATACAATGACTTATTTCAAATGTCTACATCCCTCCCTCCCAAGAGATAAGTGGACCACCAACTTGACCTATAGCCCCATTCCAAGCCAGTGAACAAACCCCCCTATAGACTCTCCAAGTGTGAGCATGAAGAGGTTGCAAAGAAAATCAAGGAGTTGTTGGAGATGGGTTTCATTGAATTGAGTTCTTCCCCCTATGCATCCCCTGTCCTCTTAGTCAAAAAGAAAGATGGCTCCTTTCGCATGTGTATTGACTACAGAGATTTGAACAAAATTACAGTGAAGAACTGCTACCCCATCCCACGGATTGATGATTTGCTGGATGATTTAAAAGGGGCATGCTTTTTCACTAAGATTGACTTGCGCTCTGGCTACCATCAGATTTGTATGCGGGCAGGAGATGAGGTCAAAATGGCCTTCAGGACTGATCGTGGACTTTACCATTTTCTTGTGATGCCTTTTGGGTTGACTAACGCCCCTGCCACCTTTCAAAGCCTCATGAACAAAATCCTACATCCCTTTTTGTTCAAGTTTGTGTTTGTTTTCTTTGATGACATCCTCATTTACAGCAAGTCATCTATGGAGCACTTGACACAGGTTCGGAGGGTGTTTGACATATTGAGAGAGCATCGACTCTTTGCTAAGGAGAACAAATGTATATTCATGTAGACATCTGTGGAGTACTTGGGACACATTGTGAGAAAAAATGGTATATAGGCTAACCCCAAAAAGGTGCAATGTGTTAAGGATTGGCCCACTCCTTCCACCACCGTGTGGCTTCCTTGGCCTCTCTTCACTCTATAGACGCTGCATTAAGCACTATGCCACCATTGCAGCACCTTTGACTGATCGCTTGAAAAAAGAGTCATTCTTTTGGGATGCCACTGCAGATCATAGCTTCAAACAATTAAAGGACGTGCTTACTTCAGCCCCCATCCTTGTTTGCCCTGACTTCTCTAAGCTCTTTACCATTCATTGTGATGCCAGTGGCCAAGGTATTGGTGCAGTATTGTTGCAAGAGCATGGTGTGATTGCATTTGTCATAGCTTCAAACAATTAAAGGACGCGCCTACTTCAGCCCCCATCCTTGTTTTCCCTGACTTCTCTAAGCTCTTTACCATTCATTGTGATGCCAGTGGCTAGGGTATTGGTGCAGTATTGTTGCAAGAACATGGTGTGATTGCATTTGAAAGCCGCAAGCTTGATGAGAAGGAGATGCAAATGAATGTATACGACCAAGAGATGTTGGTGGCCATCCTCCATGCCATCAAGAAATGGCAACACTATTTGTATGGCAGCTGCTTCCAAGTGAAAAGCGATCGCCGAGTCCTCCAATACTTCTTGACTCAGTCTACTTTGACTCCTAAGCAAAGGCGATGGGTGGTAACCTTACAGAACTATGACTTTGACATTTCACACATGCAAGGCAAGGATAATATTGTAACTGATTCTCTCTCTCTCGAATGTGGGCATGCAGTGTCATCTATCTCGGAATTGCACAGTGATCGGGTTGAAGAGATCAAGGAGGCTTACTTGTTAGATGATCACTTCAGCCACATATTTCAGAAATTACAACATGGGGTTATGGCTGAAAACTCGCAATATCAGCTCAAGCATGGCCTTATTTGGTCCCATGGCAAGATTATCATCCCACACACTTCCCCCTTCACGCAAAAGATCATGGAAGAAATGCATTCTTGCCCCACTGCCAGTCACTTGGGTGTTTTCAAAACATATGACAGGATTGCCAAGAGATTTCATTGGAAAGGCTTATGGAGGGACATCAAGGACTTTGTGACCAAACGTGTTCCATGCCAACAGAACAAGGATAGTGCACTCAGACCCGCTGGCCTCTTGCAGCCTCTCCCTATCCCTAAAGCGAAATGGACTCACATCACAATGGACTTTATCATTGGCCTTCCCATGACTAAGAAAGGGTGGAATAGTATCTATGTGGTAGTTGATCGCCTCACCAAAGCTGCCCACTTTATCCCCACTAAGGTCCAATATACTGCCTCTCAGGTGGCCACTCAGTTTATGGAAAATGTCTTCAAGTTTCATGGCTTACCACATCATAGTACATGATCGGGCTGCAAAGTTTATCAGCAACTTCTGGGAGACAGTTTTCACCTCCATGGGGACCAAGTCCACTGCATACCACCCTCAGACTGATGGCCAAACTGAGAGAGTGAACAAATGGCTTGAGACATATTTGAGGCACTTTTGCCATGATGTACAACACAGTTGGGATACGTGGCTTCACTTGGCTAATTTTGCATATAATAACTCCACACACTCTAGCATTGGAGTTTCCACTTTTGAGGCCTTATATGGGTATAAGGTTCCCCTTCCTACAGTCTTATTTATGGATAAGATCAATCCTTAGAGTCAAACTGAATTGGATCGCATGCAAGCTTTACTTCAGCAATGCAAAATGAATCTTCAGAAGGCCCAAACACACATGAATCTCTATGCTGATGAAAAACAAAGGCATTTGGAATTCCAAGAGGGGGAATTGGTCCTTTTGAAAGTGCCTAAGTCCCGCTACTCCACTCTCAAAGAGGGCAGTAGTAACAAGCTAGCCCATTGCTTCTATGGCCCATACCAAATCTTGAAGAAAGTTGGCGACTTAGCCTACCGCTTAGAACTCCCCCCTACCACCAAAATCCACAATGTGTTTCATGTCAATCAGTTGAAACCCTTTGTAGGCTCCTTAGTGGAATATGTGGAAGAACTTCCCCCCATAGATGAAGAGGGCATCACTCAATATGTTCCTGAAGCAATCATTGGGCAACGAGATAAGCACTTATGATCCCGATCCATCAAAGAATACCTCATCAAATGGCAAGACCTACCCTTGGAAGAAGCCTCTTGGTGCCCAGCAACCATCCTCAATGAATTTCCCTACCTCTGTGAACCCCAACAGTTGGAAGACTAGCTAGTCATGCCCTAAATTGCCCACTTTCCACCCATAGACTGCACACTGTTTTAGAACAATTTTGTACTTACTCAAATCACATGCATGTGCATTATACATAGACTGAAAGTACTCGTCATAAGCTCCGTTTTGACATATAGTACGCCCTATTTGGAGCAGCCTATCAAAAGTTATGACCAGGTTAATTTAACAGACCGATTCAAGACTGCATGCTATCCCTAGTCTCTCCACACCTATTCTTCATTGTCAAAGGGCTCTGAGTAATACTCTGCGACCCTCCCTTAGCCCACCCATCACTCCCCTCTATTTCTCCTTGTTTTTGAGGGAAAAAACCTTTCGAGTGGGGATGGATTATAATAAGCGGGATATACATCAACTAGGGTTTAGACACCTTGTCACACTGATCGGGGTATTTAAGGTGTAAGAGCCCCAGATTAGGGCAACCAATTATTATCAAGATCACACTCTTCACCTTCATCTCCAGCTTCCATGGCTTCCTTCTCCCTTCTCTCCTCTTTTCTCTCTTTCTCTGTCCTCTTCTAGTCTTCTTCCTTCTTCTTCTTGTTCTCTTTCTCTCTTCTTAGCTCTCCTTCTCTCTCCTCTCAGCTTCTTTCATTACAATCATGTTCCAGCACTAAGCACCATAGAGGCACAAGAGAAGAAGTTTCTTCTCAAGCAAATCAAACCATCCAGTTTTAATGGGAAAGGGAAGATTGTTGAAGTCGATGCTGAAGTATGGATTGAATCCATGGAGGATTACATTAGTGCAGCAAGAACAACACCTGCAAACCAGGATATGATTGCCAAGCTCAAGCTGACTGGCGAAGCTAGGCTCTAGTGGCAATAGTGGTGCAAGGACCAAGCAGTAGTTGAAAGAACAGTAACTTTGGATAAACTCAAAGAGGTAGTGCAAGGGAGATATAGACTTAGAAGATGAACGAGTTCTTTAAGAGAAATAAGTTTGGTCTATCTCTGAAGGCATACTACTCAAAATTTGTCTCCTTGCTAAAGTATGCCCTGACTATGAGCATATCCCAACATGTTTGCAAATTTTGGGATGGGTTAGATCCACCAATGAATACCCAATTGGAATCTATGTGTCCTACAAATGTATAAGACACATTGATAAGAGTAGGTTCCACTGCCCAAGAAGTTCCAGGAATAATAGATCTTGGTCTTCCAAAGACCAAAACTAGGGAACAACAAAAGGCCAATTTAAAAGAGTACAAGGACAAGGCCAAGGACAGTGGAAGAAACCAAAGGTGAATGTAGTCAGTGACTTTGTTCCTACACAGAGAAATGACCAAAACTTGCGATGCTTCTATTGCAAGGAACCCAAGTACTTCAAAAGAGAGTGTCCCAAACTTGGTGAGGACCACCACCACCAAGGACAATTTTGTGGGCACTAGAGCTGCATGCGGTTGGGGTCAAGCAGCAATGGGGAGGGGAAGGACTTCCAATATCACCATCAAGGAAGTAAATGAAGAGGAAAAACCAACTATGGAAGTAGAGATTGAAAAGGTGACAGCCCATGCCGCTCTCCATGAAAAGGGACTGAATCGCCAATTCTCGGTGATCCAAAAGCCCCTTCACACTACCAAGGTAAGAATTTCAAAACCTTGATTGGTTGTGGAAGTACGCATTCTTTTATATCTCTTGTTTGTGCAAGAAAGCTAGAAATAACCACAATAGTTGCACCCACTTTACTTGTGGAATCACCAAATGGGTGTGAAATCACTTGTACTAGACTAATTGCCAAAGTGAGATTCCTACTCAGTGGAAATCCAACAATTGTAAAATTCAGAGTAATGAACTTAGGGGCTCATCAATGCTTACTTCGCAGGGATTGGTTAATACCCAATGATGCCCACATTCGCTATGGAAGGGGCCAAATTTCCTTCTGAAGTTTTGAAGGGGAACTAGTCACAACTCAAGGGGAGGTTGGTAAACCCAAAATCCAATTAGCAAAGGTATCATGAATAGTTAAGGGAATGCAAAAGGGTTTACCCATCTACTTGATCAAGCTAAATAATCTAGAACAAAGCAAAGAGTCTGAAGAAGAACCTTCATGACTAAAGGAGTACACAGATGTGTTCCTCGAAGACTTGATGGAGTTATCATTCCCAAGGGAGATTGATCATAAGATCAAACTCATACCAGGCGCCACTCCAGTTGCAAAAAGACCTTACAAAATATATATTCCTAAAGCTATCTAATTAAAGGAGCAGCTCAAATAACTTTTAGATCAAGGGTTCATTCCCGGCCTAGTAGTTCACCATGGGGAGCTCCTGTGTTGTTTAAGAAGAAGAAGGATGGAATGCTCTGGCTATGCATCAACTATAGAGGGTTCAATCAAGTAACTGTCAATAATAAATATCCTATCCCAAATATAGATGAGTTGCTCGATTGCCTATAAGGGGAAAAAATCTTCTCAAAAATTGACTTAAGGTCAGGGTATTACCAAATCTGCATCAAGGATGAGGATATTCTAAAGACTCAACACTAGATATGGTCATTTTGAGTTGACAGTAATGTCCTTTGGATTAACCAATGCTCTTGCTACATTCAATAGGCTAATGGAGGATATCTTTAGACCATACCTTGACCAGTTTGTACTTGTTGTCTTTGATGACACCCTGGTCTACTCCAAGGAAGAAGAAGACCATGAGCCTCAACTTTGCATTGCCCTTGAAACCATGAGGACACACAAGATTTATGCCAAAAAGAAGAAGTGTGCCTTGAACAAATGATCAGAAAAGAGAATCTCTGTGGATCCTGCAAAGGTTAAAGATGTACAAGAATGGCCCCCACCAACCACTATTAAGGAAGTGTGTAGCTTTCTTGGTATAACAAGATGGTATAGAATCTCCATCAAAGATTATGCCTTAATTGTAGCACCCTTCATAGATCTACTAAAGAAGTAGGTTTCCATAGTGTGGACAGCCATTGAACAAGCAAGCTTCGACCAACTCAAATATAGCTTAGTGACAACACCAATTTTAAAGCTCCCAAACTTGAGCAAGGAGTTTGAAGTTGTTATAGATGCTATCTCACTTGCACTAGGCTATTGTGAACTAATGCAAGAAGGTCATCTCATGGCATATTCCTCAAGGAAGTTCAAAACCCATGAGAAAACGTATGCTACCCATGACTTGGAACTGGAGGCACTACTTTCTCAACAACAAATTCTCCCTGGTCACAGACCACAAGAGCCTTAAATGGATCTTCTCCCAGGCTGACCTCAACATGAGGCAACACTGCTCGATTGAGGTGCTACAAGAGTATGACTTTGAGATCAGGTATATACCTAGCAAGGAAAATGTGGTCATTGATGCCTTAAGTTGTAAAGCATTCCTCAACTCTCTCATTATGGAGGAACCTTTGACGATCGGATCACTAGACACCATGGTGTCAATGCCAGGTAGCACTATCCTTGAATTGGCTACGGAGGACTCTAAACATGACCCACAATATCAAAAAATGATAAAGAAGATCCTGACCAAAGTCCCAAACTCAAAGTTAAATACCAAGAGTATCTACTTCAGGACAAGACTATGTATTCCTTCGAGCCAAAGAGTTAAACAATGGATACTCTGGAAAGCACATGATTCCCCTTTCTTTGGTCATCCAAGATACGCCAAGACTCTTAACATGGTCAAGAAGAGCTATCATTGGAAAATACTTAAGAGAGATGTACTCAAATATGTCATGGGATGTTTGTCTTGCCAACGCATCAAGGCAAAGCATGTCAAGATGCTTGGGAATCTGTAACCCCTTGACATCCCTCAGATGAAGTGGGAATTTATTAGCATGGAATTTGTTGTTGGGTTACCTCCAATTCCAGGTGGGTACAACTCAAATATAGTAGTAGTAGATATGCTCACCAAGGTTGCACATCTCATCCCAATAAAGAAAAATTATAAGGCTTCAGACTATTCATTAAGGAGATATTCAGACTCCATGGTTTACCCAAAAGGATCATCAATGATCGATACTCCATTTTCACATCTCATTTTTGGAGAGGGATATTTGAAGCTATTGGGACTTAGCTTTGTTTTACTATGGCCTATCATCCTCAAACTGATGGCCAAATAGAAAGGGTCAATCAAGTGATTGAAGATATGCTTAGAGCATATTGTTGTCATGAACCCAAGAAATGGATCCAATATCTACCCTTGGTGGAGTTCACCTAAAATGCTTCCTTATAGCAAAGCATTCAAATGACACCTTTTCAAGCATTGTATGGGCATGATTTTCATTCTCCATTAAATTTCTTGGACCCTACTTCAAGGGTAGAGGCTTCCAAGAAGATGTTGAAAAAAATGGATGAATAGGTTAAGGCCATTAGGCAAGATATCAAAGCCGCCGAGGATAGGTAGAAGGCTTATGCAGATTTGAACAAGAAAGAGTGACTTTTCAAGGAGGGGGATATGGTTTTCATTTATGTATGGCCCGAGATGAGTTCCTTATCCTTGGGAGAATTTAAAAAGCTTAGCCCAAGGTATTGTGGACCCTACAAGATCCTCAAAAGCCTAGGACCTAATGCTTACAAACTTCAACTCCCTGAAAATGTAAAAGTTCACAATGTATTTCATGCTAGTCTACTAAAGAAATATGTGCCTAATCCTAGCCATGTATTAAGTGATCAACAAATTGTAATGCCTAGCCAAGGAGTCCTTGAGCTGTAGCCAAATAAAATCCTAGATACTAGGGAGAGACAATTGAGGAGTAGAACCCTTAGAGAACACCTTGTCTAGCGAAAGGATTATCTTGAAGAAGATGCTACATGCATAGATGAGAATTCTCTTCATCAATACTACCCACGGTTTCTCTCGAGATGAGGATATCTCGATTTCTCTAAGGGGAGGAGGATGTAATACTTCCATGCAATTAAAATCTAGTTTGTTAGTTCAAAAGTTAGTTAGTCAATTAATAAGTTTAGTAAGGTTACCAACTAAAGTAAAAACTGACTAATATTAATAACTAACAATTTTTATTTAATTAAAAATATATTTAAAAAATCGAGAGTTGTAATCTGATATTTTTCTTGAATTGACAAGGGTTGTAGCCACCCTTCACGGAAGTTACAATGTGAACGAGAGTTATGAGCCATATTAATCACTAATGTTAATGTGTATCATATGGATGGTCCAAAAATGTTAGAATTTGGTAAAGCTAGCATATTTTAGATATTTTAGATATTAATTATTGTAAATATCTTAAAAATCTATGGAGATTTCTAGAGCAAGATGTCATGTTTAAAAAAAAGCAAGTGGTTTTTTAAGCTTGTTTTGGAGATTTAATACAAAAAAAGAAGGATTGGAAAAATCACGCGCACTGCAATCGTAGTTTACATGCAGTAAGTAGTACTTCACAATTTTACCCCCCTTTGGGATCTAACAAAACTATTAAAATTGTGATTTGAGCATCAGATTATTGAGTTTTTCAATATCCCCCCCCATAAAGAGCTCTTCTTATCATTCACAACCCTTCTTCTCTTGTTTAGCTATGAATATGAGGCATAAGGATGAGTTAGAGAGACACAAGGACACCTTGAGAGGCTAGAGAGAGAGGTAGAGAGAGGGGTAGAGAGAGGGAGGTAGAAGGATACCCCTCCAAGAGGTTGCGAGAATGTATGTGTGTGTGTGTGTGTGTGTGTGTGTGTGTGTGTGTGTGTGTGAGAGGCATTACCCCAAGAGGTTGCAAGGGAGAAAGTGAGCTCAATTTCCCCTATCTTGGTCTTCGATTAGGCCATCTTCTCTTACACACTCCCATCTCAAATCCATTCCTCCTTTATCTCTCAAATCCACTTGGGGACGATGGCTCCCAAGCGAAAGATCTCTCCAAATGCTGAAACTCCCACCACAACCAATGGGACCACGAACCAAGGGACCACAACTATGGGAAACACATCTCTTATGAATCACGTGCACCCCGTTGTATTAGGGAAAAGAAATTGGGAGAAAATAATGTTTACATTAATTATCACAACTTAATTGAGCATGTTTTGAGATAATGAGGATACTAGGAAAATTTTGTTCATCTCATTCATCTTAGGGATCAATTAAAATTGCACTTAAAAGCCATTAACTTTGCAGTTAGAAACCATTAAATTACACATAAATTGCATGAAAATTTCATGCTAATTAAATTTGCACTTAGAAGCCATTAACTTTGCACTTAGAAGCCGTTAAATTGCACATAAATTGCATGGAAATTTCATGCTAATATATATATGAAAAGTTTCAAGAATATGCATTAAACTGTAATTAAGCCAGATAGATTTTATGCATTCGAATCCGTTTTCTTGGTTGAAATAATAGGAAATCCTATTACATCTCACAAAACATAGATTGAGCTTGTGATAAAATACATAGGGTTTCGTTGTAAGGAAGCCAATGTCCCAAATTGCAATCAACATTGGAAGGATACTCCTTCACTCAAAAGAATGTGAAAATTAAATTAGGTTATCTATGGAAATCTCGAATGATAACAGGGATAAATCCGAGACTAGATGCTATCGCATCAAATCGAAATTTCCTTTGACAGAGAGAACAAAGAATTGCCTAGTACATATTGTGCACTTCTGATTGTGTTTGTACTTAGGAACACTTGTTTGGAAAAGGAGTCATCTAACAAAGGAATTGATAAGAAGAAAATCATTCAAATTGGATTCAAGTTGAAACACATGGGAAAGGCATGTTGAGCACCCCCAGCTAGCCGCCAACCCTATCCAGGGGGGGTATTTGATAAGAAGAAAATATTTCAAATTGGATTCAAGTTGAAACACATGGGAAAGGCGTGTTGAGCACCCCTAGCTAGCCGCCAACCCTATCCAAGGGGGTATTTGATAGACACGTCGGGAATGTGGACCAAAGCCATTGTGAGAGGTCTCTTCGTAGAAACATCTGCTCGTAGGAGGATGCTCGGGTGCTGGGGGGACTCTGGTTGTAAATCCCTCGCCTCCAAGTCCTACTCAGATGGTCTACGTGACTCGGGAAGGAATCTCAAGGCCTTGTTACTAGTGCAAGGGTAGAAACTTGGAGGAAAATAGGACGCATCCTTACAGATTGCAGAAATCGTCCCATGGATGGGATTTGTATCTTAGTTGAAATTTTAATATAAAGTTTACTTCAAGGAAAATTTCTGATATGTTTTTGTGCCAGTGCATAAAATTACATAAGGAAACATGTAACTAATGGGTTAATTAAGGAAGCTGCTTGTATGTGTTACCACTAATGTTCCCTTAGGTAAGTAGGATATTAAAGCTATCAAGGGAAGTGTGTGGGCAGAACCCCCAATGGGTCTATAGGGTGGTCCCAGTGACCTTAGATAATGTAGGAAAAATCTTGGCTCATATCATTTTAGGGGACCGGAATGGAACTTTACCCTACGGTTAGAGAGGTCGAGCGAAGCATCCCTTTGGTTTCCCATTCTCTTTAAACCAAGTGTGATATGATTCCACCTCGATTTAGATGCTGTGCGCAAAGTAGATTCGATGCTAAAAGGCTGTAGAACAACTTGGTCGTTAGGAACCTAGAAAGATTCAGGTCAATCCTAACAGGATTGGCCGATATGTTTCGTTGCAGAGTAGACTCAGGATTTGCTAACCAACAAACCTTATGACATTCCGTGGGAGTGCCATGCAATATATTTTAGATGTGTACTAAAACATGTCGCAAACTAGGCAAGTTACAAACTATAAGTGACAAAATAACTTCGAGACAAATTAGCATAAGTGGCAATACCTTCTAATAGTCTTTCTGGATTCCCTCTTCCTTGGAGATTAGTTTGGATTGAATTTAAGCAAGAATTTCATACTTGAGGATAACTCCCTTTGGAGTTTCGTGGGTCATTGCCTGCAAAATAAAAGAAAATCTTGATTAGTTTGGTTACGAGCAATATCATTTAGCAATTTCATCTCAAGGTCTCTTATATATTGAGGATAAGCGTTTGTGATTCGGAGATTTTGTTTGATCAACACAAAAATCAGAAGCATTAAATATTTTAGGGACACAATACATTCCTTGTACTCACATAGGTTCAACTTGTATAGATCCAAATTACGCCTTGGAATCCGTGATTAATAAATCCTCAAAAAAATAATATGTAGGAATCAAATAGAATCTATTTTTTTGTATGCAGCTTATGTTGCCTATTCATGGGATAAAGGCCTACTAGTTGCTTTCATTTAAGAAAATTAGTATTTGAAGATCCATGAAGGGTGCTTGGTTGATGGTATTCATGGCTTCGTTTGTAATTCACCTGCTCGCCATTGCATTTGTAGTAATTGTGTCCACTACATTATTGGTAGCTCCTACCTCCGCGACCTTCATAGCTTTCTTCTTCGGGCCCATGGTCTTTAATCAAAAGACCAAAAAAAATGGAAATTTGGTGAAGGAGCTTGGGGATAATTATATTGACATAATTTTGATTGATGGGGGGGGGGGGGGGGGGGGGGGGGAGTGATCACCAAATATTTTAAGAAATCAAGAAGAGTCTTGATTCCATAGGAAGGAACATGATAGAAGGGATGGAGGAATTGAATTTGCGAGTATCCTCCTTGTCTTCTTGACGAGAAATTTTCATGCTCACGCTTCTCTTGCCTCACTTCCTCTTGTTCTATACTCCTGAGAAGGGCCTCTCCCCTCTTTCTCAGACTATTCTCAATGGCTCCCCATGCCTCTTATTTATAGCTAAATTAGAGAGGAAGGGTTGTGTCTAAGAAGAGCTCTTTATGGAGGGGATCTTGGCAAAATCAGCAATATGATGCTTAGAACACAAATCTGATGGTTCCGTTGGCTTTGAAAGGGGGGTAAAACCTCAGGACACTTGCTTAGAATTCTTCCAAATCACTCCTTCTTCTTCTCCTTGTTCGAAGTGTTATTTGTTGCCTATAAACTATGATTGTTGTTGAGATAACAAGCTCAACACATGCAGACATTAATGATGGACCACCTAGTTAGATGGGTCCACACGTCTACACTTAGCATGACGGTGGTCATTATGACTCTCATATGGCCACTGACTCATTACTTATTATATTCAGGTTGTTACACCTATTTATAGGTAGCTGGCATAGTTATAGCGCCAGTCGACTAATGTAGTTGGGTATGCATTGTTTGACTTAGTAGGCCACTTTCCTTTATGTTGTATCTTATCTATACTTTGTGTACATTGTAAAGTGTGTGGAAGAAGAAGAAGAAATCAGCAAGAAAACGTTTTGGCCTCCATCTCTCTTCTTGTCTCTTGAGTGAGCTTCTCCTTGTGCATTCTGTGTGTGTTCGGCACAGCATCTTGAGCAAGTCTCCCCATCACGCGATTCTTGACATGGTATCAGAGCCGTGCCACTGAGAGAGGCTGATTTCAAAGGCTGAAGTGAAGGAGAAGAAGCAAGGTTCAAGCAAGAAAGCCACGGGTAAGAAGCTTTCCCATCCTTTCACTCTTTCTCTTGGATAGTGCATGTGGAGGTACGGAAGCAGGGCAGAGCAAAAAGATTGCAACGAGATTTGGTGTGTGCGAAGAGCGCAGTGTATTCTGCAGATAGACAGTGAAAAAGGCTATCTAGTGTATTGCTGTGCACTATAGGTCGAGGGTTACAAAAGATTTGCTTACTGTTTGGTATTAGTTTTGTGATAATGACAGAGAACAGTGGAAGCCCCATCATTGAGAAGCTCGATAAGAACAACTACCCTTTATGGAAGTTCCGTGTCACAAACTTCCTTATTGGAAAAGGACTCTACGAGTTTGTTTCAGGTGAAGAAAAGGAGCCGAAGGTGAGTGATCCTCCAACTGCAAAAGAGACAAAGGCACGGAAGAAATGGAATGCAAAAGACAAGAAGGTCATGTATTGGCTGTCTGCAGTAATTGACAATAATGTGCTGGGACATATTAGAAATGCAAAGAATTCATATGCAGCTTGGACCATACTTGAAAGTATGTTTTCTGTAAATACAAAGGCACGAAAGGTTCAACTTAAGCAAGAGTTGAATACATTGAAGAAAGGAAAGATATCTATCAATGAGTGTGTACTGAAGGTAAGGAGCATTGCAGATGCATTGGCAGCGATTGATGCAATGCCCCATGATGATGATTTGATGTCGTCTACCTTGGGTGGACTTAACAATGAAAAGGCTTGGAAGTCTTTTGTAACTTCCGTATATGTTAGAAATCCATTTCCAGATTTTGATGAGTTGGTCTCCATTATGATCACTGAAGAGATCAACATGCAGAGTGAGACATCTAAAAGAAGTGGTGAACAAGTCCAAGCTTTCTACTCCAGTTCAGGAAAGGGATGTGGCAGGCTCTCTTCAAGAGGCCGTGGTATAGGACGTGGTAATGACAAACAGCAAAACAGATTGAATCAGCAATTTGGCAATATGCAGGTTTCAGGAGGTCGTGGTAACTTTAGAGGTAGGGGGAGCTTTAGAGGAAGAGGTGGATGGCAAAAAAGAGGTTCTAATATCTCTGGTATTTTGTGTCACTACTGTGGCAAAACAGGTCATATTGTAGCCCAATGTTATGCTAAGAAAGATGATATTTGCAATGGTAAGTTGCAGCAAGGAAACTATGCATCGTCTTCACGATAAAATGAAGACAAAAATGAACGTCTGTTTGTTATGCAGCATATGCTGAATGCTGTTACAAGAAAGGGAACACATGATGATGTTTGCTATGTTGATTCAGGTGCATCCAATCATATGACCAGCCATGCAGAATGGTTTGGAGAGATGCAGGATTTGAAAAATGTAGGTTATGTGCAAACGGGTGATGATTCATGCCACCCAATTTCTCACATTGAAAAAGTTTCCTTGTCCTTGCATGATGGTAAGACAAAGAACCTTTCAGATGTATTACATGTGCCATCTATTACAAAGAAATTGGTATCAATCAGTCAAATGGTAGAGCAAGGGATGCAAGTCAGATTTAATGCAAAGGGCTGCTTTGTAGAAGACTTCAATGACAAGTGCAGGTTGGTAGCAAAGGGAAGTAGAGTTGGACGTATGTTTACTCTGGATGCTGGATTTTCTACTATGAATGTTGCTATGTATGCTAAAGGAAAAGGTGTTGTTGCAGATATTGAAATTTGGCACAAACTCATTGGACATGCAAATGTACAAAGGCTGAAATTAATGCAGTCCAAAGGGTTGGTTACAGGTTTTCCTACATTTAGAGTTGTAGAATTTCATAAGGTATGCGAAGCATGTCAGTTTGGGAAGCAGGCAAGACAACCATTTTCACATGATAGAGATGTAAGCAGAAATATCCTTGATGTTGTGCATACAGACATTTGGGAGCCTACACAAAATGTATCTCTTGGAGGCAGTTCATACTTTGTCACATTCATTGATGATTGTTCTAGAAAGCTGTGGGTATATTTTATGAAGGAAAAGAGTGAAGCGTTTGAGCACTTTAGAACTTTCAAGGCTGCAGTTGAAAGAGAAACATGCTTGAAAGTAAAGTGCTTGAGGTCAGATGGAGGGGGAGAGTACCTCTCGAATGAGTTCAATGATTTTCTGAGGTCTCATGGGATAAAGAGACAGTTCACATGCAGATATACCCCACAGCAAAATGGGGTTGAAGAAAGAAAAAACATGCATATTGCAGAAGTTTCATGCGCCTTGATGGCTGAAAAGAATATATCTAAGCATTTTTTGTCTGAGGTTGTTCATACTACTGTTTATATTATGAACAAAACTCCCACAATTGCAGTTCATGGGATGACTCCTGAAGAATGCTTTACTGGCAAGAAACCTGATGTATCACACTTGAAGGTATTTGGTTGTGTTGCGTACGTTCATGTGCTAGATGTGCTATGGAAGAAGCTTGATCCAAAGGCAGAAAAATGTGTTTTTATTGGATATTCTTTATAGCAGAAAGGGTATCGCTATTATAACCCTGTCACATGTAAGTTCAGAGTGAGCATGGATGCCATCTTTGATGAAATGAGCAGCTGGTATGCATCTAGTGGTGATGCATTGGATGATGATGATGATCATGACACTCATGTGCAGGTTGAAAAGCAAGAATCACGGACTCTTAGTGGACTAGAGACATCATCTGGTAGTCCTTGGTCTAGGAGACTAAGGAGTATCTCTACATCTTCAGGTGCATCTAGTAGCACTACAGGTAAAGACAAAGGAAAGAATAAAGTGTCAGATGGCATTGATGCAGTTCTTGATGGAGATTCTAGTGGCTCAGAGAGCTTGGATGATGAGCTTGGTATTCCTTCTGCCAGGACACCAGGTTTACAGAGAGCTCATAGTAATGTAAAGGCTCCATTGAGTGATTCGGTGGTACGCAAATCTAGCAGGGTCAGATACCCTATTAAAAGATTTGGCTTTGAAGGTTATGCAGCTCACCATTATGCTTATATGGTGAAGCTAGTTGAGGATGTTGAGCCCACATGTTTTGAGGAGGCTGTTGGTCATGCTCATTGGGATGCAGCAATGGATGAGGAGATGGCTACATTAGAGGCCAATAAGACTTGGGATCTAGTATCATTGCCGAAGGGCAAGAAAGCTATTGGATGTAAGTGGGTTTATAAGATTAAGCACAATGCAGATGGTTCTATTAGTAGGTATAAAGCTAGGCTGGTTGTAAAAGGCTATGCCCAGACATATGGCATAGATTATGAAGAAACCTTCAGTCCAATTGCTAGGATGGCAAATGTTAGATGTGTGATTGCTTTGGTAGCAGCCAAAGGTTCGAGGTTGCAGAAAATGGATGTGAAGAATGCCTTCTTGCATGGTGATTTGCAGGAAGAAGTTTATATGGATCAATCAGCAGGTTATGAAGATTTAGAGCATCCCACGTATGTGTGTAGGTTGAAGAAGGCGCTCTATGGGCTCAAGCAAGCACCTAGAGCATGGTCTGACAAGATCAGAGAGTATCTTGTCAATATTGGCTTTTATGTTTCTGATGCTGATCACTCACTTTATGTGAGAAAGGGAGATGCAGGTTTGGTCATCATAGTCATCTATGTGGATGACTTGATTATTACAGGTGATAGTGATAGTGGGATTGTTGAAGTCAAGGATTTTTTGAAGAAGAAGTTTGAGATGAAGGATTTAGGTGAGCTAAGGTACTTCCTTGGCATTGAGGTGATCAGATGTGATGATGGTATATGGCTGTCCCAAAGACAGTATGGCTTGGATATGTTGTCCAAGTATGGTATGACAACATGCAAACCACTTTTAGTCCCGTTGGAGCAGAATGTAAAGTTGAGTGCTGATGATGGGGATGAGATAGAAGACCCTACTATGTTTAGGAGGATAGTGGGGAGTTTGATCTACATGACCATTACAAGGCCAAACTTGTCATTTTGGATTCTAGCAAGTTGAATCTTACATTTTCATCCTTTTGTCTTCGTTCGTGCATCTCTTTCAGATAGCAAATATCCTCTGTATGGTTCTTCCGCAAACAGTAGGAACAGAAGGCTCCAAGAATGGTTGGTTTTCGAGTACATTCAGTGGCTAAATGTCCCGCTTGATGACACTTTCTGCACCATGTATTAGAATGCATCACATCTCTTCCAGCTCCCATAGGAGTGGATATATTGGCAGTATTCACCTTCAGCATCTGTAGTTGCTCTGTAATCACAGGGGGAGAGGGCCAATACAATGTGAGGGAGGACCCTTGAGAATTTTATAGGGTCTCCCTCTCACATTGACCCACACAATGTGAGGAAGGATCCTTGTGAATTTTGAGATTCACCACTAGGAGTGAGATTTCAATTGCCTTGAAAGGTCTCAAAGTGGTAGACAATGTATTCAAAGTTTTTCTAAAGGGTATGTATTGGCATAAGACTATGTGGTCTTGAAGATGGCCTTTGAGAGTAGATCTTATAAATATTTCCCTTTATTCATAATGCTATTAGCTACATTAATTTTATAAAATGGCCGTTTTTAGACTATGATGGATTAATTCCTTAATTTCTCCCCCTTGTGCCTCTTATTAAGCCTTGTTGAGATATCGAGCTCCACTCGTGATACGCCAGGGTGACCGTTGTGTATTTATGTCACCGACTTGTCAGTTGCAGACGCGGTTGGTACACCGCCCATGAATAATAGCTACATGATAGCTATCCTTATCTACTCTAGTTCGTGGCTCAGTTAGTATGCCACCTTAGTTAGTTGAGTTTGGTTTGAGACCCATATATAGGGTTCTTCTATTTCTTTGTACTTGAGTTCTTTTGGCTTACACAACTAAGAAGAGGAAAACTGTTTTCAGCCTCCATCCTTGTGTGTCTTCCCCCATTGTGCAAGCAAGAAAGCTTCAAGCGAGACTCCTTCCTTCTCTCCCACAATCTTGACAAGCCTTACATTGGCTTAGAATTTTCAAAGCATGATAGCATTATTCCTTAATTCACAAGTCATTTCAAAACAAAAATGAAGGGGTTTGATAGGCCCATCACCCCCTCTTAAATCTTAACCTTGACTCTTATCAAGGCTTCCCTTTGAAACTTTCAAGTTTCGTGCTATGCGTGTAGCCTCTAGAATACACAATGGGCTTATCAAATACATTGCACACCTAAAATGATGAAAGAGGAGCATATCCACTAAGCCAACTCAATTTTAGGGTCTGAAAGAGATGTTAAAATATTCTTGAAGAGAATTCCAATAGTTTAGGGTTAAGGTCATGTTCCAATAGTTTAGGGTTAAGGTCATGTTCCAATAGTTTAAGAGAATTCCAATAATATAAGCCTTAGGGTTAAGGTCATGTTCCAAATCATTAATTTCCATTTGTCCATACTTAACAATGGAGCAAGGTGATAGGAAGTTGGATTGATAAATCCCAAGAGCTTGATAGCCCCACAAAAGTGCATGGAAACACCCACATCCTCGAAAAGGGAAAATGATATATCGACCAATCCTTCTATTCCGAACAAAATCCAAGTTTGAATAAGGTTTTGAAATCAATAATGGTTGAAATAGTAACACAAAAGATATTATAAATAGGTCTCAAGTTGTTAAGTTCATAAATTCAACAAAATTATGATTTCCATGCTAAGATATTAAGGGTTTTATAAGTTAATCAAAATTGTAATGTCAAGGTAGGGAATTAAATAAAAATAAGTGTAAAGATGACTCATAAGCTTAACAATTGGTGTGACTTTTAATGTAATTAGGGAAATTAAACCCTTGAAACATAAGACAAGGATATATTGTCAAGTCTTGTATTGAGCTAAGATGCATTGTTAAGCCATGTCTTATTAGTGGAGGAAAACTTTGGATATTAGGATAACCCTAGATCTCTTTAAAGGAATAGAAGAGAAATTATTGACTTTAAAAGAAGTGTGTAAGTTGGACCATTTTCAAACAAGCAATTACCCTTTCCTATTCTAGTTGACTTGTAAGAGAACTTATAAGGGCTTAGATTAAGTAAGATCCATAAATCCTCATGATCCTTAACAAAGAGAGCCCCGCCTCTAACTTTCTTACAGGGGAGGTATCAAATAGATTCTAAAATCTTAAAAGTATAAATATGATAGATTGATTAAGGACCAAATTGTTTTCCAACTAATTCCAAGAGGACTACCAATTATTGCTTTAAAAGGACTTACTAATCGAGGATGAGTAGATTAGAAGAAGTCACTACTAATAATATCAAACAATTTCAAGTTAGATATGTTGCACAAGTCAACAAGAAATGTAAGGCTATGACATTGAAACAAAAAGAATTTAGTATGGCTCCAAATTGAAAAGGGAGTATCAAAATGCATTGAAAGGCATCCAAATTTCAAATTGGCCCTAAAAATTAGATATTATTTATTGGACTTATTGTGTGGATTTCATTATTATTGTTAGTTGTCTCATAATATTGATTTGTTGCATTTTGTACACATGTAGCAGCACGAGTTTCATTATGCTAGGTGGATAGGTAGGAAATCAATGTGTTTTGTGTTTTTGGTGAGTAGATTATTAAGAGTTAGAGTAATGTTGATGCAATGATTTTTATACTAGCAATGAAGCACCTTTCATATGAGGGATTGTTTTTTAAGTGCCATTGGTGTACATATTTATTTATGTGCTCTCATAGATTTTTAGTACAAAAACAAAGCAACGTAATTCACTACAAACCTTCCTCATGCATGAGGGAATTGTAGCCATTCTCTTATTATCATGCCTTGTTGTGTCTCTTATTCCCCAAGTCTCTTGTATTTTCTCTCTTTTTGGTTAATTCAATAATTGTTAATGTATAGCAAAGGTAGATATCACAAAATCAAAAGGTGTCTAATGATCAATGTTGAACAAAGACAAGCCATAAAAGACTTTTGAGTGTGATGCAACATATGCGACTCCCACTTGCCTATAATACAATCTAGACCTCTACAAATGTGATAAAGCTAGGTGAGATTGCTGTATAATACCCCAAATTATTGTGTATAAAAATGAACATCCATTCTTTCCCTTATACATAAATAAACAAAAAACACACATTTGCATATAATGAAACTATATACTTAAGCAGTATATCCTGCAATGCCATGAAACATTGCATACTTTGATGATTGGGGGTACCAATTAAGGCCATCCTAAAAATAATTGTTTTTTTTTTGCATATACAAAAATTTCAAGGCATAAATGAGATGCAAATACATGTAGCATGTAACACTAACAAACCAAATTGTAGAAGAGGTATTAGATATAAAGAGGAAAATAAAACCACATGAAAGAATCCACAAGGCTTTTAAAGTTACCATGAGGTGGAGATATCTTCCTTTGCTCAATCAATGATAGAACATACCATGTTCTTCTACATGCACTAGAATACTCACATGGCCAAGATACCAAAAAGTCTCATGGAACACATAAAGAACAATTGTACAAAAAAAAAAATCAGTACTAACTAGAGACTATACATCATGGGATTACAAGGCTAAAAGGAGATTCTAGTAGATATATATAGTGCATCATAAAAGCGGAGGGGCGACTAAAGCCAAGGTTTCTGAGATTAGCTTCAAGAGTTCACTCACCTAGATTATCATGCAACACTAGCCTAAAGTCCCATCTTCATAACTGAACTACACCTTTCATTAAACTAGATACTAGCTTGCTAATCAAGATGATTAGAATGTATGTTAAGTTCTAAGGTAACCATGAAAAGTTTCATGCCCAAAACTTTTCACCCTTGAAATGTCAAATCTTGAAACATTTCACCTTTGCATAGGTCCCAAGTGAAATGATTGAATAACACATATGAGACGGTTTGACTCATCTCAAAGGTTCCAAATCAAGTTAATAGAATAGTTTTAAAGGTTTGAATGCAAAGCATTAGTTTACACTCACAACTTACATAAGATCAATAGGGATAATATTATATACATTTCATGCAAAATCCCTAAAAAATCAAGAAAACTTGATTTTTTTGATTTGCAAATCATGTTTTAGTCAATCATTTTACAAAGGGCGTTTCATGTTTAGTGAAATGTTTTAGGCATTTCAGGTGTTTCACATTTAAGACTAGTGAAATACATTTCCTAATTACCATAATGTTACCACCTCAATCCTTGAAATCACCTATCAAGAGTTGCAATAAGATAATGACAAGACCATTGAGGGTCATTAAGGAGTCCAAAGGCTCCTTGATGAGGAGAAAGGGTTGCACCAAGCAAATAAGGAAAAAGCAACCAAAGAGATGTTGGGGGTAAAGGCGACTCTGCCTAGCCGCTCGTGTATTACTACACTGACAGTCATCGCCACTACACACTGCAAGTGGCGGGCGCCTGTCACACTGTCACTTTATTCTTTATTCTATTAGTGATAGTTTGAATAAAGGAAGGCCCGGTCACACATTGTGACTGTTGGAGTTCCCATTTCTAGTCTCTCCCTTTCTTGCTCTTGCTCTCCCGCCATAGCTCTCAAGTCCAACCTTTGATTCATCGCTCCCTTTCAACTGGTATCAGAGCTTTGCTTTTCGACTCTTGAGCCTGGTTCGTGGCATTCTCAGCATCCCATCGACTCCCTACTTGCATTGGGTCTCCTTCTCGGCAGCCATATCCGACTCCTTCAAGCTCTCGTCACTCCTCGGTTTCCCGAGCACCTTCTCGGCATTGTTGGGCACCTTCAGGGCATTACATCAGATGTATTTGATCATTTTCTTCAGGGTTTACTTCAGTTCTCAGGTCTCATAGGCTGTAAACAAGTTGTGGGCAGCCATAGCTCACACCTCTTGGAGCTTCCTTCACCTGGATCTTGCTTCCAGCCTATCAAGGCTTGCTGAGGCTTGGTGTAGGCCTTCTTTGGCCCTCATTTGTGCCCCCTTTGGGCCCCATTGTTGACACGTGAGACAGCAGACCCCCCCAACTAGCTCACCTTTTTTTGCGCCTGTTTCAAAATCTGGCCCAAAAATCACTCTTTTTGTCATATCTCGGGCATTCGGAACCCGATTTAGGCAAGGTAAGAGTCTAAGTTGGGATTTTGGCATGCTTCGGACGCGATGATGATATCGGATTTGCCAAATTCTGATGATAGAATCTTCTGCAATAGATTTCAGGTTTGAGACAGCATGTATTTGTATGCCTGTGCTTGTTTGGGCATGACTGCATAATCGGTTTGATGCCTATTGCATCTCGATTGATTGGGGGATTGAAGCTACATGTAATGTTATGATTTTGGCCTGATTTTGGGATTGGAAATACACAGTTTATAACAATAAATGCATGTTGAATACTCTTGAGCTGAAGCTATCTTTCATGCTTTGACATATGCCTATTGGTTCTGGATGTATGTCTTGGGATTGATCATTGAGAAACGACTTTGAGCTTGTCATTGAATCCGGATGCTTTTGGAAGCTTGAGCTTATTTCAGCCCGCACTTATTGACATTGGTATATGCTTTGACAGTGATACTTCTTGGGTTTATGCATACCCGTTGCCTACGCCTTGATGCTCATGTCATGGTTGATTACCCTATGCATACGTTGAGCTTGAGTGCTCATTGAAGCTCCACCTTAGATGCATTTTGGATTATCTAAAGTAGTCTTGGATGTTATTTGGCTTGTCAGAGTTTGGATTGGGATGTATTTGATGTCTTACATGCTTACGGATGCTACATACGAATGCTCTACCGCCTACATGTTCGGGATGTACTATTGATGTATTGTCTTGGACTTATGTCATTGGCACTGTGTCTTGCCTTGGCTTGAGCTCTTGAGCTTGTACATACAACTTTTATGCTAGTGGGAGCATTCTTGAATGCTTATCAGACATTGAGCAAGTGGTACTTTTATGCATTGAGCCGTTACATGCTATTGAGCAGTTACAGACACTTGAGACTTTGGGACTTCTTACCTTTTGGGATGATACATTATATGTCTTGGTTCACTGTATGCTTATGAGCTAAGTCTTAGTTTTGGATCCGTATCTTTGTGAACTAACACCTACTTGTGTCAAGTTTTGGTAGTGGCAGGAACACTTTGCCCCGTTGACTGGGGGGTGTGCCTACTCACTGGCAGATGTTTGTATGACATACTTGGGTGTTGGATTCATGCTTATCAACCATCATATGCTTATACTATGCCCGCATGATGCCGGCTTTGGTCTTGGCAATATCTGATTGCCTTGGGATTCGATTTTGGCACTGCTAGCTCTCTTTTACTGAAATCTGAAATTTATTACAGCAAGCATATATGTATGGAATGACATGGATTTTTCATGCTGAAACACTTTGAAATGATGTACTTTCACTAGTACTTGGTGAGCAGTAGCTTTGCTTCCACTTTCCTCGCCATTTTCCCTTGATTTTGGTGATTTTTTGGTCATTTTCTGCAATAAACAGCAAGCAGTTTTAAACTGTCTACAGTCTTCCAACCTGCATTATGGCGAGTTCGTCCACTGATCATGCTATTTTCAACATCACTAAGCTTGATGGTACGAATTACTCTTATTGGAAGAGCCAGATTTGACAGGTGTTGGTGCAGAAATCGCAGATCAAACCTTTGAGGTTAAGTGGGCATTTGCCTGCAACTATGCCAGATAAGGAATGGCTTGAGCTTGATGAGTTATGCAAGTCCACTATTGTATTGTCTCTCACAGAATAGATTCACTATAATGCCTTTGAGGAAGAATAGAGTGCATGGCAGTTGTGGGAAAAGATAAAAAATCTCTATGACAAGAAAAGTCCAAGGAGTTAGATGTATTGGCTGAAGCAGCTTATGGATCTGCGCATGAAGGAGAACATGACTATGTTTGCTCACTTGAGCTAGTTCCATGCTATACTCAAGAACTTGACTTCACAGGACATCACTTTTGCAGAGGATGTCACTCCTCTTTTCTTACTTGGTACTCTTAATGAGTCATGGGATGTATTCTGCACTACATTATGTGCCTCTACTACTATCTTGAAACTATATGATGTTGAGAGTGCTCTTCTGCAGGAAGAGGTTAACTGTAAGAATTTGGATGTCTCTCGTGTGTCTCATGCTATGACAGTTAGAGGCAAGAATGATGGATATGGAAAGAATGGCAGTGGTAGTGGCCATGGACGGGATTCTCAGAAATCTCGATCCAAGTCTCATGGGAAGTCATGTAGCAAATCCCATGGCAAGAATGCAAATGTTACTTGTCACCATTGTGGGAAAAAGGGCCATATTAGGCCACAATGCCATGAATTGCACAATGAAAGGTGCAAAGATAAAGGAAAAGACAAAGTGCAGGATAAGTCTTCTGATCGCAGCATAGTACTTGCAAAGTCCAGTGTTAAAATTGAAGAGATCAATGTTATGCAGCCTAAGGATGTTGATGATGATGATTATATCCTAGCAGCTTCTTCTAGTGCTTCACAGATGATAGAGATACACTCTATGTATGCACAGTGTTGGCTCTTGGACTCAGGTGCGTCCTTTCATGTGACACCTTGCCGAGAGTGGTACCTTCCAAGTGGAGAGAAGCAAAAAGCATTTTTTGATCATTAGTGCATGGTTAGATGTTGAAGTAGGACTCCAACTTGGACATCCATTGTTCCAAGTCAGATGGTGAGGAGGATTGCCCATTGTACTTTGTGAGAATGACCTTTGTCATGAAAATCATAGGGGCCATGCTGCCCATGAAATCCTTGCTATCCATGCATCCTGTGGTGGCCATACATGCCTTGCTGTCCATACATCCCTTGTGGTGCATTTAGCCCATGTTTTCCATTATATCCATATTGTTCATGATTTCCAGGCTAGCCATTTGTATGATATGGTCTTTGATGGGGCTGATTCATATGTGGTGCATGGGGGCTCCTAGGTAGAGCGGGTGAAATTTGACCCAAGGTGGGAGAAGGCCTCAAGTGAATGTTGCCACCGACATGGTGGACATGGGAATTCAATAGGGGCTCATCATGCATATGAGAGGGTTCCCCGATCTCATAAGTAGAAGGGGAAATTCCCTTAGTACCAAGTATACCCTGTGGGCAAAGCGACGGTTCCTGATGTGGATGGCATCTAGACTCATGTCTACAGTCATTGGTCTTCTCTTGGGGTGAAGCAATCGCTAACTGAGCAACAAGAGCAATGAGATGTTCCAAGGTATATTGGGTTTTTGAGTTTGAGATAGCCATGTGCTCGATTGCTTCATCAAACTTGGACATCATCTGGCAGTGGTTGGTGACCATATCATTGTGGTGTTCCATAAGACGGAGCTCATGTTGGCAGAGGGTGTGATTAAGAAGGGCATTCGGATCCATTTCAGGCATTTCCTCCTATATGTCACCATGGTAATCTTGTGCTGAGCTTGGTTCCTCATTCATGGAGGTCCGGGAGTCTCTAATCTCCCTCTAGAGTTCCTCTTGGGCCTTGCTTTTGCCTTTCTGGTCAGCCATCTGGATGCAGTCAACATGACTTGCTGTCAATAAAAGGGGCATAACTCTTTGTAGGAAACTCCGATTGGTGAGGTTTTGGGCTCCAGTTGGAGGGGACAACGGCCTCTTTGAGATGAGCTATTAAGCTTTATGACAAAAAATGATCAGAATTTTCTGTAAGGGGTTTTATAGTGCCTATCCTGGAGCGGTCTACATCCTGTCCACAGTGACCCTAGTGCACAAAAATGATAATAACTTTCACACCGTAGCTTTGATTGGGGAGATTTTTTATTCAAATCGGAGAGTACAAAGCCTTCTTTGAGATGAGATATAGGGTTCACCTCTAGATTTAGGATAGAATTTTCTAGAATGGGATCTTTGTGACAGTCCTGTGGGACTATGACCAAAAACATTGCATGTCCCTTAGTACCAATGTCTTACATGGATAGAGCATAGATCAAGGGGCCTGATCTACCACATCAATAGCATCTTGAGCATAGTGAACATAATCCCAAGCATCATTGCATACCCATCAACTCTACCATTCATGCATAAGTACATTCACTACCATACATCTCCATTGACGGCATGTACCTCAAGTGGCATACATGGGTGCCATTAGTATTGCAGGGTATCCAAGAGGGATCATTGGGGCATGGAAGTGGGACTTATGGAAGTACCTGCACCTGCAAACAAGTATTGGGCTCTGGATCACCAAGAGGTGGGCAAAGTTTCCCCCGAGCCAGGTTGTGCGCACCCCTTCAGGGTTTTAAGTGGTAAGGGATGTCACCTCTCTTTTATCTTACTACCTCGCCTAGCATCGGTCTTTTTCCTTAGCCAAAGTATACATGGCAGACATTTTTAATTAGCAATCAGCATGAGATGCATTGGAAAGAAGACATTGGACCTTTTCATGAGATGTAAGGAATGATGAAGGTTGGGGTAGGGGTTACCTTGGCAGTCCACTGACTCACTAGGTGCTACTTACCCGATTTGCAATGGCTAATATTCATCCAAGATCATAAGACAAAGTAGGGGTTAATGTCAGCCATTACAATGAAATTCGGGAAGAGGTATGATGCTTGTATGCAATCTTGAATCTCTTCAATAATGGATTAAGCTCAGCAAATGGCTAAATTGAGAGATTAAGATCAGAGTGGCATACCTCTTTAATGCTTGTGACGACCGTTGAAGCCTGAATCATCATGATGCCACTTGCTCCATTGATCAAGTCCAGTTGTTGTTTGGGCATCCGTGGAGGAGTGCTTCAACATTTGAGTGCTCTTGCTGATGAAGAAGGCTCCCAAGCTTATCCCCGAGCTTGAGCTTTACGAATGGGAAGCTTCAAGTGAAGCTTTCATGGCTGATCGCAAAGCTCCCATGCATGCTGAGCTCAATGACTTCATCTGGGCAAGAGAAATCCTTCACAGATTGAAGGAGTTGTGGGGTTGAGCTCTCCGGGTCAGAGGAAGCTTCAGTTAGAAGAATCCATGGCTACCCGAAACTGTTTCAAACAGTCCCAACTGCTATCCACCATGGGAGTTGATTCCCGGGAGAAAAAGTGCCAAGGGGGGAAGGCCAATGTGCTGGAGCAGTGCCCTGGAGTGGCAAGGAGGGGAGGACAACAAGAGGAGGAGTGGCAGGCAGGCTGGGGAGGAGCAAGACAGCCAGCGCAAAATGTGCCAAAAATTGCGGGGCTGTCCTGTAGGCCTCCTGGGCAGCAAATCCTCCCACTCCACCCCTTAATCGAGAGCTTGGGGGATTAGGGAAGAAGTCCCGGGGCTGGTTGATGATGGGAAGCAGCCTCAAGTTAGATTTCTTGGGGTTTCTTTGGGCTGGCAACCATGGCAGCTTGTAGGAGAAGAGAGAGAAAGAGGGTTGATGCAAAAAGTAACTGAGTTTTTGCCCTCTTCCAACTCTTGGGACTCTAAACTTGGCCTGGAACCCTTAAAATTTGCATGAAAAGAAGTCACGACCTGCTGTTTTAACCGTTTTACCTCCAGATATATCTGAGTCTCTAGCCATAGCTCGTGCTTACTCCAAAAAGCTGAAGTTAACTGCAGTCCTTCTTGCTGTACCTGTACCTGTAAGCTGAGTAACTAGGGTTTTTGGGATTTGAAAAGGGAGAAAGGGGAACGAGGAAAAGGATCAAAGCCTGAAGCTCTGATACCACTTGTAATGAAAGAAGCTAAAAGGAGAGAGAAGGAGAGTTGAGGAGAGAGAAAGAGAACAAGAAGAAGAAGGAAGAAGACTAGAAGAGGAGAGAGAAAGAGAGAAAAGAGGAGAGAAGGGAGAAGGAAGAAGGAAGAAGGAAGAAGGAAGAAGGAAGAAGGAAGCCATGGAAGTTAGAGATGAAGATGAAGAGTGTGATCTTGATAATAACTCGTTGCCCTAATCTAGGGCTCTTACACCTTAAATACCCCGATCAGTGTGATGGGGTGTCTAAATCCTATTCAGTGTATCCCGCTTGTTACAATGATCTTGATTCTGCATTTGGGGTCGTGTTTGATTTTATTACAATTTCCACGTTAAGATTGCATTTACATATTTCTTCACAACTTGTCTCAATGCACCGATTTTGATTAAATCACACATACTTCAACAATGTGCAACAAGTCAGGTAATCATAAAATTCTCATTTATTCAAAATAGGTATAAGCTGTCAAGATTGTGGGAGAGAAGGAAGGAGTCTCACTTGTAGCTTTCTTGCTTGCACAATGGGGGAATACACACAAAGGGGGAGGCTGAAAATAGTTTTCCTCTTCTTAGTTTGTGTAAGCCAAAAAGGACTCTAGTACAAAGAAATAGAAGAACCCTATATATGGGTCTCAAACCAAACTCAACTTACTAAGGTGGCATACTAACTGAGCCACAAACTAGAGTAGATAAGGATGTTGAGATATCGAGCTCCACTCGTGATACGCCAGGGTGACCGTTGTGTATTTATGTCACCGACTTGTCAGTTGCAAACGCGGTTGGTACACCACCCATGAACAATAGCTACATGATAGCTATCCTTATCTACTCTAGTTCGCGGCTCAGTTAGTATGCCACCTTAGTTAGTTGAGTTTGGTTTGAGACCCATATATAGGGTTCTTCTATTTCTTTGTACTTGAGTTCTTTTGGCTTACACAACTAAGAAGAGAAAAACTGTTTTCAGCCACCACCCTTGTGTGTCTTCCCCCATTGTGCAAGCAAGAAAGCTTCAAGAGAGACTTCTTCCTTCTCTCCCACAATCTTGACATGGTATCAGAGCCTTGTTCGTGGTAAGGAGCTCAAGAAAGCAAGCCAAGCTCGCGGTGTTCTGGTAAGAGGAGCAGTGTTGCTTTCATTTTCTGTTTTGGGAGCAGATCTCTGCAGGTAGCACAGCCGGAAAGTGTAGGAGTCCATTGTCTCAGGTTGAGACGCCCTTCGCGGTGAAGCAAGAGGGCAGTATATGCTGCGGGCAAGGGCTTTAGCCCTTGACGACCTTGTTTTTTTGATTTGAGGCCATTTCGGGGCCTGTTTTGGAGGCGGAACTTTTCTGCACGCACTCAGGAAAAGGCCCAGTTTTATGCAGTGCAGCCACTGTTCTACAGGTCGGTGAATAATTACTGTAAAAATTGCATTGTATGCTTGTGCACAGAGACATTGGGAGTTACAGAATCATCCCTGTTGCCTGTTGATGCAAAATCGTCACTAGGAAGTGACTGTGTGGTCAAATACCACTTTCGCCAGTTTTGCAGATTTTCCCTTGTGAGGGTGAAGCTGTGGTTTTTGCAGTGACAGAATTTTTTGCAGTCTTCTGTAATGGCATCTGATTCTCTTTCACATATTGCCACTGAAAAGCTTGACAAGAACAACTTCCAAGCATGGAAGTTTAGAATGACGAATTTCCTTATGGGAAAAGGATATTGGGAATTTGTTGCAGGAAATGAAGAAGAACCAATTCTTCCTGATGTTCCCAATCAACAGCAAATGCAGGCATTCAAAGCATGGCATGAGAGAGCCAGGAAAGTTATGTACTGGCTGTCTATCAGCATTTCAGACTCTATGATTGTGCATATTCAGGATGCAAGTACGCCAAAGGAGGCATGGGATACTCTGTCAAAGATGTATAGCACAAATACGCAAGCCAGGAAAATGCAGCTCAAGCAAGAGTTGCACAATGTGCAAAGAGAAAATATGAGCATCAATGACTACCACATGAAGGTGAAGAAGATTGCAGATGCACTTGCTTCCATTGGGTCGCCAGTGGAAGATGGTGATTTAGTTTCTGTGACCTTGAATGGTCTAGGAAAGGATTATGCACAGTTTCGGACATCCATTTCAGTTCGTGAAAGATTTCCTGATTTTGAGGAGCTGATTGCTCTTCTAATTTCTGAGGAGCAAAGAAATGGTGGTGCATCTTCTTCAGGAGGAACTTCAAAAGAAGCTGTCTTCTACTCAAATGCTGGAAGAGGTAGAGGCAGAGGTAGAGGAGGCCGATTCGCAGGCCGTGGCAGAAATCAGAATATGCAGCAAACTCAAGAAAACCAGTCCTATGGAGGAGGACGTGGTAACTCTAGAGGCAGGGGGAGCCAAAGAGATCGTGGTGGATGGCAAAGAGGCCAAAATGCAAACAGTAATGTTGAATGCTACTATTGTGGTAAAATGGGTCATATGGCTAAAGACTTCTATAAAAAGCAGAATGACATCATGAATGGAAAACTGCAACAAGGAAATTATGCATCCTCTAGTAGACAGGGTGATGACAGAAATGAGCATCTGTTTATGGTGCAGCACATGAACAATTCTGTGACAAGTGCAGAAGAAAGCAACGATGTATGGTATGTTGACTCAGGTGCATCAAACCACATGACAGGTCATGCAGAATGGATGGAGGATGCAATGAAAATGGAAAAACCAGGATTTGTGCAGACTGTGATGATACTGCACATCCTATTGTGCAGATTGGAAAAATTCCCTTGTCTATGCAGGATGGGAAAAAGAAATACCTGTCCGATGTATTTCATGTCCCGAATATCACCAAGAATCTGGTCTCTGTTGGTCAAATGGTTGAACAGGGCTTGCAGGTCAGATTTAATCCTCATGGATGCTTTGTTGAGGATATGAAAAATAAAGGTCGCTTGATAGCAAAAGGAAAGAAGAAGGGCAGAATGTTTACATTGGATGCAGACATGTCTGAATTGAGTGCAGCAATGTTTGCACATGGGACCGGTGTAGTTGCAGATATTGATATATGGCATAAACGCATTGGTCATGTTAATGTACAGCGACTTAAATCAATGCAGGCCCAAAATATTGTTGCAGGTTTACCGAAATTCAAGGTTGCAGAAATGCATAAGGTATGTGAAGCCTGTCAGTTTGGAAAACAGGCAAGGAAACCATTTCCTAGACATGTTCAAGAGAGTGAGAAGCCATTGGAATTAATCCACTCTGATGTGTGGACTACTAAAGCTGCATCTCTTGGAGGCTGTCATTATTTTGTCTGTTTTATTGATGACTATAGCAGAAAAGTTTGGGTGTATTTTATGAAAAAGAAAAGTGAAGTTTTTGGGCATTTCAAAACTCTTAAAGCGATGGTTGAAAAAGAAACAGGCCTGCAGATAAAATGCCTAAGGTCAAATGGAGGGGGAGAGTACCTCTCAAATGAGTTTGCAAGGTTCCTGCAGGAGCATGGCATAAAGCAGCAATATTCATGCAGTCATACCCCACAACAAAATGGAATTGCAGAAAGAAAAAATAGGCATATTGGAGAGGTATCTCGTGCCATGCTCAATGAAAAAGACTTGCCAGATTTTTATTGGGCTGAAGCAGTTGCTACAGTAGTCTACATAATGAACAGGACTCCCACTGCAGCAATACATGGAATGACTCCAGAGGAGAGGTATACTGGTAGGAAACCAGATATTTCTCATTTGAAAATTTTTGGTTGCATTGCCTATGTACATGTGCCAGATGAGTTGAGATCCAAGTTGGATCCAAAAGCTGAGAAGTGCATCTTTATTGGTTATTCTCTGCAGCAAAAAGGGTATAGATGCTATAACCCTTCTACTCATAAGTTTACAGTGAGCAGAGATGTTGTTTTTGATGAGATGAGTAGCTGGTATAAACCAGTAAATGTGATTGATGATGTAGATGCACAAAATGGTAATGCTGCACAAAATTCACAGCAGCAGTCACAAAATATTAGTGGACCTGGAGCGTCCTCTAGTAGTGGTTCACATTCTTTGCCATGGACAGGCAGATTGAGATCAGGAGAATCTTCTCAAAGTAATGCAGATAGTGGTATGCAGGTATCACGAAAAGGAAAAGAGAAGGTTGATCAGCCCATGTTTGATGTGAATGCAGGTCACTCTTATGTGGATGGTGAATCCAGTGGCTCAGAACAGAGCATTGATGATGAGTTGGGTATTCCTTCTATTGTTACACCTAGAGTAAGGAAGACCAGGGATGTTTTGAGACCACCTGGGAGTGAACCTACTTTGCGCAGGTCTACGAGAGCTAGGTATCCTGTGGATAGGCTGAAATATGATGGATTTACAGCCATTCACTATGCATATATGGTTAAAGTGATACAGGAACCAGAACCCACTTCTTTTGAGGAAGCCATGGGAAAAGAAAAATGGGAGAAAGCCATGGATGAAGAAATGGATGCCTTGGAAGAAAATGCTACATGGGAGTTAGTACCTTTGCCTAAAGGTAAGAATGCAATTGGCTGTAAGTGGGTTTATAAGGTGAAGCAAAATGCAGATGGTTCTGTGAATAGATACAAGGCAAGATTAGTAGTCAAGGGGTATGCACAAACATATAGCATTGACTATGAAGAAACATTCAGTCCGGTTGCAAGGATGGCAACCGTAAGAGCAGTCATTGCTATGGCTGCATCAAAGGGATGGTCTTTACATCAGATGGATGTAAAGAATGCCTTCTTGCATGGTGATTTGCAAGAAGAGGTCTATATGGAGCAACCACCAGGTTATGTGCATGCTATTCATCCTGAGTTTGTTTGCAGGTTTAAGAAAGCCTTGTATGGCTTGAAGCAAGCACCTAGAGCATGGTCTGACAAGATAGGACAGTATCTTGTCACTATTGGCTTTCAGATTTCCAAGGCAGATTTCTCACTTTATGTGAGAAAAACAGAGAAAGGTATTATGCTACTTGTCATTTATGTTGATGATTTGATTATGACAGGTGACAGTGATGAAGATATCCTTCATGTGAAAATGCTATTGAAGCAGAAGTTTGAGATGAAGGATTTGGGAGAGCTGCGTTATTTCTTGGGCATTGAGGTGATTAGATCACCAAGTGGGATACAGCTCTTGCAGAGGCAGTATGGATTGGACATGCTGTCCAAATATGGGATGACAGGCTGTAAGCCTATTTCAGTTCCTTTGGAGCAGAATGTGAAGCTGAGCACAGATGCAGGTGAGCTTCTAGAAGACCCTACTATGTACAGACGCATAGTAGGAAGTTTGATTTATATGACTATTACCAGGCCAGATTTGAGCTATGTTGTTGGATTGGTAAGTCAATTTATGCAGGCTCCAAGGAAACCACATTTGGATGCGGCTAGACGCATACTCAGGTATGTGAAGTCCACATTGCAGTATGGATTATTTTATGAGACTGGGGTTCAGATACAGTTGTATGGATACACTGATGCTGATTGGGCTGGTAGTATTTCTGATAGACGATCTACCAGTGGATACGTGTTCTCTTTTGGGAGTGCTGCAGTCACTTGGAGCAGCAAGAAACAGCCTACAGTTGCCTTATCGAGCACAGAGGCTGAGTACAGGGGTGCAGCAATGGCTGCATGTGAGGTAGCTTGGTTGCATAAGCTACTTTATGATATGCATCAGTCTACAAATGGACCAGTTGTCATTTATTGTGACAACATGAGTAGTATACACTTGGCAAATAACCCAGACTATCATGCTAGAACAAAGCACATTGAGGTGCATTATCACTATGTGCGAGAGAGGGTTTTACTAGGTCTTATTGATCTAGTTTATGTCAGCACAGAGGATCAGGTAGCTGACATATTCACGAAGGCATTGGGCGCAGAGAAGCTGCGCAAGTTCAGAGACCTGCTTGGTGTGCAGGAATTGGGATTGAGCTCGAGGGGGAGTGTTGAGATATCGAGCTCCACTCGTGATACGCCAGGGTGACCGTTGTGTATTTATGTCACCGACTTGTCAGTTACAAACGCGGTTGGTACACCGCCCATGAATAATAGCTACATGATAGCTATCCTTATCTACTCTAGTTCGTGGCTCAGTTAGTATGCCACCTTAGTTAGTTGAGTTTGGTTTGAGACCCATATATAGGGTTCTTCTATTTCTTTGTACTTGAGTTCTTTTGGCTTACACAGCTAAGAAGAGAAAAACTGTTTTCAGCCACCACCCTTGTGTGTCTTCCCCCATTGTGCAAGCAAGAAAGCTTCAAGAGAGACTCCTTCCTTCTCTCCCACAATCTTGACAAAGGATAGCTGTCATCTAGCTATTATTCATGGGTTGTGTACCAACCGCATCTGCAGCTAACAAGTCGGTGACATAAATGCACAACGGTCACCCTGGCATATCACGAGTGGAGCTCGATATCTCAACACTCCCCCTCGAGCTCAATCCCAATTCCTGCACACCAAGCAGGTCTCTGAACTTGTGCATCTTCTCTGCGCCCAATGCCTTCATAAATATGTCAGCTACCTGATCCTCTGTGCTGACATAAACTAGATCAATAAGACCTAGTAAAACCCTCTCCCGCACATAGTGATAATGCACCTCAATGTGCTTTGTTCTAGCATGATAGACTGGGTTATTTGCCAAGTGTATACTACTCATGTTGTCACAATAAATGACAACTGGACCATCTGTAGGCTGATGCATATCATAAGTAGCTTATGCAACCAAGCTACCTCACATGCAGCCATTTGTTGCACCCCTGTACTCAGCCTCTATGCTCGACAAGGCAACTCTAGGCTATTTATTGCTGCTCCAAGTGACTGCAGCACTCCCAAAAGAGAACACATATCCACTGGTAGATCGTCTATCAGTAATACTACCAGCCCAATCAGCATCAGTGTATCCATGCAATTGTATATGAACCCTAGTCTCATAAAATAGTCCATACTGCATTGTGGACTTCACATACCTGAGTATGCGTCTAGCCACATCCAAATGCGGTTTCCTTGGAGCCTGCATAAACTGACTTACCAATCCAACAGCATAGCTCAAATCTGGCATGGTAATAGTCATATAAATCAAACTTCCTACTATGCGTTTGTACATAGTAGGGTCTTCCAAAAGCTCACCTACATCTGCACAGCTTCACATTTTGCTCCAAAGGAACTAAAATAGGCTTACAGCGTGTCATCCCATATTTGGACAACATGTCCAATCCTCTCCTCTGGAGTCATCCCATGTATTGCTGCAGTGGGAGTCCTGTTCATTATGTAGACTGCTGTAGCAACTACCTCAGCCCAGAAAAAATCTGGCAGGTCTTTTTCATTGAGCATGGCACGAGATACCTCTCCAATATGCCTATTTTTTATTTCTGCAATTCCATTTTGCTATGGGGTATGACTACATGAATATTGCTGCTTTATGCCATGCTGCTGCAAGAACCTTGTAAACTCATTTGAGAGGTACTCTCCCCCTCCATCTGACCTTAGGCATTTTATTTGCAGACCTGTTTCTTTTTCAACCATAGCTTTAACAGTTTTGAAATGCCCAAAAACTTCACTTTTCTTTTTCATAAAATACACCCAAACTTTTCTGCTATAGTCATCAATAAAAGTGACAAAATAATGACAGCCTCCAATAGATGCAGCTTTAGTAGTCCACACATCACAGAGTGGATTAATTCCAATGGCTTCTTACTCTCTTGAGCATGTCTAGGAAATAGTTTCCTTGCATGTTTTCCAAATTGACAGGCTTCACATACCTTATCCATTTCTGCAACCTTGAATTTAGGCAATCCTGCAACAATATTTTGGGCTTGCATTGATTTAAGTCGATGTACATTAACATGACCAATGAGCTTATGCCAGATATCAATATTTGTAGTGACACCGGTCCCATGTGCAAACATTGCTGCACTCAATTCGGGCATGTCTGCATCCAACGTAAACATTCTGCCCTTCTTCTTTCCTTTTGCTATCAAGCGACCTTTATTTTTCATATCCTCAACAAAGCATCCATGAGAATTAAATCTGACCTCCAAGCCCTGCTCAACCATTTGACCAACAAAAAACCAAGTTCTTGGTGATATTCAGGACATGAAATACATCCGACAGGTATTTCTTCTTCCCATCCTACATAGACAAAGGAATTTTTCCAATCTACACAATAGGATGTGCAGTATGATCACCAATCTCCACAAAACCTGGTTTTTCCATTTTCCTTGCATCCTGCATCCATTCTGCATGACCTGTCATGTGGTTTGATGCACCTGAGCCAACATACCACACATCGTTGCTTTCTTCTGCACTTGTCACAGAATTGGTCATGTGCTGCACCATAAATAAATGCTCATTTCTGTCATCACCCTGTCTACACCATTCAACATTGCTGTTTGCATTTTGGCCTCTTTGCCATCCACCACGACCTCTTTGGCTCCCCGTGCCTCTAGAGTTACCACATCCTCCTCCATAGGACTGGTTTTCTTGAGTTTGCTGCATATTCTGATTTCTACCACGGCCTCCAGATCGGCCTCCTCTACCTCTGCCTCTACCTCTTCCAGCATTTTAGTAGAAGACAGCTTCTTTTGAAGTTCCTCCTGAAGAAGATGCACCACCATTTCTCTGCTCCTCAGAAATTAGAAGAGCAATCAAATCCTCAAAATCAAGAAATCTTTCACGGATGGAATTCGATGTTCGAAACTGTGCATAATCCTTTCCTAGACCATTCAAGGTCACAGAAACTAAATCATCAACTTCCACTAGCGACCCAATGGAAGCAAGTGCATCTGCAATCTTCTTCACCTTCATGTGGTAGTCATTGATGCTCATACTTTATCTTTGCACATTGTGCAACTCTTGCTTGAGCTGCATTTTCCTGGCTTACGTATTTGTGCTATACATTTTTGACAAAGTATCCCATGCCTCCTTTGGCGTACTTGCATCCTAAATATGCACAATCATAGAGTTTGAAATGCTGATAGACAGCCAGTACATAACTTTTCTGACTCTCTCATGCCATCCTTTAAATGCCTGCATTTGTTGTTGATTAGGAACATCAGGAAAAACTAGTTCTTCTTCGTTTCCTGCAACGAATTCCCAATATCCTTTTCCCATAAGGAAATTCGTCATTCTAAACTTCCATGCTTGAAAGTTGTTCTTGTCAAGCTTTTCAGTGACAATCTGTGAAAGAGAATCAGACACCATTATAGAACACTGCAAAAAATTCTGTCACTGCAAAAAACACAGCTTCAGCCTCACAAGGGCAAATCTACAAAACTGACGAAAGTGGTATTTGACCACATAGTCACTTCCTAGTGAGGATTTTGCATCAACAGGCAACAAGGATGATTCTGTAACTCCCAATGTCTCTACGCACAGGCATACGATGCAATTTCTATGGTAACTTTTCACTGACCTGTAGAACAGTGGTCGCATAGCAAAAAATCGCCCCATTTCCTGAGTGCGTGCGAAAAACTTCCGCCTCCAAAACAGGCCCCAAAATGGCCTCAAATCAAAAAAATAGGGCAACCAAGGGCTAAAGGCCTTTCCCGCAGCATATACTACCCTCTTGCTACACCGCGAAGGATGTCTCAATCTGAGACAATGCACTCTTGCACTTTCCGGATGTGCTACCTGCAAAGACTTGCTCCCAAAACAGAAAAATGAAAGCAACACTGGTCCTCTTACCAGAACACCGCGAACTTGGTTTGCTTTCTTGAGCTCCCTACCATGAACAAGGTTTTGATACCATGTCAAGATTGTGGGAGAGAAGGAAGGAGTCTCACTTGTAGCTTTCTTGCTTGCACAATGGGGGAATACACACAAAGGTGGAGGCTGAAAACAATTTTCCTCTTCTTAGTTTGTGTAAGCCAAAAAGGACTCTAGTACAAAGAAATAGAAGAACCCTATATATGGGTCTCAAACCAAACTCAACTCACTAAGGTGGCATACTAACTGAGCCACGAACTAGAGTAGATAAGGATAGCTGTCATCTAGCTATTATTCATGGGCGGTGTACCAACCGCATCTGCAACTAACAACTCAGTGACATAAATGCACAACGATCACCCTGGCATATCAGGAATGGAGCTCGATATCTCAACATAAGCCTCAAGTACAATCATTCAGGGGAGATAAAGATAGGCTAGATAACTATTCAAAAGATACATCAATGCCAGGAGAACAATTTCTCATTGGATTCTTATACAGGGATAGAGTAGTAATATGGTTTTGGGGAATGGATTCTCAAGAAGCAACAAGTCATGGGAAGCTCAGGAAATCCCGGCTTCTGATAGCCATGATGTTCGCATCGCCCCATTATTTTAGTTCTATCTACCAGCAAGACTTTGACCACCTTTTTGTAGATGTAGTGAGTCTGTTCTACCTACTGGTATCCAATGTGCAGGTCGAGTTCACACATGCCTCATGGAAGATGAATAACTTGATAACCTTCAAGTCCTCCAACCATTTTAGCCTCTTCAGATTGTTTTGAAGATAAACAAACCGGTTGGCATCTATGTAGCAGTAACTTGCACTCCAAGTCTAATGCCTTTACAAACAACGGTGAAGGTTTGTGGAGGCAATCCAAGATTCCCATCATGTTGGTTCTTTGATGATAGCTTGAGGAGCTCATAGCAATCTTGAACATGATATGAAATATGAGAAATTTTCTCCACGCCTTGTAGGTCTGGACACAACAACAACCCTCACTGAGTTATTAAAAAAATGTTTTCTAGTGAAAACATTACTTCACTCTACCTGATTTAATCTTATCTTGCTTATGTTTTTTGTTAGTTTGCTCTGATACCAACTGTAACGTGCCTAGGTTGCGACATGTTTTAGTAGTCCATCATGAGTCTGATCTAAAAGACGATGCCTGGCACTCCCATAAAATGTCACAGGGTTTGTTAGTTAGCAAATCGTGAGTCTACTCCTCAACAAAACGTATTGGCCAACCCTATTAGGATCGACTTGAATCTTTATGACTCATATCACACTTGGTTCAAAGAGAATGGGAAACAAGAGGGATTTCCAAAGATAACCTAATTTAATTTCCACATGATCTTTTGAGTGAAGGAGTATCCTTGCAACGTTGATTGCAATTTGGGACATTGGCTTCCCTACAATGAAACCCTATGTCATATTCTATCACAAGCTCAATCTATGTTTTATGAGATGTAATAGGATTTCCTATTATTTCAACCAAGCAAACGAATGCAGATACATAAAATCTATCTGGCTTAATTATAGTTTAATGCATATTCTTGAAACTTTTCACATATATATTAGCATGAAATTTCCATGCAATTTATGTGCAATTTAAGGACTTCTAAGTGCAAATTTAATTGATCACCTAAGATGAATGCAATGAACAAAATTTTCCTAGTATGCTCATTATCTCGAAACATGCTCAATTAAGTTGCAATAATTAATGTAAAACTTATTTTCTCCCAATTTCTTTTCCCTAATACAACAGGGTACACCTGATTAATAAGAGATGTGTTTCCCATAGTTGCAGTCCCTTGGTTCATGGTCCCATTGGTTGTGGTGGGAGTTTCAGTGTTTGGAGAGATCTTTCGCTTGGGGGCCATCGTCGGTAAGTGAATTCGAGAGATAAAGATGGAGGAATGTATTTGAGATGGGAGAGCATAAGAGAAGATGGCTTAGTCAAAGACCGAGATAGGGGGAATTGAGCTAACTCTCTCCCTCGCAACCTCTCGGGGTCTCTCTCTCTCTCTCTCTCTCTCTCTCTCTCTCTCTCTCTCTCTCTCTCTCTCTCTCTCCTTCTTGCAACCTCTTGGAGGGGTATCCTTCTACCTCCCTCTCTCTACCTCTCTCTCACAGTCTCTCGGGGTCTCCGTGTGTCTCTCTAACTACTCCTCATGCCTCATATTTATAGATAAACAAGAGAAGGGTTATGTCTGAGAAGAAGAGCTCTTTATGGAGGGAATCTTGGAAAAATCAACAATCGGATGGTCAAATCACAATTTTGATAGTTCTGTTGACTCCGAAAGGGGAGTAAAACTCAAAGACACTTGGTTACAGATCTTCTAGCTCGCTCCTTCTTTTCCTTGTTCAAAGTGTTGTTTACTACCTATAAACTGTGATCACGACATGCGTGATTTTGCCAATCCTTCTTTTTTTTTACTAAATCTCCAAAACAAGCTTAAAAAACCACTTAATTTTTTTTACATGACATCCTATTCTAGAAATCTCCATAGCTTTTTAGGATATTTACAATAAAAGTAATATCTAAAATATCTAAAACATGCTAGTTTTGACCAAAAATCTAATATTTTTGGACCATCCATACTATACACATTAACATCAGTGATTAATATGGCTCATAACTCTTGTTCACGTTATACTTCCATGAAGGCTAGCTATAGTCCTTGTCAATTTTGGAAAAGTATCAAATTGTGACTCTCAATTCTTTAATATTTTTAATTAAATAAAAATTGTTAGTTATTAATGTTAGTTAGTTTTTACTTTAGTTAGTCTTTAGTTAGTAACCTTACTAAACTTATTAATTGACTAACTAACTTTTGAACTAACCAACTAATTTTTAATTGCATGGAAGTATTACATAGTTATTTTGCCACTTATACTAAATTTCCTCAATGTTGTTATTTTGGAAAGAAAATATTTGTCTTATAAATAAATTTGTTAAAAGTTTATGTATAATGCATTCGAAATAAGATGTTTGTGATTGTAAGCTAGGTACTGATCTTTCCTAAAATCATCAAGCTAAAAGATGGATGACTGAGTACAGATCGTTGATCGAGGCAGTATTCTAGTGAACACAAAACACTGGACTGAAGCACTGTTCTTGATGGCACTAGACCGCCCCAAGGCCAACGTGAATAAAACCTACTCCAAATGGTTTTTCTTTTTTTTTTGTTTCATGTTAGTGAGTTTAGACCAATCATGATACGGAAGGTCTTATTGTAGGAAACTCTAGTTGGCAAGAGGAGGTGAGGGGGCTCTAGTCATAAACTTTTTAGGGCGCTCTTACAAACTACCAACTATCCTTCGATTTCCAGACTATGTTCTATAAGTTCCAATACTAATTGGGGAACGAAACTTGGAGAGAATAATACTTTGAACAGAAAACATTGTAAAAGTCATTTTTTTAAAATGAACGATTAAGAAGGAATGAACACAATATTAGTGAGTTTGGGAATCTCCCAATTCCCATTTTTTGAATACTAAAAAGGTGGCACCTGGATAACATGCCCATAAGTTTCTCAAAACCATATGGTGTGACCTATCATTGGAAAGCGCTTGAAAAATGGGATCTATTGAGCTATAGAGCGCTCGATTTGGAGCTATAGTGTTGAAGTTATGACAAATCCAAAGATTTGACCACGTGTCCCAAACTTGTGGGAAATTCCCATATTCCCCAATATGTTGTTAATTGCTTTATTCTATTTTTGTGTCATGAATTAAGGGCAAGTAATGAATTTTTATCAGGAGATAATTCAAGGAAGCTAATTTTATATGTTGAACCTAAAGTGGTAGGTAACTAAATAACTAAAACCACTCTCTCGAGGGAAGCGGGACGATGGCCGAGAACTAGACCTATGGCTAGGTGGTCTTAATAAGCCGAGAGCTTTCCTAAGAAGGAATAAAAATCACACTTGATGAACCATTAGAAACCAAAATGACTAACTCATATCACTTTAGAATCCGCTAATATTAATTAGCCACTAGTAATAGATTAGACAAGAAAAACTCAAGTCAATCCTCGTGGGAGTGGTTAGAACTTCCACTGCGGGGTAGACTCAATCAAGCGTAGTTAGCAAACACTGAGGGTTTTATCAAAATCCTAGACAGCACTTCCTAGGACATCTCTTGATGGGCTACTAAGAATGTACCGCTAAGGAATAGCTCGGGTGGCATGTTAAAAGTCAATAGTATCTTAGTTTGTAATCATTAGCAACTCTCCCTCGAGAGGAGATTTTGAAGGTTGTAGAGTCGAAATTGATGCAAGAAGTATTGAAATCAATTGACTCAAAATTCAAGGAGGAAGAAGAAAAATCTATAGCTCTTGCCAATTCAAATGTGGCAGAAGTGCTACAGCAAGAGTAAGAATTGGCGGCCCAGCTTCAAACGGTGACAAGGGTTACAAAGGATGAACTATCTATAGCCTATCGTAGTCCAAATGAAACCAAGTAAGTCAAAATGAGTTCTCATTTGTGGGAAATGCAATCTCAATCCAAATGCAAAGATATAGAATGAATCCACACATGGCAAAGCTAGTGAAAGAGGAGTTTCACAAATTACTTCATGTGGGGTTGATTGCTCCCATTGATCAAATAAAATGGATCTCTCATATAATTGTTGTTCTTGTTTAAAAAGGAAGCTTAGAATCTATGTGGATTACTAGAAGCTAAATAAGGAAACTATCCCAGATCCCTTCCCTTTTTCATATTTGGATAGTATCTTGGATGGCTTAGCTAGTCATGAGGTGTACTCCTTTCTTGATGGTTTTAGTAGAAATAACCAAGTCCCACTTTCTCAAGAAGACCAATCAAAGGCAGCCTTTATTATAGCTTTGGGAGTGTTCATTTATATAGTTATGTGATTTGGTCTTGAGAATGCTCCACTTCCCTTTAGCCTACTGACATGTAAGAAATATTTGGGCCTTATCTAATGGAGTTCATAAGGGTGTTTCTGGATTATTTTAGTGTGTTCAAGGCTCTTCTCTTGCATCTCTACCATCTCCAACTATGACTTACCCAATGTCAAGAGGTCAGTGAACCCCACAAAAAGTATTATCATTGTGAAGGAAGGCATGCTATTGGGGAATGTAATGTTAGGTGATAAAATTGACCATGGAAGATAACAATTGTCATGTAGATGGAATTTCCTAATTCACCATCAATTGTTATGAGATCCTTGGGGAGTTACAATTGCGTGGGCAACATTTGCAACTTTTGGCACATGTAACCTTGGTTATGGCCCATGTTTCAAAGCCAACATTTAAGTGGGATGATGCATTTGACTTAGCATTCTGGCAACTCTATGGTTGATGTTGTTAAAGCCTCCAATATTAATTCCTCCATGCTAAAATAAGGTATTCCATGTCTTTGTGGAAGTTTTGAATAGTACCATTGGCAATCTACTGATGCAAGAAGATCCCAAACTGATGGTTCCATCATATTTACTATGCTAATTGGTGGTTGTCCACATCGACAAAAAAGAATTACACTACTAGAAAAAGGGAATGCTTATAAATGATTTATTTTGTTAAGAAGTTCAAGCATTATCTCCTGGGACATCCCTTTTTGTTTCATGTGGATCACTTAGCATCTGATAAAATAACAATATATTGTAGGTCATTTGGCTCTCTATATTCTTTTGCTTTCAGAGTTTGAGTTTTGGGTTGTGCACTAGCCTAGCATCCAACATGTGGTGTGGCCAATTCCCTTTCTTGGATAGATTCCAATGAGGTACCATTATGAGTTTTGGGTTGTGCACCAGCCTAGGATGTGGTGGTTAGTTTTCTTTCTTGATTGGATTCCAATAAGTTACCATTTGGTGTGGATTATGATTTTCATGCTGCTCAAATCATTGCGATTAATCCTCCTCCATGGACCCAATATGAGAAAATGCTTGGCTTTTTTTACTACATGTGAAGTCCCATATCAGCTTTTGATGGATCAATATAGGCACTTGGTACTCCATAATAGGAGGTTTGAATGCATTCTAGGTCATCTTTATCATCATAATTTGTCTGCAAGTGGAAAAAATATTTTTTGGGAGGCAGTGAAAGTCTATTCAAGCCATTATGATAGGGGAGGAGGCGGTTAGAGAGCAAGAAGATGCTAATGATGTGATTTGCAGCAACTAGGGACTAGCCCTACTAGAAGTGACAACAATTTGGAGCCTACAGCTGCAAATTCTAGCAACCCAAGGTCCTCTTGGTATAGGTGACACCATATAGGAGGGGGCAGTTGCCATTCTGGTGGTCCTAAGCTAAAAAGACAGTTTCCATGGTTGTTTGAGTAGGGTGTGGTTTTTCAACCTTTCTCCAATAGACTCTAAAATTTCTCTCTACACCATTCTCTCTCATGCTACAACTATCCTCAAATTATCCCCACAAAATCCAGCCATTTGAGTCATCAAAGGTGGAGATATTGGAAATTTGCGATGTAAACCTAATTTGCAATAGAAATTAAGGTTTTATGGCCATCTTGGAATGCGTGCTTAGAATTGAGGGCCTAGGAATTAAATTCTAGCCATCCAACCCATATCAGGGAGATTTCAGGGAGATTCAAGAGGCCATCCAACCCATATCAAATTTGGGGCTTAATTTGTCTTTCAAGGAGCAAGGTGAAGTCCAATCCCCAAGTAAACCAAGGGGGAAATTGGTTTGAAGTCTTGTTGATGAGATTTAACAGTAAAAGTCATTTGGATTAGTGGAGATAATTACAGAATCTCAATTATACTCCATCCATTTATAATAAAATCTAAGGAAATACCACAAGGGGCACCAATATTAAGGACAATATGCTACCTATTGACCAAGATTAAAGTGGTAAAGTGTGCATTTTCAATTTATGTGAATTTTATGCTTGATGTTATTTTTTTATTAGTCTCCTCATTACCACCTTATCTAAGGAGGAAGGATAGTTTCAAGGTTCCATCACGAAGTTATCAAGTCCCTTGAACCACTAGGCTTGAAGCATCTAATTGAAGGTTTAAAGCTTTGCTCTAGTGCTACTTTAATATATTTAGATGAGTCTCATAAAAAGAATGTCTTCAGATAATGAGATGGATAGTAGTAATGATGTATCTCATTCCATGGAACAAGCTTACATCATGGACCAAAATGTGGGTCATTCTAGGCCTATAGAGGTTGATGAATAGCGAGAGAAAGAGGAATTTGATGAGCAGTGTAAAGATTAGCTAATGATAGTAGCTGAAATGTTTATGCAATTGGCAAATGATTCTTAGTTCATGCACTTTTGAACTCCTTAAAATAGGGCACAAAATGCAAAAAGAGAAAATTGTCTTTCAAGAGATTCGAGATAGCAAGATACACTGAAGGAAGAGCCGATATAGTAGCATGACATTCCAAATATGAATAGTGAGCATAAGCAAATAATGCTAGTGGGGCAATTGATGCATATGGAAGGCCAACTTGGAAGTGCCAATCCAATGCTTTTTGGACAACATGGCATGTGTGCAGTGATGGGGCAGTCAAGGTGCTCTGGTGGTGGCACTAGTTTCCATGCAATGGTGGGTCAAGGACCGCATACAAAAATGTATGGCACAACTGGCTATGATATGCAATAACCAATGTGTAGTGTGAAAGGCCCAATGTCTCCATGTATGGCTAATAATATTCATAACTCCATGTATAACAATGTTGGCATGATGCTGAGGAACAAAATGGTAAGTTTGGCAATGCATGTATGTAGCCCATTGTATTTGGACTCATAATATTAATGTTGGTCATGTGAATGCTCCATATAGTGCTAGTCATGAGGAAAAATGTAACTAGTAATGCCTACATAAGGGAAATGCAACTAGTAATGCATGCAATGTATGGGAAAATGTATCTTAATATGGTGGGTACTATGCAAAGTTGGATGCACAATCACATTACAAAAGTCCAAAGTATGCAAACAAGAATGTTTATTGATTCATTTGGTGCTCCTATCATATGTGAGAAAGAGAAGATTTCATGTGTGTCTTACTCACCTCCCAACTAAATATACCCTCTTCCCACCTTCTAATCGGGTCTCTAGGGCCTATTTTCATGGTGCACCTGACCGGTGTTCCCAAATAGAAAAGTCCTGCCTAATTTAGCAAGAAATCTAAGGGTATCTCCCAAGCTTTGGACCTTGGCACTTCCTGCCCTTGTCCGAGAAACACTAATTAATGGCCGTCTTGGGCTACTTGCTCGGCTGAAGGTTATTATGTCTGGCATTCTCTCCCCCTTTCAAAAATCATTGTCCTCAATGATTAGTGATGGGAAGTGTCGTCGAATCAGAGTTTTTGATTCCCATGTAGCATCAATAACTGGTAGACCTTCTAGGAAACTAGATACTCGTGGAGAGTATGATTACGCAACCGTTTCTCTCTCCAATCTAGTATCTTGTCTGGTCCATGGTCAACAACTGAATCCTCTTCCTACAAAGGTACCATACCATCAATTAGATTATCATCACATGAGATATACTTTCTTAATTTGCTAACATGAAACACTGGATGAATACGGAATCCAGGAGGAAGTTCCAATTTGTAAGCTACATCACTTAGCTTCTGAATAATTTTCCACGGTCCACAATATCTTGGAGATAACTTTGGATGTTTTCCTCTCGATAAACTAGAAGACTTGGCTAGTACTTGGAGAAAAACTTTTTCTCCTAATTCAAAGATCCTACTTGACCTTTTCTTATCTGCAAAATGCTTAGTGTCAACAGCTTGTTGTAACTTGGCTTAAGCAATTTTAATATTAGCTTGTATGTCAGTAAGAAATTCTGCCCGTAGCTGGGCATTTCTCATCTGACCTTAGTGTACTAGGAAAACTTGGATTCATTCCATAATTTATTTGAAAAGGAGACAAACTTGTCGCCTTATGAGGTCTGTTGTTATACACAAATTCTAACAAAGACAAATGAGTATCCCAATTTGTTTGTTTATCAGATACATATGCTCTCAGCATGTCTTCTAGTATCTGATTAACTCTTTCTGTTTGACCATTTCTTTTTGGGTGATCACCACTTGCATTTTTAAAGACACTTTTAAATGACCAAAGACATGATGCCAAAAATGACTAGTAAACCTGATATCCCTATTAGACATAATGGACGTAGGTAGACCATGCAACCTAAACACATGATCAATAAATAAATCTACGACTTTTGGAGCTTCCACACTTTCGTGAGTGGCTATAAAATGAGCCATTTTACTGAAGTGATCCACTATCACTAGGATAGTGTCTTTTTGTCTCTGGGTTCTAGGTAAGCTAACAATGAAATCCATGGAAATACTTTTTCAATTAGATTTTGGAATTTGTAATGGCATTAGCAGACATGGTGGCTTCACCCTTTCTGCTTTATTAACTTGACATTGAAAGCATTGTTGGACATTTTGACAGACATCCTTGGCCAACTTTGGCCACCAAAATGTCCTTCTAACAAGGTGTATGGTCTTATCAATACCAGGATTTCCTACACAAGGCACGTCATGGTTATCAAACAAAACTTTCTTTCATAGTTCCCGTGCACTAGGAACACAGATCTTGCCTTTTTGTTTAAGAAATCCAATCTCAATTGAAAAGTTCTTAAATGAACTTGCCTTATCAGAAATAATAGTAGGTAATGAAACAAAAGTATCTTATCCATCCCTAATCAAAGAGTCTCATTCTATGGCCTGATAATTTTTTGCCATATAAGAGTCCTCTAACTATGCTTCCTTTATTTCTTGAAGCAATGAGATTTCTAAAATTGTAAAGCTCATTTGATACATTATACAAGATAATGCATCAACAACAAAATTATCCTTACCCTTCTTGTATAGAATTTCCATATGAAATTCTTGCATCATTTCAGCCCATCGAGCTTGGCGCCCTCGAAGATCTGGTTGACTACAAAAATACTTAAGGGTATGGTGATCTGTATAAACTTTAAAATGTGCACCATATAAATAGTGTCGCCATACTTTAAGGCAATGAAAAATAGCATAAAGCTCTTGTTCATGAACTGGCCAATTCTGTTGGCTTGGGCAAAGCTTCTTGCTTTCAAAAGCTACATGCCTGGCTTCTTGGCTAAGGACTACACCTATCGCGATGCTACTTGCATCTGTTTCTAAAACAAATGGTTTCTCAATATCAATTATCTTGAGAACATGGGCAGCAGAAACCACTTGTTTCATAGTCTCAAAACTTTCTTGTTGCACTGATGTCCACACATAGAGCACCATATCTTGCAATAAATCTATCATAGGAGCAACTATATACGAGTATGTGTATATAAATCTCCTATAGAATCCTAACAATCCCAAAAAGGAACGAAGAGCTGTTTCATTTTGGGGTGTCGGTTAGCTAAGTATCACAAAAACCTTCTTGGGGTCCATCTTAATCCCATCGGCAAATATAATATGACCTAAATATTCTATCTCTACTAAACATAGAATCGTCTTGTCTGGTTTAGCATAGAGTTTTGCTTCCCGCAAAGTTTCAAAGACTGTCACCAAATGTGACTCATGTTCATGGATACTCTTACTATACACAAGCACATTGTCAATAAAATCTACAATAAACTTGCCCATGTATGGTCTTCGTAAATCATTCATTAACATCATAAAAGTAGCAAGAGCATTTGTTAAATCGAAAGGTATAATCAAATACTCATATTGACCAAATCTTGTTCTAAAAGCACTTTTAGAAATGTCTTCATCTCTTACTCTAATCTGGTGATAACCACTTTTTAAATCAATCTTACTAAAGATAGGAGCACCACCTATAGAATCCAAGAGATCATCAATATGAGGCATATGATATCTATGCTTGATAGTTATTTTATTTAAAGCCCTGTAGTCTACACACATTTAAAAAGAACCATCTTTCTTTTTTACAAGTAAAACAGGGGCTGCAAAGGGTGAAAAGCTAGGTCTAATCAATCCTTTGCTTAAGTACTCATCCACCACCTTACAAACTTCATTCTCCTCCTGTAGACTCATCCTAAATGGGGATCTAGCAACTAGATTAGCTCCTAGGACAAGCTCAATCCTATGCTCCACATTCCTACGAGGAGGTAAACCAAGAGGTAGATCAGATTTAAATACATCAGAAAATTGGGATCTTATTTTACTTGATAAGGCGGAAGGGATACTTGTGGAACTTCCACCTTTATCTGTGTCATCCTTTGACAGACATTTAGAAATATTTAAAATATAACAAAAGTAAATAGACTTACAGTCAATCTTGAGAGCCTTGGTCATCGAGAGAATCTTTGCTTCTTGGAGATCCGGTTCTCTGCAAATCAACAATCATCGACCCTCGTGCTCAAATTGATAAATATGAGAAGAGAAGTCAATGATAGGTCTCTTCTATGCGTGCCACTGCTTGCTCATCGAATCTTGCAAGCTGTGTAATTTCAAAATCCAATCTTTCCTCAAAGGACTGGATTTGTACAAGGAGGCCAACAACTCGTTCATCCCATATCTCTGTACCCATCCCGTCAGCTAGCTCTACCAAATAACTATATTCTGAAGGGGTAGTCTTAAGCTTCAGCTTCTTGATGAGATTAGAGCTAATAACATTATGTGAAGAGCCCGTATCAAATAAAATACGCACAGGGCATCCTGCCACTATGCCTTTCATTACAATGAGCTGAGTGGTGTCAGCAAACTGGTACCCCTTTTGTGCCTCAGGTGATAACACTGCATTTGGTACAATTGGCACTTTCTTTGTTACTGTGACGGCTAGGATCCATTCATGATAACCAAAGTCATGTGGAGGTGACTCATCTGGGTCATCTCTCGCCTTATCCACATCCTACATTGGATTAAGCACCATTTGAGCACTAACTCTTGCCTTCTTGGGACAAGCCTTAAATTTATTCTGCCCCAGGCATCCGTAACAGAGTCCTTCTCTCATTGCTTTCTCCCTTTGCTATGGAGTGAGCATGGATTTATTGTAGGCTCTCTCAGCCATAGCAGATACCTTCCTCTTGGTACCTGTCATAGTCTTGATCATATACACTTCTCTAATGTCCTTCGCACAAGGAGCACTAGGTGCAATTGTAGGACTAAAGACAGGGTGTACACCTCTAGTCCAAGGAAATCTCTGGGCCTTCCCATCTTCAAGGACTATTGCAAGCTCCACTGCCTCATTCAAGGTTTTACACCTCTCCTTCCTAATAAGTGGCCTTATGGTTTCTTTTAAGCCCATGACAAATTTATGCACTTGCAAAAAGTCAGGAATATGTTCAGGGACCTTTAATAGAATCTCTCTATACTTGTCTGCATATTCCTGGACTGTAATATCTCTCCCATGCCTCCCCCATGAGAACCCCCCCTTTTTTTAAACTTTTTTAATTTTTTTTAAAAAAAATTACCTCTCTCTCTCTCTCTCCCCTGCCAACAGCATGGAGGGGAGAGAGAGAGAGAGAGGGAGTATGAGTGGGAGAAGGGGGCATGCACCCCCAGCTGTAGGGGTGGCGACCGTGATGGGACCTAAAATGGGCCGGCACTGGCTATGGCACTAGCCGGACCTCATGCTCATGACACACAAACACCCTCACGGCCTCGCAGACCAGGAGTGTCAATCTAATGCTGAAGGACAAACTGCCCTAAAGCTTAATTCATGCGTTTATAGTTTATAGTCCAGCATTTCCCTAAAACTCCTCAGAGGGAGATCCCAAAGTACATAGGCATAACGCCTCGTCACACTCATATCGGAGGCACTCCACTGACTAATAGTCGGAGCCCTACTACAGCTCTCCTACATCGCAGGGATTGGCCCTTTGATGCGCTGCTAAACATATAACACAAATGAGCTCAAACTCCTCTCAAGGTACCAATATTTTACGTTCCAGGATGTACCATTCCTCACTACAATTTCCCCTTAGGACTCAACAACTAACCTACAGCTTAGGACATCCTCTTGCGCTCATCATTGGCCACAACCTAAGGAAGATAGGTGCCATGCATCTAGGAGGTTTTTCTGATACCTTTTAATTATTATGCTTAATGCAAATCGTGTATGGCTATGTGCTCAGACAAAAGAAAGATCAGCATCATGCATGGTGCATAAAGCATTCTTTCCATGAATTTTACTAGCGTGTGCTACATTGAAAGGAGGCACCGAGCCATATGCTCATGCTACCATCCTCTTTATTTAAACCGTTTCCTATATGCCAAGTGCAATGAATAAATTAAATATTTTATTTATCTTTCAGTGTTTCAGTCCCTCTTCATCCAACTCTTAGCATTTTGCATCATTGATCGGTTAGACAGGGTTTCTATGCATTTTTCCCTTTTAAAAGAACGATAAATACGCACAAAACATAGAAACGGGGACAAACTGAGGCCAACCTCATGCTTTGCCATCGTTATACATTGCACAAACATAAATTTAATTTTCCCTAATTTTCCTCAGTCTGTTTTCCATTTTTCCCTAATTTTAAACCCATTTTTGAGCATTTTTTCCTATTTTTCTTTAATAAATAATGACTAAAAATGAAAATTGATTGTGAGCTATGGCCCTTAGGTTCATTAACAGCAAAAAATCAGATTTAGTTGGTGTGACATATCATATTTCTCATTTATGAAGCAAAAAACCCAATTTTACCCTTAAAACACATGTTTTTCATGTATTTTAACACTGATTCCGGCCATGTAGCCTTATATTTTCTAGTTTTCAGGTTGCAAACAGTTGAAACTCATGGAAAACAGTGTCATAATGAACTTTCATCCCATATGAACAAGGTTTCATAAAGCAAATAGCATAAAAAGATCATTTCTCTTTATAAAAATAGCATTACCGCTTATTTTCAGGTCTCAGTTTCTTGGTGTTGATTACGGGACTGATTTCCAACATGCATTTAATGCTCAGATGACCCCTCCGGTGTCCAAATCGCATTTCGGAAAATTCTGGGCATCCGCCTCGGCATCTTGAACTCGCCGGCAGCTTCCCTGACTCGCATAGGCACACGGAAAAATTACTAAAAATCCGGAAGTATCGCACGGGCACCTTTAAAGCACTTGCGCTTAAAATCGTCCTAGGTTGAGCCGCTGCCTTCGGTGTTGAATATTTTTTCCTTTGATATTCGTATTTTTTGGCTATTTTTAAGCACTTCTCAGCATCAAAACTCCGCTCTCATTGGCGACCACCGGATAGGGCGACTCAGCCCGTCGAATCCCACAATAAATCTGTACAAAACAACTAAAGGAAGCATCAAGCTGATACAGAATAGGTACATACTAAACCCAGCACAATGCTCACCCTACCCCCTGACAAAACGAAGGCATGACATCCACAAGGAGTAGGCCTAGCATAATCTGATAAAAGGTCCGAAGCTAGTCACTAACCGACTGCTCCAACATGACCAAACTAAAAAGAACTATCAAAGAGGTTTCCCTAAGTGGTGGTCTGAACTACCTACCTAACTAAGGACAACACAACCAGGAACTCCTACTAGGCGAGGACTCCTATAGCCTGATCAAGACGTAGTTTCTTTTAGCACATTTCTTCTTCCATGGTTTTATTTTATTGACATACTCGGGCATGTAAAAAGGAGGGAGCTGAGCATAGTGACCCAAGGAGAACAGGGCATCGGCCTCAAGACCTATCTCGGTACCCAAGAACCTACCAAGCCCTCGCAAGGCGACACTTAATCCTTTTCTGACGCTCACTTTTGATTTTGCTCATACCTTCCTTACTTTCTTTTTTCCAGCAAGAAGCCACCCCTAGGAAGACAAGGCATCGGCCCTGGGTCTGACTCGTCCCTAGGAACCTACCAGGCCTTTGCTAGGCGATGATCAATTGCTTATAAATTTTCCTTTCTTTTCTTTTTTGGGATAGGGGTTAGAACCCCTTTTTACACACCTTTGTATATAATTATTTTCTTTTGGGATATTCAGGGTTTCTTTTCCTTTATCATCATTATTTTTCTTCCAATGGCAGGCTTCTCTAACGACCTCACAACTAACAAAAACTCCTAGAATGGCTGCCTAGCAGGCTAGCAGAACAGGGTCACTAGGACTCCCTTCTGAAACAAGTCTTTTGATGCCTGACAATGTTTTTATAGGAGGCAATGACTACTCAAACCTCCCTCAGACATACTTAACCTAAACCTGGGACTTCATGCCTTGGACTCCAGTCCCCAACAAGAAAAGAGAATTCCCTACAAGCACACAAACACATATAGCATAAAACACGGTACTCATAAAGGAGAGATATCACCTGGATAGGGCCACGAGAAGCTTCCACGCAACAAAGGCTCCTTCCAAGCTCTTCTTTGAACCTATCTAGCACAAGACTAAAACAAGAAACCATTAACCGCACCTATACTAAACAAACAACTGGTCCTCTTGGCCTAATGAAAGAAATCACTTCACTACAAAACGGATCGGCCCTCTTGGCCTAACGAGATCAAATAGAATAGTACCTACACATCCTTCCCTGGAATAGTACAGATATGCAATAATAAGCTCCTTTGCAAGGAGGAAAAACAGGCTTGCAGTCCTAAACTAAATGCATAAGGTTATGACCCATCCCTCCTCCATATATAGCAAGAGGCATACGCATAACATGTTGTCTAATCAACCTACGGGTCCAGGATAATAACGGTAGATTGGTCTCGGCTACCCCTTGCATCACCCATATCAACCATCATCTGCCATATATTGCATGCTCTGATAACATTCCCCACAGTCGACCGGGTCTTGTTTCATCATTGATAACAATATCCAAACTAGGACCACAATTAAAGAAGAGGTCTTCCTCATAAGCAAGATTTACTAGTGAATCCGCAAACTGATTCTAGTAAAGTGGAATCAGCTAAAAAGGCACTCTCTCAAACTCCTCAAGTAGGGTCATAGCAGTTCGATGATACATACAGAGAATGGGATTTTGCACTGTGTACATCCCATCTAGATGATTCAGAATCAATTGGGAATCCCCTTTTACTAACAACCGACAAATACCACCTTGTTTGGCAATATGCAGTCCCATAATCAAGGCTTTATACTCTGCCATATTGTTAGTGAATCCTACCCCGAGATAAGCAGCTAGCTTCATTATAACTCTACGTCGGGGATCTCGGATTACTACTCCAACACTCCCTTTTTTATTAGGGCCCCTGGACACTCCGTCAAAATATAATGTGTACGTCCATAATGGGTTTACACAGCCGGCCATCACGAACCCCTCTACTCGTAATTATGGTAATCAAAGTTTAGAATGTTGAGAGGATGAACTGACGGCTCCATCCCACCTTCTCCATTGAACTCAATAGGGATACTCGTCAACAGTCGTAAGCAGTGATGGAAGAAGACTTTGATCTCCCACACAAGGGTCCCGTCTTCTTGCTCAATCACTTTGTATCCTTTGCTCCACCAGATGAGTTTCCCCTGATGGTATCTCTGCTCCAGATATGGGTGCTCCAAATAGGGAATTAACCGCCCCATCAACTGGCTTTAAACTCTTTTGCAGGTCTCAAATCATCCCCAGCATGGATCTGCAATGCATTTTCTTTGTATTAGCATACTTAGAAATAATAAGGTTTAATCTTATTAAGATTAACCTTATTTTTAAACTCTACTCCTTGCAAATCAGCTAGTAGAGTCGTAGACCTATTTTTCCCTATCTTGACAATCTTATAGGGCCCATCCCATTTAGGTTCCAGCTTCCCTGGAAACAGCTCCCTACACGCATCATAATATAGAACTAATTGCCCTTTTTTAAAGGTATACTTCTTTGCTTTAAGATCATGCAACTGCTTCATCCGATGTTTAGCTATTTCCTGGTGTAATAAGCTCTGCAACTTTAGCTCATCCAGGTGGGCTATGGTCGTGAAACGTTCAAAAAGGGAATCCTCACCTCCCAAAGAGTGGTTAATCGCAAACCTTATGGCTTGCGGATTGTAAGGAGTTTTTTTATTATGCTTGATTAGCCAAGCTTCAGTCAAGCTCTTGATCACTTTATTCAAAAAATGGGTTCCACGGTCCAACACTAGTTCCTTCGGTGGACCAAAACGGCAGATAATCTGCTCTAAAAGAAAACTTGCAGTCTCTTTTGCATTGTCCTGCCCCGCGCTTCTGACCATTTTGTAAAATAATCAGTTGCTACTATAATATACCTCTTCTGAGTAGTAGACGACGGGGTAATAGGACCCACAAAATCAATGCCCCACTTCTCAAATGGAAGGATAGCCATAATAGGCGTAAGTGGCCGTTTCCTATTCTCTCTGTTGTCATGTCTTTGACAGGTATCACATCTCTTCACATACTCAAAAGAATCTTGGAAGATGGATCGCCACCAATATCCAGCTCTTAAAGCCTTCTGCGCCGTCAACCGTCCCGCAAAGTGCCCTCCACATGCAGAGTCATGACACTCCTCCAAGATGAAAGGAACCTCGTCAGGCATCACGCATCGGCACTAGATATCATCAACACCCTACCAATATAGTGTTCCTGCGATCAAGGAAAACTCCAAAGCCTGTTGTTTGATTTTCCTCTTTTCAAATTTTGACAACCAGCTCCAGTCTCTCCTGTTGATAGATAATGCGTAATCGCAGCATACCAAGATGGGATAGAAGCTGTATCAATTTTAAACATTTCAACAATGTCACTTCCTTTAGCCAAAGTCTCTTTTAGCTCCCTGAAATCTACAAGGCATTCTACAATACCCTGCAACCTCGGTGGCTTACTCTTAATCTCATAATCAAACTCTTGAACCACTTTGCCAAACGATCAGGCGGCTGTAGCTTGTTCATAAGCAATCTAAGCCCTTTCGCCTTTGTATAGAACACTAACTTTTCATAGAGGATGTAGTGCCTAAATTTCTTAGTCCCAAAGACCATCGCAAGACACAACTTCTCCATCTAGATATAGTTGATCTCTAAAATGCCCAATTTTGGACTAGCAAAAGCTATCGAATGATACCACTTTTCCTCCCAAATTTGGGCTAAACAGTAGCTGATACTATGCATGATGGCTGCTGAAAATATATAGAACACCTCGCCCCTTTTAGGCGCTTTTAAAACAGGCGCTTTTACTAGCTCATGTTCCACATCCTCGAAAGCTACCTTACAAGGGTCGCTCCATTCAAATAGACAGCTAAAGGATAATAAGTTCGTTAATGGCAACGTCCTTTCTGCCAAGGCATTGATAAACCTCCGATAGTACCCTATCGACAACAGAAAGCTATGAACCTCTTTCAGAGTGCGTGGTGGACTCATAGCAACTATAACCTTGATCTTTTCAAGGTCACTTACGATCCCTACTGAACTGACCACATGGCTTAGCAATAACCCATAAGGCACTCCAAAGACACACTTCCATGGGTTAAGAGCAATACAAAATTATCTGCAGCGCTCAAAACACTTTCATAAAATAATCAACATCATATCCCTTGCAGTGGCTGCCCCCAGGTCATCAATAAATACTTTCAACTCATCTGGGGAGATGTCACCAAAGGTCTTGTCTGCCATTCATTGCCATGATCCCGGTGCATTGCACAAACCAAAGGCCATCACATGGTACGCAAAAGTACCAAAGACTGTAATAAAAATTGTTTTCAACTTGTCCTCTTCTGCAATTTCCATCTGGTTATATCCTGCAAAGCAATCCATGAACGAATATATTTCCCTACTCGCTAATTGATCCAAAATCTTGTCAATAAATAGCAAGGGGTAGTAATCCTTAACTGTCTACTTATTCAGCTCTCTAAAATCCACACATAATCATATCTGGTTGTTTTTCTTCTTCCTAATAACAATTGGTGAACACCATTCTGTGTATTGAATGTCAAGGTTGTGGGAGAGAAGGAAGGAGTCTCACTTGTAGCTTTCTTGCTTGCACAATGGAGGAATACGCACAAGGGTGGAGGCTGAAAACAATTTTTCTCTTCTTAGTTGTCTAAGCCAAAAAGAACTCAAGTACATAGAAATAGAAGAACCCTATATATGGGTCTCAAACCAAACTCAACTAACTAAGGTGGCATACTAACTAAGCCACGAACTAGAGTAGATAAGGATAGCTGTCCTCTAGCTATTATTCATGGGCGGTGTACCAACCGCATCTGCAACAACTGACAAGTCAGTGACATAAATGTACAACGGTCACCCTGGCATATCACGAGTGGAGCTCGATATCTCAACACTCCCCCTCGATCTCAATCCCAATTCCTGCACACCAAGCAGGTCTCTGAACTTGCGCAGCTTCTCCGCGCCCAATGCCTTCGTGAATATGTTAGCTACCTGATCCTATGTGCTGACATAAACTAGATCAATAAGACCTAGTAAAACCCTCTCCCGCACATAGTGATAATGCACCTCAATGTGCTTTGTTCTAGCATGATAGACTGGGTTATTTGCCAAGTGTATACTGCTCATGTTGTCACAATAAATGACAACTGGCCCATCTGTAGGCTGATGCATATCATAAAGTAGCTTATGCAACCAAGCTACCTCACATGCAGCCATTGCTGCACCCCTGTACTCAGCCTCTATGCTCGACAAGGCAACTGTAGGCTGTTTCTTGCTGCTCCAAGTGTCTGCAGCACTCCCAAAAGAGAACACATATCCACTGGTAGATCGTTATCAGAAATACTACCAGCCCAATCAGCATCAATGTATCCATATAACTGTATCTGAACCCCAGTCTCATAAAGTAGTCCATACTGCAATGTGGACTTCACATACCTGAGTATGCATCTAGCCGCATCCAAATCCAGTTTCCTTGGAGCCTGCATAAACTGACTTACCAATCCAACAGCATAGCTCAAATATGCCCTGGTAATAGTCATATAAATCAAACTTCCTACTATGCGTCTGTACATAGTAGGGTCTTCCAGAAGCTCACCTGCATCTACGCTCAGCTTCACATTCTTGCTCCAAAGGAACAGAAATAGGCTTACAGCCTGTCATCCCATATTTGGACAGCATGTCCAATCTGTACTGCCTCTGCAAGAGCCATATCCCACTTGGTGATCTAATCACCTCAATGCCCAAGAAATAACGCAGCTCTCCCAAATCCTTCATCTCAAACTTCTGCTTCAATAGCATTTTCACATGAAGGATATCTTCATCACTGTCACCTGTGATAATCAAATCATCAACATAAATGACAAGCAGCATAATACCTTTCTCTGTTTTTCTCACATAAAGTGAGAAATCTGCCTTGGAAATCTGAAAGCCAATAGTGACAAGATACTGTCCTATCTTGTCAGACCATGCTCTAGGTGCTTGCTTCAAGCCATACAATGCTTTCTTCAACCTGCAAACAAACTTAGGATGAACAGCATGCACATAACGTGTTGGATGCTCCGTATATACCTCTTCTTGCAAATCGCCATGAAAGAAGGCATTATTTACATCCATCTGATGTAAAGACCATTCCTTTGATGCAACCGTAGCAATGACTGCTCTTACGGTTGCCATCCTTGCAACCGGACTGAATGTTTCTTCATAATCAATGGCATATGTTTGTGCATACCCCTTGACTACTAATCTTGCCTTGTATCTGTTCACAAAACCATCTGCATTGTGCTTCACTTTATAAACCCACTTACAACCAATTGCATTCTTACCTTTAGGCAAAGATACCAATTCCCATGTAGCATTTGCTTCCAAGGCATCCATTTCTTCATCCATGGCTTTCTCCCATTTTTCTTTTCCCATGGCTTGCTCAAAAGAAGTGGGTTCTGGTTCCTGTATCACTTTGACCATATAGGCATAGTGAATGGCTATAAATCCATCATATTTCAGCCTATCCACAGGATACCTAGCTCTGGTAGACTTGCGCAAAGTAGGTTCACTCCCAGGTGCTCTCAAAACATCCCTGGTCTTCCTTACTCTAGGTGTAACAATAGAAGGAATACCCAACTCATCATCAACTCTCTATTCTGAGCCACTGGATTCACCATCCATATAAGAGTGACCTGCATTCACATCAAACATGGGCTAATCTACCTTCTCTTTTCCTTTTCGTGATACTTGAATACCACTATCTGCATTGCTTTGAGAAGATTCTCCTGATCTCAATCTGCCTGTCCATGGTGAAGAATGTGAACCACTGCTAGAGGATGCTCCAGGTCCACTAATATTTTGTGACTGCTGCTGTGAATTCTATGCAGCATTACCATTTTGTGCATCTACATCATCAATCATATTTACTGGTTTATACCAGCTACTCATCTCATCAAAAACAACATCTCTGCTCACTGTAAACTTACGAGTAGAAGGGTTATAACATCTATACCCTTTCTGCTGCAAAGAGTAACCAATAAAGATGCACTTCTCAGCTTTTGGATCCAATTTGGATCTCAACTCATCTGGCACATGAACATAGGCAATGCAACCAAAAAATTTCAAATGAGAAATATCTGGTTTTCTACCAGTATACCTCTCCTCTGGATTCATCCCATGTATTGCTGCAGTGGGAGTCCTGTTCATAATGTAGATTGCTGTAGCAACTGCCTCAGCCCAATAAAAATCTGGCAAGTCTTTTTCATTGAGCATGGCATGAGATACCTCTCCAATATGCATGTTTTTCCCTTCTACAATTCCATTTTGTTGTGGGGTATAACTGCATGAATATTTATGCCATGCTCCTGCAGGAACCTTGCAAACTCATTTAAGAGGTACTCTCCCCCTCCATTTGACCTTAGGCATTTATTTGCAGGCCTGTTTCTTTTTCAACCATAGCTTTAAGAGTTTTGAAATGCCCAAAAACTTCACTTTTCTTTTTCATAAAATACACCCAAACTTTTCTGCTATAGTCATCAATAAAAGTGACAAAATAATGACAGCCTCCAAGAGATGCAGCTTTAGTAGTCCACACATCAGAGTGGATTAATTCCAATGGCTTCTTACTTTCTTGAACATGTCTAGGAAATGGTTTCCTTGCCTGTTTTCCAAATTGGCAGGCTTCACATACCTTATGCATTTCTACAACCTTGAATTTAGGCAATCCTGCAACAATATTTTGGGCCTACATTGATTTAAGTCGATGTACATTAACATGACCAATGCGTTTATGCCAGATATCAATATTTGTAGTGACACCGGTCCCATGTGCAAACATTGCTGCACTCAATTCGGGCATGTCTGCATCCAACGTAAACATTCTTCCCTTCTTCTTTCCTTTTGCTATCAAGCGACCTTTATTTTTCATATCCTCAACAAAGCATCCATGAGGATTAAATCTGACCTGCAAGCCCTGCTCAACCATTTGACCAACAGAAACCAGATTTTTGGTGATATTCAGAACATGAAATACATCGGACAGGTATTTCTTTTTCCCATCCTGCATAGACAAAGAAATTTTTCCAATCTGCACAATAGGATGTGCAGTATCATCACCAGTCTCCACAAATCCTGGTTTTTCCATTTTTCTTGCATCCTCCATCCATTTTGCATGACTTGTCATGTGGTTTGATGCACCTGAGTCAACATACCATACATCGTTGCTTTCTTCTACACTTGTCACAGAATTGTTCATATGCTGCACCATAAACAAATGCTAATTTCTGTCATCACCCTGTCTACTAGAAGATGCATAATTTCCTTGTTGCAATTTTCCATTCATGATGTCATTCTGCTTTTTATAGCAGTCCTTAGCCATATGACCCATTTTACCACAGTAGTAGCATTCAACATTGTTGTTTGCATTTTGGCCTCTTTGCCATCCACCACGACCTCTTTGGCTCCCCCTACCTCTAGAGTTACCACGCCCTCCTCCATAGGACTGGTTTTCTTGAGTTTGCTGCATATTCTGATTTCTACCACGGCCTCCAAATCGGCCTCCTCTACCTCTGCCTCTACCTCTTCCAGCATTTGAATAGAAGACAGCTTCTTTTGAAGTTCCTCCTGAAGAAGATGCACCACCATTTCTCTGCTCCTCAAAAGTTAGAAGAGCAATCAACTCCTCAAAATTAGGAAATCTTTCACGGACGGAAATGGATGTTCGGAACTATGCATAATCCTTTCCTAGACCATTCAAGGTCACAGAAACTAAATCATCATCTTCCACTGGCGACCCAATGGAAGCAAGTGCATCTGCAATCTTCTTCACCTTCATGTGATAGACATTGATGCTCATATTTTCTCTTTGCACATTATGCAACTCTTGCTTGAGCTGCATTTTCCTGGCTTGCGTATTTGTGACAAAGTATCCCATGCCTCCTTTGGCGTACTTGCATCTTGAATATGCACAATCATAGAGTCTGAAATGCTGATAGACAGCCAGTACATAACTTTCCTGGTTCTCTCACGCCATGCTTTAAATGCCTGCATTTGCTGTTGATTGGGAACATCAGAAAGAATTGGTTCTTCTTCATTTCCTGCAACAAATTTCCAATATCCTTTTCACATAAGGAAATTCGTCATTCTAAACTTCCATGCTTGGAAGTTGTTCTTGTCAAGCTTTTCAGTGACAATTTGTGAGAGAGAATCAGAGGCCATTACAGAACACTGCAAAAAATTCTGTCACTGCAAAGAACACAACTTCAGCCTCACAAGGGCTAATCTGCAAAACTGACGAAAGTGGTATTTAACCACACAGTCACTTCCTAGTGGCAATTTTGCATCAACAGGCAACAAGGATGATTCTGTAACTCCCAATGTCTCTGCGCACAGGCATACGATACAATCTCTACAGTAACTTTTCACCGACCTGTAGAACAATTGTCGCACAGCATAAAACTGGGCCTTTTCCTGAGTGCGTGCAGAAAACTTGCGCCTCCAAAACAGGGCCCGAAATGGCCTCAAATAAAAAAAACACGGTCACCAAGGGCTAGAGCCCTTATCCCACAGCATATACTGTCCTCTCGCTTCACCGCGAAGGGCGTCTCAACCTGAGACAATGCACTCTTGCACTTCCCAACTGTGCTACCTATAGAGACTTGCTCCCAAAACAGAAAAATGAAAGCGACACTGGTCTTCTTACCAGAACACCGCGAGCTTGGCTTGCTTTCTTGAGCTCCTTACCACGAACAAGGCTCTGATACCATGTCAAGATTGTGGGAGAGAAGGAAGGAGTCTCACTTGTAGCTTTCTTGCTTGCACAATGGAGGAATACACACAAGGGTGGAGGCTGAAAATAATTTTTCTCTTCTTAGTTGTGTAAGCCAAAAAGAACTCAAGTACATAGAAATAGAAGAACCCTACATATGGGTCTCAAACCAAACTCAACTAACTAAGGTGGCATACTAACTGAGCCATGAACTAGAGTAGATAAGGATAGCTGTCATCTAGCTATTATTCATGGGCGGTGTACCAACCGCATTTGCAACAACTGACAAGTCAGTGACATAAATGTACAACGGTCACCCTGGCATATCACGAGTGGAGCTCGATATCTCAACACTCCCCCTCGAGCTCAATCCCAATTCCTGCACACCAAGCAGGTCTCTGAACTTGCGCAGCTTCTCCGCGCCCAATGCCTTCGTGAATATGTCAGCTACCTGATCCTTTGTGCTGACATAAACTAGATCAATAAGACCTAATAAAACCTTCTCTCGCACATAGTGATAATGCACCTCAATGTGCTTTGTTCTAGCATGATAGACTGGGTTATTTGCCAAGTGTATACTACTCATGTTGTCACAATAAATGACAACTGGCCCATCTGTAGGCTGATGCATATCATAAAGTAGCTTATGCAACCAAGCTACCTCACATGCAGCCATTGCTGCACCCCTGTACTCAGCCTCTATGCTTGACAAGGCAACTGTAGGCTGTTTCTTGCTGCTCCAAGTGACTGCAACACTCCCAAAAGAGAACACATATCCATTGGTAGATCGTCTATCAGAAATACTACCAGCCCAATCAGCATCAGTGTATCCATATAACTGTATCTGAACCCCAGTCTCATAAAGTAGTCCATACTGCAATGTGGACTTCACATACCTGAGTATGCATCTAGCCGCATTCAAATGCAGTTTCCTTGGAGCTTGCATAAACTGACTTACCAATCCAACAGCATAGCTCAAATATGCCCTGGTAATAGTCATATAAATCAAACTTCCTACTATGCGTCTGTACATAGTAGGGTCTTCCAGAAGCTCACCTGCATCTACGCTCAGCTTCACATTCTTGCTCCAAAGGAACAGAAATAGGCTTACAGCCTGTCATCCCATATTTGGACAGCATGTCCAATCTGTACTGCCTCTGCAAGAGCCATATCCAACTTGGTGATCTAATCACCTCAATGCCCAAGAAATAACGCAGCTCTCCCAAATCCTTCATCTCAAACTTCTGCTTCAATAGCATTTTCACATGAAGGATATCTTCATCACTGTCATTCTGCTTTTTATAGCAGTCTTTAGCCATATGACCCATTTTACCACAGTAGTAGCATTCAACATTGTTGTTTGCATTTTGGCCTCTTTGCCATCCACCACGACCTCTTTGGCTCCCCTTGCCTTTAGAGTTACCACATCCTCCTCCATTGACTGTTTTTCTTGAGTTTGCTGCATATTCTGATTTCTACCACGGCCTTCAGATCGGCCTCCTCTACCTCTGCCTCTACCTCTTCCAGCATTTGAGTAGAAGACAACTTCTTTTGAAGTTCCTCCTGAAGAAGATGCACCACCATTTCTCTGCTCCTCAAAAATTAGAAGGGCCATCAACTCCTCAAAATCAGGAAATCTTTCACTGACGGAAATGGATGTTCGGAACTGTGCATAATCCTTTCCTAGACCATTCAAGGTCACAGAAACTAAATCATCATCTTCCACTGGCGACCCAATGGAAGCAAGTGCGTCTGCAATCTTCTTGACCTTCATGTGGTAGTCATTGATGCTTATACTTTCTCTTTGCACATTGTGCAACTCTTGCTTGAGCTGCATTTACCTGGCTTGCGTATTTGTGCTATAAATTTTGGACAAAGTATCCCATGCCTCCTTTGGCATACTTGCATCTTGAATATGCACAATCATAGAGTCTGAAATGCTGATAGACAGCCAGTACATAACTTTCCTGGCTCTCTCATGCCATGCTTTAAATGCCTGCATTTGCTGTTGATTGGGAACATTAGGAAGAATTGGTTCTTCTTCATTTCCTACAACGAATTCCCAATATCATTTTCCCATCATTCTAAACTTCCATGCTTGGAAGTTGTTCTTGTCAAGCTTTTCAGTGACAATCTGTGAAAGAGAATCAAACGCCATTACAGAATACTGCAAAAAATTCTGTCACTACAAAGAACACAGCTTCAGCCTCACAATGGCAAATCTGCAAAACTAACGAAAGTGGTATTTGACCACACAGTCATTTCCTAGTGACGATTTTGCATTAACAGGCAACAAGGATGATTCTGTAACTCCCAATGTCTCTACGCACAGGCATACGTTGCAATTTCTACAGTAACTTTTCATCGACTTGTAGAACAGTGGTTACACAGCATAAAACATGGCCTTTTCCTGAGTGCGTTCATAAAACTTCCGCCTCCAAAATAGGCCCCGAAATGGCCTCAAATCAAAAAAACAGAGCAACCAAGGGCACCCTAGCATATCACAACTGGAGCTCGATATCTCAACAGTGCTTCCCACCACACCACTTACAACTAAATCTTGAGGGTCCACCCTCTTCACGGCGTCGACTCCCTATCAGATTTTGTTGCTTCTTCAAGATATTATTGTCGACAGCTATTTGTCGATATTGTTCTGAAATCATATCGGTATAATGCTTCATCATATCCTTGACTTCGCCAAGGATATTAGATGCACTCGACTCATAACCTCGATCGTCGACCCGTCATTCCATTGGCCTAACAATCTGATTTGGCATTAGCTGTTGACCCACAGGAACAACATTAGAATTTGAAACTTGGCCTCCAACATTTAGTGGAGCCAACTGACTTGCCATAGGCATAGTCACACTGGGAGGAGCTAGCAGCAAAGGTACATTTTGAACCACGCTCCCTCTCCCATTAGGGTTAGTCATAGGCATCCCTTGACTTCCATTTGTCAATGATGGATTGCCTCTAGGTACTAAGCCCCATTAACATTCATTCGAGAGGAATAGGCCATTTGTAATTGTGCTTCTACTCCCTCTGCCCGCGTAATAGCGATGTCTATATCTGCCAAGGCCACACTGCTCAATTGTACTTGGATATTAAAATCTAACCCATGAAAAAAGTATTGCAATTGGGCAGCCGGCGGAATACGAATGTAAGTTTGTAACTTATGGAATACTTCCTTTAGCTTCTTGGCATAAGCTTTCACATTCTCATGAGGGTCTTGACGCATTACATTCAAGACCCGCAACCAATAATGGCCACCTCTTTTAGGGGCATATTTTGCTCGGAAAGCTGCATAAAATTGATCAATTGTGGTTATGGTTCCAGACTCTATGCTATGATACCATACCGCAGCCCTTCCTTTTAACGTCATATTAAAGAACATCATGAGATGTCCCTTGTCTTGGATGCGATAATTGAACATCAATCTTTGAAACTCACAAATGTGAAATTCCGCATCCTCTTCAGCTAACCCATTAAAAATGGGCAAGGGAACTCCTAAAGCTGGTAAATCTGGCGTCCCTGCAGGAATTGCAATGGGTTGTGCCATGGTGATAATCGGATTAACAATAGGATCTTGAACGGGTGAATTCACACCCTCACTTGAAGTGGGCAGACTTGGTGGAGGAGAGGAAGAACTTACGCTTCCTCCAGCACCTAACGGACTATGTGGAGCAGTTGGGTGACTAAGACCACTACCTCTTATACGTACCGGGCTACTCCTTTGAGGAGAATAATGAGTTACAATTTCCAACCGCCGTCTAACCCTCTCAACACGTTCTGCTTTTTGGAATTCGGCTTGACGGTCCTTGTCAGAGGACATAAATCAACTTCCTTTTGGTCCCTAGCAACCCTAGATCCGAAAACCACCACTTATAGGCGGCTACCGGCAGACGCACCACTGATGGAACCTAAAATGGGCCAGCATTGGCTATGGCACTAGCCGGACCTCATGCTCATGACACACAAATACCCTCATGGTCTCGCGGACCAGGAGTGTCAATCTAATGCTGAAGGACAAACTGCCCTAAAGCTTAATTCATGCGTTTATAGTTTATAGTCCAATGTTTCCCTAAAACTCCTCAGAGGGAGATCCCAAAGTACATAGGCATAATGCCTCATCACACTCACATAGGAGGCACTCCACCGACTAATAGTTGGAGCCCTACTACAGCTCTCCTACATCGCAGGGATTGGCCCTTTGATGCGCTGCTAAACATATAACACAAACAAGCTCAAACTCCTCTCAAGGTACCAATATTTTATGTTCCAGGATGTACCATTCCTCACTACAATTTCCCCTTAGGACTCAACGACTAACCTACAGCTTAGGACATCCTCTCGCGCTCATCGTTGGTCACAACCTAAGGAAGACAAGTGCCATGCATCCAGGAGGTTTTTCTGATACCTTTTAATTATTATGCTTAATGCAAATTGTGTATGGCTATGTGCTCAGACAAAAGAAAGATCAGCATCGTGCATGGTGCATAAAGCATTCTTTCCATGAATTTTACTAGCACGTCCTGCGTTGAAAGGAGGCACCGAGCCATATGCTCATGCTATCATCCTCTTTATTTAAACAGTTTCCTATATGCCAAGTGCAATGCATAAATCAAATCTTTTCTTTATCTTTCAGTGTTTCAGCCCCTCTTCATCCAACTCTTAGCATTTTGCATCATTGATTGATTAGACAGGGTTTCTATGTATTTTTCCCTTTTAAAAGGACGATAAATATGCACAAAACATAGAAATGGGGACAAACCGAGGCCAACCTTGTGCTTTGACATCTTTATACATTGCACAAACATAAATATAATTTTCCTAATTTTCCTCAGCCCGTTTTCCATTTTTTCCTAATTTTAAACCCATTTTTCCCATTTTTGAGCATTTTCCCCTATTTTTCTTTAATAAATAATGACTGAAAATGGAAATTGATTGTGGGCTATGGCCCTTAGGTTCATTGACAGCAAAAACTCAGATTTAGTTAGTGTGACATATCATATTTCTCATTTATGAAGCAAAAAATCCAATTTTACCCTTAAAATACGTGTTTTTCATATATTTTAACACTAATTCCGGCCATGTAGCCTTATATTTTCTGATTTTCAGGTTGAAAACAGTTGAAACTCATGGAAAACAGTGTCATAATGAACTTTCATCCCATATGAACAAGGTTTCATAAAGCAAATAGCATAAAAAGATCATTTCTTTTTATAAAAATAGCATTACTGCTTATTTTTAGGTCTCGGTTTCTTGGTCTTGATTACAGGACTGATTTCCAGCATGCATTTAATGCTCAGCATGACCCCGCATTGCCGTCTCCAGCCCCTCTTCATTCATAGAGCAATTTGATCTTTGCGGGACGAGCATCCGCCATTCCTTCTTCTTCTTTCTTCTTCCCGCGTGCACCACCCCTTAGAGGAGAGAGAGGGAGGAGAGAGAAAGACTGATTTTCTCTCTCTCCAACCAGGCCATCATTGTCTGCACGAGAACCGGTGATACGATCGGCAAGAAGTGTGGAATTTCATGCAGGCATCTGATTTATGGCTTCTTCATAGCCATCATGTCTCAATTTTGGGGGGGGGGGGGGGGGGGGGGGCATCAATTTTTCGCCACGACATGCCGCCATACACGAAAATGAAATGGGGGGTTCCAAAGGGCACCCCCACTAGCCACAAGATACATGCCTTTTCAAATTTGGCCAAATTTTGGCACCTCCCGCGTCCGATGTGCAAATCACATTCCAAAAAATTTTGGGCGTTCGCCTCGGCATCCTGAGCTGGCCGGCAGCTTCCTTGACTCGCACAGGCATACGGAAAAATTACTAAAAATTTGGAAGTGTCGCACGGGCATCTTTAAAGCACTTGACCCTTAAAATCATCCTAGGTCAAGCCGCCGCCTTCGATGTTGAATATTTTTCCCTTGATATTCGTAATTTTTGGCTATTTTTAAGCACTTCTCGGCATCAAAACTCCGCTCTTAGGCCGTTAAACGACCATCTCCCCCCTCATAAACCACCCTCTCCCCACTATTTAAGGGGAGAGCCCCCCCCTCCCCCCCTTCGGTGGTCTTCAACAGTGACACCCCCTGCTCCACCTAACATGCAGCAACGCCGCCAGGCTGCCAAGATCGCTGCCTCCCTCATCATCATCATCATTTTCGTCTTCATCCCCAATCTCAGCATGATGTTGTCAAGGACCCTGTCAAAAAAAAAAACAAGAAACTTAAAGAAAAAAGCTTCCAAGAAGCTTCGTAGAAGCTTCCACAAAAAAGCTTCCTAGGGGGTGTTTCAACCGTAGACCGCGGAAGGGCACAACTCGTTTGCGAAGTAAGTTCCCTCACGGGAAGGAGGACTTTCAGTTTGCAGAGAATGTCAGCACACCCTCCACCTACCCGACTTATTCCCAAGTCTCGATTGCCATGGCCCCAAAGTGCCACACAAGAGGAGCACACGCGGGAGTAAGAGGAGCACATGTAGGAGTCCCCATCCGAAGCACAAGAATCAATAATACCCCTCCTGCAGATGTTCAGGTTCCATCAAATTCACCCTTTTCAATTCCACATGATATGGGTGCATTAAGTTTAAATTCGCATAGGGAAAATGTAATTGCATTACTAGAATGCTTTATTTTAAAAAGATCATAGGAATGTTCAGAAAAGTTTTAAATCGCATCACAAGGTACTTATATTTCTCGCACCATCATGACGAAAGGTTGTTGTATTTTTGAATACATGGTTCATGTATTAAAAGGTGCACTTATGCAATAATGTCCTAGTTGCATCTCGCATATAGGTTAAATATATGTGATGCCCTTGTGCATTGGAAGGTTTGCATTGGGTGATTTACGTGGGAAAAAAATGAATTATGTTGTATACAATGCAATTGTGCAATAAAAATCCCTTGTGACGACCGTAAATAGGTAAATTCATAGAAGGATGTTTAATTAAAGAATAGATAGTTGCTATGGGGAGGAATAAATGAGTTATATTTTATTTAGAATTCGCATAAGCAACTGCATTCTTATTCGTGTGACTTGCATGGGAAAAGAAAATATTATATTTTTATAACATTAAAATTTTACGTAGCATAACTTGCACACATAAGCAACTTGCATGCATAAGTAGATGTATGAAAAGAGAAAGGGGTTATATTTCATTTGATGAAAAGCATATAATATGCATGAAATGATAGTTACATTCAATATGAAAGATAGGTTAAGTTAAGTTAAAATGTTGCTTAGTATTGCGCTTGCAGAGTTAATCCAGCATTCTCGTACTTAGATCGTTCTACGTTGCGAGTAAGAGAGGGTACCAGGATTTAGGACACAAATACTAGTAATATCGACATAGGGATGTAATTCCTCAAGATAGGCACTGCTACCTATCTCGTGCAACTAGTCTGCAAGGTCACATGCTATTGCAACTAAATCATAAGATGCTACTACTACATCTTAGGCCAAGGGAGGCAAGATCTAATTACAAGCTAGATTCGTTAAGAAGTCGAGTAGTCGCCCTACTACAACTCTCTCTCTTCGGGACTGATTTGTCAAACTTAGGGAAATCGTGAATTTCCAAGAAGCAAATTGACCAACCGAGGGCGACGGGGTTGTCCAAGATCTATTTTACAAGGAGACCTAAGGTAAGGATAATTAGGGTCGGTAGGATACAAACCCCAACCCAAAGAAAAAGGGGAAACAAGCAACCTATCTTGCCAAGCCCTGGGAATCTCTCCAAGTCGCGAACAATCCAGGATCGAATAGTGGGAGTATTCGGGAAAAAGGAATCACACCTTAGCAGTCGGTCGTATGAAATGACCACAGAAATGATTGTGATTGTACACTTAGGTACATTGTTTGAACTTCTTTGCTCAAGGAACTAATTCAATGCCAAACACTTAATGCTTCAGGTTAATAGCCTGGAGGAATAGGCAGGTTGAGTTACCTCCGACTGTCTACCTGGCCCTATCCAAGGGGGTTGTTTAGCTGCGCCGGGTATATGGACCGAACTCACCGCCACGAGAGGTCTCTTCGTGGGTGCTACTTGGAGTAGGAGGACACTTGGGTGCCAGAGGAGGCTCTGGCTGTAAATTCCTTGCCTTCGGATCCTGCACAAGAGGCCAATGTGACTCGAGATGGGATCTCGAGGCTCATGTACTAGTCTACGGGTTTGAAGCAGCAATGCTGTTGATTGTTGGGATAGCCCTTCGGGCATGATACTTGATGTATTCCAAGACTATGATAAATAAAGGTCAAATATTTGGAAAAGGAACTTGCTTGACATTTTTTTTTAATGTTCATGCCTAAGTTACGTGAAGGAACCTTTGTTTAAATTGATTAATTAAGGAAGTTGCCTTTCATGTCAAACATAATGTGGTAGGTAATTAGATAACCAAGCAACCCGAGGAAAGTGCGGTGGATCCATCCTATGGAAGGGTGGTCCCGGTTAGCTAGGAACTTTTCTCAAAAGACGTGATAACGAGACTGTGAAGACCTAGATTCAGTAGAGTTAGAATCCCAATTGATGCTATTTTAGGGGAGCGGAATGGGACTATGCCTTATGGGCAGAAAGGTTGAGCTTCGCATCCCTCTTGTTTCCCATTCTCCATGAACCAAGTGCAGCATAAATCTGCTTCAACTCTATTGTTCCTATGCAAAGTGGTTCATCTGGAGCTCAACGCTAGCTACTTCCTAGAGACTTGGCTGATAGGAATGAAACCCTGACTTCAGGTCGGTCCTAAGTGGGAATGGCCGGATACTTCCACTTCGGGGCAAACTCGGAAGACCTAGATTGCAAACCCTGTGACATTCCTTGCGAGTGCTAGGTGGTACTTTCTAGACTCCCCTCCCGATGGGCTGCTAAGACGTGTCCCACAAGTGGACAAGCGGACACGTTACAGTTGATATCAGAGCAAACCAACGAGATCTAAAGATTATAAGGGAACTTAATGGAGGAAAATAAGGGGAATAAGGGGGTAAACAGGGGAGATGAGTAGAACAGAGCAGTGTTTTCTATTGAAAACATTTCTTTACTCACTTATGGATGCTGGGTTGCAGAGTCACGAAGCTTGGAGCAAGTTCTTGGTGTTCCAGGTCATGTTCATGATTGCAATGCATGCTTCAAATTATCGTCCGAGGCTTGGCATGATGAATATTCTGGACCACATCTATAATCCTTCGCCCCTGTATGCGGAGCAGAGATGGATGGGAGACTCAGGAATATACTACATAGCAACCCACTGACTTGCGTACCTTCAGACCAACTTGAAGAGAATCAAGTGGATGGAGGATTTAAATATCATGAAGTTGTTCATCTTTGTTGAAGCTTGCCTAAACACAACTTTGCACTTTAGCGATCGGCAAGTCAAGCAAAACAAGTATGTCTATGAAGAAGTAACCCGGGTGATCTCTACTGACAGAATCAAAGTGTTAGGGTGCTATGAGAAGAACGGGCATCAAAGGAAGGGATACCCCAAGCTTCCTATGACTTATCGTTTCCTGAAAATCCATGATCCCACTCCATATTATTATTCCGTCCCTATAGCCGATTGTAACACAATCCTATTTTCCCCAAACTGATGTATCAATCAGCCTGTCCTACTTATCCAAAATAAATGCATTCAAAGGGATATGCCTTCATGATTAAATAAGACTTTTTACAATTGTCTATCTTGATCATAAATGTTAACTGAGGTGTTAAGTGTTTAAATCACTTAGCTAAAAAGTTGTGCTAGTCATATTAACATAATATGGGAACGTATGATAAGATGTTAACATAAAGAATCTTATTTTTCAGATGCAACCCCAAGCGCAGGTTCCAAATCTGACTCCTGCACTAAGTCCAGCTGTGGCTCAAGAGAAGAAATTCCTTCTCAAACAAATTAAGCCACGCGAGTTTGATGACAAGGGAAGGATTGTTCAAGCCGACGTCGAGATCTGGATTGAGTCCATGGAGGACTATTTTGAGGCAGCAGGAACTGCACCTACTAACCAAGCCATGCTCGCCAAACTTAAGCTTACAGAGGCGAAGCGAGACTTTGGTGGAAACAGTGGTGTAGAGACCAAGCAATCTTGGAGGGGACAGTCACTTGGGATAAGCTTAAGGAAGCTGTGCGAGGGAGGTATCTACCACCTGCCTACCACACACAAAAGATGAATGAATTCTATGACTTGAAGCAGCTAGGATTATCCCTTGAAGCATATTATTCGAAGTTCGTTTCACTCCTAAAGTATGCACCCCCAATGGATATGACACACCAGGTGTCAAAATTCTATATTGGGTTGATCCACCCATAAACACTCGATTGGAATCAATGTGCCCAATGGACTTACAAGATGCACCCATTCGAGCTGCTCCAATAATATAGGAGGTGTAAACCAAACCAAGGAACAGTAGGATTTGGCCTTACAAAGATCAAAATAAGGGCATGTCTAAGGCTCAGAATAAGAGAGCACAAGGTTAGAGTCAGGGCCAAAGAAAGAAAGCAAGAGTCAATGATGTCAACAACTTTGTTCCAATACAAAGTAATGATCGCAACCCACGTTTCTTCCATTGCAACGAGCCCGGACACTTCAAGAGGGAGTGTCCCAAGCTTGGCACAGGGCATCGCTAGGGGCAATTCCAAGGTCAAAACAAAGCTACTCATGGACAAGGAACCAGCGTTATGGCCAGAGGGAGAACCTCCAATGTTTCCACCAAGGAGCTAGACAATGAAGAAGATCCATCCATGGATGCTGACATTGAGAGGGCAACGGTTCACACCACTCTTCACAAGAAGGGTCTGAATAGCCAATTCTCGGTGATTCAAACTCCATCAGAATATCAAGGTAAAAGCTTCAAAACCTTGATTGACTATGGCAGTACACATTCCTTCATTTCACCAATCTGTACAAAAAGATTAGGGATAGCCACAATAGATGCACCTACTTTACTTGTGGAATTAGCAAATGGTTGTGAAGTCACTTGTACTAGGAAAACTACTAAGGTGAAATTCCTACTGGGTGGGAAGCCAACAGGGTAATAAACCTAGGTGTCTACGAATGTTTACTCGAAATGGATTGGCTAATACCCAATGATGCCCACATCCACTGTGGGAAGGGCCAAGTCTCCTTCAGAAATTCTGAAGGGGATTCACGACTCAAGGTGAGGCTGGTAAGCCAAAAATACAGTTGGCAAAAGCAACACGGATAATAAAAGGTGTTCAGAAGGGGCTACTTGTCTATCTGATTAAGCTGAATAAGCTAGATCAGAATCAGGAATTTGGAGAAGAACCTTCATGGTTAAAGGAATACACAGACGTATTCCCTGAAGATCTGACGGAACTTCCTCCCCAAAGGGAAGTCGACCACGAAATCAAACTTGTGCCAGGAGTTGCACTGATCACAAAGAGGCCATATAAGATGTCCATCCTGGAAGCTATCAAACTGAAAGAGCAACTCAAGAAACTATTAGATCAAGGCTACATCCGTCCTAGCAGTTTTCCATGGAATACAATATTAATGAGTTTGGGAATCTCCCAATTCCCATTTTTTGAATACTAAAAAGGTGGCACTCGGATAACATGCCCATAAGTTTCTCAAAATCATATGATGTGACCTATCATTGGAAAGCGCTTGAAAAATGGAATTTATTGAGCTATAGAACGCTCAATTTGGAGTTATAATATATAAGTCATGACAAATCTAAAGATTTGGCCACGTGTCCCAAACTTATGGGAAATTCCCATATTCCCCAATATGGTGTTATGGGGAGCTCCAGTGTTGTTCCAAAAGAAGAAAGATGGAACACTTCGCCTATGCTTTGACTACAGAGGGTTGAATCAAGCAACCATACAAAATAAATACCCCATTCCAAGAATAGATGAATTACTTGACCATCTTCAAGGGGTGAAGATCTTCTCAAAGATAGATCTCAGATCTGGATATTATCAGATAAGGATCAAAGAAGAAGATATCCCGAAGACTGCATTCAGTACAAAAGGTATGGACACTTCAAATTCCTAGTGATGTCATTCGGGCTGACGAATGCTCCTGCTACCTTTAACAGGTTAATGCAGGATATCTTGAGGCCCTATCTTGATGACTTCGTACTCGTCTTTTTTGGCGATACCCTAGTCTACTCAAAACAAGGAAAGGACCATGAACCCCAGCTTCACATTGTTCTTGAAACAATGAGGCCCACAAGCTTTATGCCAAGAAGAAGAAGTGCGCATTTTTCAAGCGACAGATTGAATATCTAGGATTCATTGTATCAGCAGAAGGAATTTCAGTTGATCCAGCTAAGGTCAGAGATGTTCTGGAATGGCCAACACCAACTTCTGTCAAAGAAATACGAAGTTTTCTTGGGTTGACATGGTGGTACAAAATTCTCATCAAATATTATGCTTTGATTGTAGCACCTCTGGCTGATCTACTAAAGAAGCAAGTAGCAATTATATGGTCACCTGCTGAACAGACTAGCTTTGACAAACTAAAACAAAGCTTAGTATCAACACCCATCCTGAAACTTCTTGATCTTAGTAAGGACTTTGAAGTGGTAACTTCCTGATCTTAGTATGGACTTTATTGTTGGCTTACCCCAAGTTCAGGGAGGATATAACTCTATTTTGGTTGTAGTAGATATGCTCACCAAGGTCGCACATCTCATCCCTGATGAACTATAAAGCTTTAGACATCGCAAGATTATTCATCAAGGAAATATTCAAACTTTTTGGGTTACCCAAAAGATTTATTAGTGATCATGACTCTCTTTTCACATCACACTTCTGGAGGGCTATCTTTGAGGCTATTGGAACTCAACTCTGTTTCAGCATAGCTTACCATCCCCAAACTGATGGTCAAACAGAATGAGTCAATCAAGTCATTGAAGATATGCTTAGGGCATACTGTTGTCGTGAACCCAAAAAGTGGATTCAATACCTACCACTAGTTGAGCTTGCTTACAATGCTTCTTACCAACAGAGTATTCAGATTATCCCTTTTCAAGCATTGTACGGGCATCAAGTCATTGAAGATATGCTTAGGACATACTGCTGTTGCGAACCCAAAAAGTGGATTCAATACCTACCACTGGTTGAGCTTGCTTACAATGCTTCTTACCGACAGAGTATTCAAATGACCCCTTTTCAAGCATTGTATGGACATGATTGTCATACCCCCTTGAACTTCTCGGATCCAACTTTGAGGGTAGAAGCTTCAAGGCAGATGCTAGAAGACATGGATGATCAAATCAAATCAATAAGACAAGACATTCAAGCTGCCAAGGATAGACAGAAGGCCTACGTTGACTTGAAATGGCAAGACAGATCCTTTGTCGAAGGTGATATGGTCTTCATCCGTGTATGCCGTAAAAATAGTTCACTGTCCTTGGGAGAGTACAAGAAGCAAAGTCCAAGGTATTGTGGACCTTATAAGATCATCAAGTGCCTAGGGCCTAATGCTTACAGACTAGAGCTACCCGCAACTCTAAAGATTCGTAATGTATTCCACATTAGCCTATTGAAAAAGTATCTACCTAATCTGAATCATGTACTTGATTATCAGCAAATTGTAATGCCTAGCCAAGGAGTCCTCAAGCTATGGCCTGATAGAATCCTAGATGTTAGGGAGATGCATTTGAGATCAAGGACCTTGAGAGAATACCTCATCCAGTGGAAAGATTATCTCGAAGAGGATGCCACCTGGATGGATGAAAATACTCTCAATCAACAATACTCCCAGGTCTTCTTGAGATGAGGACATCTCGATTCCTCTAAGGGGGAGAGGATGTAATATCTCTCCCCTGCCTCCCCCATGAGAACCCCCCCTTTTTAAAAAAAAATTTACCTCTCGCTCTCTCCCCCTGCTGACAGCATGGCAGGGGGAGAGAGAGAGAGAGGGAGTATGAGTGGGAGAGGGGGGCATGCATCCCCAGGTGTAGGGGTGGCGGCCATTAAACGGCCGTCTCCCCCTCATAAACCACCCCCTTCCCACTATTTAAGGGGAGAGCCCCCCCCTGTGGTCTTCATCAGCGTCGCCACCCCCCTGCTCCGCCTGACATGCAACAACGCCGCCACCCTGCCAGGATCGTCGCCTCCCTCATGATCATCATCATTTTCATCTTCATCCCCAATCTCAGCACGACGTTGTCAAGGCCCCTGTAAAAAAAAAAAAGAAATTTTTTTAAAAAAGCTTCCTAGAAGCTTCCATAAAAAAGCTTCCTAGGGGATGTTTCACCCGCAGTCCGCAGAAGGGCATAAATCATTTGCAAAGTGAGTTCCCTCACGGGAAGGAAGGACTTCCAATTTGTAGAGAATTTCAGCACACCCTCCACCTGCCCGACTTATTCCCAAGTCCCAATTGCGATGGCCCCAAAGTGCCACACAAGAGGAATACACACGGGAGTAAGAGGAGCACATGTAGGAGTCCCCACCGGAAGCGCAAGAATCGATAATACCCCTCCTGCAGATGTTCAGGTTCCATCAAATTCACCCTTTTCATTTCCACATGATATGGGTGCATTAAGTTTAAATTCGCATAGGGAAAAATTAATTGCATTATTAGAACACTTTGTTCTAAAAAGATCATAGGACTATTCAAAAAAGTTTTAAATCGCATCACGCCATCACGATGAAAGGTTGTTGCATTTTTTAATATCTGGTTCATGTGTTAAAAGATGCACTTATGCAATAATGTCCTAGTTGCATCTCACATGTAGGTTAAATATAAATTGTGATGCCCTTGTGCATTGGAAGGTTTGTATTGGGTGATTTACGTGGGAAAAAAATGAATTATGTTGTATACAATGAAATTGTGCAATAAAAATCCCTTGTGACGACCGTAAATAGGTAAATACATAGAGGGATGTTTAATTAAAGAATAGATAGTTGCTATGGGGAGGAATAAAGGAGTTATATTTTATTTAGAATTAGCATAAGCAACTGCATTCTTATTCGTGTGACTTGCATAGGAAAAGAAAAGATTATGTTTTTATAACATTATAGATTTATGTAGCATAACTTGCACATATAAGCAACTTGCATGCATAAGTAGATGTATGAAAAGAGAAAGGGATTATATTTCATTTGATGAAAAGCATATAATACGCATGAAATGATAGTTACATTCAATATGAAAGATAGGTTAAGTTAAGTTAAAATGTTGTTTAGTATTGCGCTTGCAAAGTTAATCCAGCATTCTCATACTTAGATCGTTCTACATTGCGAGTAAGAGAGGGTACCAGCCCTTAGAACACGAATACTAGTAATATCGACATAGGGATGTAGTTCCTCAAGATAGGCACTGCTACCTATCTCGTGCAACTAGTCTGCAAGGTCACATGCTATTGCAACTAAATCATAAGATGCTACTACTACATCTTAGGCCAAGGGAGGCAAGATCTAATTACAAGCTAGATTCGTTAAGAAGTCGAGTAGTCACCCTACTACAACTCTCTCTCTTGGGGACCGATTTGTCAAACTTAGGGAAATCGTGAATTTCCAAGAAGTAAATTGACCAACCGAGGGCGACGAGGTTGTCCAAGATCTATTTTACAAGGAGACCTAAGGTAAGGATAATTAGGGTCGGTAGGGTACAAACCCCAACCCAAAGAAAAAGGGGAAACAAGCAACCTAGCTTGCCAAGCCCTTGGAATCTCGCCAAGTCGCAAACAATCCAGGATCGAATGCTGGGAGTATTCGGGAAAAAGGAATCACACCTTAGCAGTTGGTCACACGAACAACCAGAGAAATGATCATGATTGTACACTTAGATACATTGTTTGAACTTCTTTGCTCAAGGAACCAATGCAAGGCCAAACACTTAATGCTTCAGGTTAATAGCTTGGAGGGAGAGGCAAGTTCAGTTACCTCCGACTATCTGCTTGGCCCTATCCAAGGGGGTTGTTTAGCCGCAATGGGTACATGGACCGAACCCACCGCGAGAGGTCTCTCCGTGGGTGCTGCTTGTAGTGGGAGGACGCTTGGGTACCAGGGGAGGCTCTGGCTATAAATTCCTTGCCTCCAGATCCCGCACAAGAGGCTAATGTGACTCGAGATGGGATCTCGAGGCCTGTGTACTAGTCTACGGGCAAAACTTGAAGCAGCAATCCTGTTGATTTTGCTGGGATAGCCTTCGAGCATGATACTTGATGTATTTCAAGACTATGATAAATAAAGGTCAAGTATTTGGAAAATAAACTTGCTTGATGTTTTTTTTTTAAATGTCAGTACCTAAGTTACGTGAAGGAACCTTTGTTTAAATTGATTAATTAAGGAAGCTGCCTTTGCATGTCAAATATAATGTGGTAGGTAATTAGATAACTAAGCAACCCGAGGAAAGTGCGGTGGACGTGACTTGGGTCCGTCCTACGGAAGGGTGGTCCCAGTTAGCTGGGAACTTTTCTCAAAAGATGTGATAACGAGACTGTGAAGACCTAGAGTCAGTAGAGTTAGAATCCCGATTTATGATGTTTTAGGGGAGGGGAATGGGACTATGCCTTATGGGCAGAAAGGTTGAACTTCGCATCCCTCTCGTTTTCCATTCTCCATGAACCAAGTGCAGCATAAATCCGCTTCAACTTTGTTGTTTCTATGCAAAGTGGTTCATCTGGAGCTCAACGCTAGCTACTTCCTAGAGACTTGGCTGATAGGAATGAAACCCTGACTTCAGGTCAGTCCTAAGTGGGAACGACCGGATACTTCCACTTCGGGGCAGACTCGAAAAGACCTAGATTGCAAACCCTGTGACATTCCTTGCGAGTGCCAGGTGGCGCTTTCTAGACTCCCATCCTGATGGGCTGCTAAGACGTGTCCCACAAGTGGACAAGCAGACATGTTACATAGACAGAGTAGCTCTTCTGAGCTATGAAGAACCACGTATCTAGAGCCCTTGTCCGCTCATCTGGAGGGACAAAATGATTAAATACAATCCAAGTAGACAGCTCTACATGATCCTGCTCAATTTTCCACCACCAGCTGTGAGCAGCATCCATGAGATTATATGTAGCATGGTATATCTTTAAAGCATCCTTATGAATATGGCATAACTTAAAACACTGCTCCCATTTAGAGAGCCACTATTCCACCACATCTGCAGTCCTTTGTGACATCGTGCCATTGAACTTAGGTGGCTTAAGGTCTTTAAGCTGCCACTTAGCTTCTGGCAACGAAGGAACGACTACAAAGGAGTCATGTATAACTCGTGTGTCATACATACAAGCATCATGTAAACTCTCATCTAAAGGTCTCTTTCCTTTATCCAAAGCATTTCGAGTTAAAATTGCATTTGTTCAAGCAAAACTTGCATAGTGCCTTCCAAACTAGAAAGACGATTATACACATCATTAGATGAAGAGGGCAATTCGTCATCATGCATAAGAGGTTCTTCCTCTACATCAATGTCATGCAAAGGCATATCTTCAGTGCCTGACATGATTGATTAATTAATGTTTTGTTTTGTTTTTGGATTGATAATTCAAACCAACAAAAGCAAAGCAAGCGTAAATACAATGTAGTTTCAGAAAACTACTATGTTTCCGCACAAGCACTATCCACAAGAAGCATACATTCAAAAGCAAGCCTCTTTATACATTTAGAAAAAAAGTGCAAAGCTGAATAGGTCAGCAAATCCTCTGTGAAACCATGCATAAGCATCCAAATACACAGAATCCACACTCTCGAGCATACATAGACGCACTCAAAGTAGTGAATTTTAAGCCCCAAAAAGTAGAGATAAAGCATATCTGGAACCACAAAAGCAATTTTAAATGGCCTCACTAGTCAAAACTAGAAGTCAAATATGCTGAAATTCGATACTCATTGATGCAAGAAAACCACAAGGACTGGCAGCACTTGAATCGGAGTCCGTTGGAGCCCAAAAATCCCAATTTTTTCTTGCCTCAAGAGGTCACTTTGGCGCAAAATTTCGGAAGTGCTCCCAAGTTCAATTGGCAATGATAATACTTCAGAAGCTTGTTCTCGAAGCTTATGAAATCAATTTGCAATTTGGATGTCGTACCAAGAAGTTATAAATCTCAGAAAATGTGCTCAAAAAGAGGAGAAAAACACCCTTTTTTTTTACAAGGGGATGGAGGGCTCACAAGCTTGGTAAAAATGGGATTCTATCCCACATGCAGAGTGCCACAAGGAATTTACTAAGGATAAAAGGTGAAAGGGAGATAGTCATTCTCCCAAGTAAAAGAGAGAGAGCTCTCTTGTGTGATGGAGTGTGCCTTGGCCTTGGTGGTGCTATTGGCGTGATTTTGGGTTGCTAATGAGCCTTGTGGTGGGTACCGCCAGAAAGAGGTGCTGTGCTATCTTCTATGGTGTATTGCACAGATGCCTTCATGTTACCCATTCCTATGCCCTCTTGCGACTGCCGCATGATCTCACCTGTGTGGTCGTAACAAAAACCCCCAAATCTTTTTTTGGAAACCTACATGCTCTGATACCAAATGTGAGAAAGAGAAGAAGATTTCATGTGTGTCTTACTCACCTCCCAACCAAATATACCCTCTTCCCACCTTCTAATCGGGTCTTTAGGGCCTGTTTTCATGGTGCACCCGATCGGTGTTCCCAAATAGACAAGCCCTGCCCAATTTAGCAAGAAATCTGAGGGTATCCCCCGAGCTTCGGACCTTGGCACTTCTTGCCCTTGTCCAGGACACACTAATTAATGGCTGTCTTGGGCTACTTGCCCGACCGAAGGTTATTATGTCTGACATCATACCATGTATACATGAAGGGCTAGTCAACTGGATGCAAGGTTTCATGCTTTTTAAGATAGAGTCCCAACATCAATGTGAAAGTTCCAAGGATCCATGCACTCCAAAGAGACAAAGGCCTAAAACCTAATGGAAGTTTCAAGGCAAGTAAAATTAGGGGTAAAGTTTCCATATGCTTCTTTGTGAAGCTTCAATATTGTTTCACCTATGAAAGAATGCATAAATAAAAGCATAAGACAAAGCATAAAATCAACATAACATAGTTAGGGTTAGAGTAACTCAAAGACAATGAACAAAATGAAGATTTAAATGAATGAATGAATAGTGAATAGACAATACTCATGCAACAAAAAAACCATGCAAGAAATGAAATTGTGGCCTAAGCTCCTCTCTATAGGATTAAGGCAAAGGTGATGAGTTGGAAAGTGTTTCATACTCTTGATAGATGTCGAAATGTAGCAAGGTGGCTTCCAAGATGTATAGACACTAGTAAATGCAATAGATGATGTATGTTAGAATTTGGTAATTATGGATAGTGCCCAATCTATTCCATGTGGTGTGAGCACTTATTCAAGTGTCAATGTAGTGTGTATACCTTGTGTCTTTAGACATTAAAGTAGAAACACTAGGAACTAGAGTAAGTTAGCTTATGACTTGTTAGTTGTTGGAAGGCTTGTTAGGTCAACCTATGACTTTAACTACTATTGTACTTTCACTCTATCTTTTTAGTTCAGTAAGTACACTCTACTCTCTTATTGCAGCTCACTCACTATTACTATGAGTTCTGGTATCCTTATTTAAAGCCAGTTCTCGTAACCTTTATTCAAAGCCAGTTTTGACCAAAATATTCACCTTATCTTACAAAATTGATGTCAAATGACCTTTTTATTAAAAAAAATCTCTCTCCTCCATTGTTGCTCTTTTTTTTCTCATAGTTGATATCAAAGTAGCCTCAATGCAGACTCCAAATAATCATTGTCGATAGTGCCACACACTCAAGATCCTACCACTAGCTTTATCAGTTCACATGAGGAAGAGAACAACTACCACAATTTTCCTATAGTGCATAGTCCACCCTTGACCATCAATCCCACCTAGAAGAGTCACTAGTTGAGTGCTCAATTTGTACTCTGGGCCACTTGTCAATGTGCTCTCAATAGATCTTCTCCTATCATAGCTGAGCCACCTTCTCTATCCTACCTATGCCTATCTGGTACCACTAGCATAGCCTAACTTGGTCATTGTTGTTTTATGCTACTCTTATGATGATGTCTCTACCACCTTTTCTTAGTAGTACTACCACCGGTATGGCTACCACCTACTAGCTACCACCTGATTGGCTACCACCAAGTCCTGAATACAATGCACCACCACTACTTCTAGTCTACAGTGCTACCTAAGCTACCATGCCTACTTGTGTATAGCTAATGATAGCCACCATGTCACTATACCCACCACCACTCGAGCTTTTTCCTAGAGGTCATCCTTTGCAATTTTTTCATCGATGCCAAGCTACACTCATGCCAATGCTGCCAATAAAACTACTATCAATTTATATTCAATGTTGCCTCTTGTTGCAAGAGAAGTAGACTCGAAGGAATGTTGCCTTGTATTTAGGTGATGTGGCAATGCTTTTCAAGTTTAAAGGCAAGGGTAAAGCTATACAAAATGCAAAAAATTAGCAAAAGGGTGATGCTAGACAGCCATTGAAACAAAGCTGCCCAAGACTTAGATAAATCTAAAAAGAAGGGAAAATGCCATTATTGCAAGAGGCTCAATCACTATATTGATGAATGCAAAAAGAGATCGGCCAAGGAGAAGAAGAAAGACTTTGATTTAGCTATCCAAGAGGCATTTTCCAAAAAAATCAGTAGATGATGATGCTTTAGCCAACTTGATAGAGGAGGATTATGCATTTCTCACATGTAATTATGATTCTTCTATGGTTGATTCAATATTTAATGCTTCTAAAATAGAGAAAACATGGTATTTTGATAATGGTGCATCAAAGAACATCACTTTGAAGAAGTAATTGTTTACTTTTATGCATTTAGCCCCTACTACAAAGCATGTCATATGTGCAAACAATAGCAATTATGATATATGTGTCATTGGGACAGTCACTATTACTACTCCAGATGGTTCTAAATTCATGCTTCTTGATGTCTTGTTTGTGCATGCCATAAAGATCTTGTTGTCTATTTTTTCCTTCAATAATCTTGGCTTTTAGGTCATCTTTGAGGATGACAAATGCAAGGTCATAGTTAGAGAGATGGACTATGCACTCAGGTTGTCCGACACCTTGTACAAGGCTTTATTCCTCTGAGACACTTATGGCAGATAATGTCATGATGATCTGACTATCACTAGTCTTACTCCTGTTGTGTAGAATATAGAGCTTTGGCATGCCCACTATGGACATATGAGCATTGAGAGTTTGATGACCCTTCAAAGAAGTCACATGGTAGATGCATTACCTCTAGTAGTGGAGACTCCACCTCCTCATGCATGCGGCGAGGGATGTATTTTGGCAAGATGCACAAGTTTGCCTTCAAAAAGGATGGTGCAATATGTGTTGTCTAAAAAATGCAACTTATTCCCTCTAATGTTTATGCTCCCATGGGGACACATGCACTTGGGGGTCATCTTTACTTTGTTACATTTATCAATGAGTACTCATGGTATACATGGGTGTATGCGCTAAAGACCACATCTGATGTATTCATGTATTTTAAACATATTTTAGCTAAGCTTGAGGCTAAAACTCGTTTAAAAGTGCAAACATGTATAGGTCTCATTCATTTGAGACATGTTTATTGGATCGTGGGATTATGCATCAAGACACTATTAGAATGACCCTTGAGCAAAATGGAGTTACAAAAAGGAAGAATTGCACTCTCATGGAAATGACTCATTGTATGTTCGAAAAGCAAGGGGTTGCCACTAAATTTTAGTTGAAAGGTCTTCAATGTGCAAATCATATATTGAATTGTGCACACATAGGCTTTTTGAATATGATCACACTGTTCATAGCTTGGCATGGCAAGAAGCCCAAAGTTGACTACTTTTGGGTGTTTGGTTGCATAGCCTACACACATTTTTCAAAAGAGATTTGTGGAAATCTTGATTTGATAAGGCTATTAAATGATTGAATGAAGAAACTCATTCTTGTGTGTGGCTAAAACTATCTCTCCTCCTCCTCTTCTTCTTCTTCTTGCTTGCTTGCTTGCTTGAGCTTGTTCTTGAGAGAGGGAGTGTGAGGGAGTGAGTGTGTGAGGGTGAGGGACCTTGGTGGAGAAGCTCTCCATCTTCTCCTCTCTTCTTCTTCTTCTCTTCTCTTCTCTTATCTCGCGTGTGGAAATGGAGCATGAAGCTTGGAGTTTGAGGATTGAGCTTACTTGAGTTTTCACCTTGGATTGTGGAGCTACTGAAGTGCTTGAGGGAGGAGGAAACTTGATCAACCATGGAGGTAAGCTCACTATACTCATAGGTGTGAGAGTGCATATGACTATGTGAGAGGTAGCCATTGCACTTGGCTTGAAATGTTTGAAACAATAAGTGGTCCATGGGTCTTGGCGTGGTCGAATGAGAAGCTTCCACATTTTGGTTTCATTGGTGGGACAATGGATTCAAGCTCTAAGTGCTTGCATGCTCCGAATCGAGCATTGAAGTAGGGTTTGCCCTGAATTGATGCTTGAGATAGGTAGGAAGCAAGGGAGTTGAAGAGGTATTTGCAAGTAAGTTTTTTCTATTTTTTGGATTTAGGTAAGTAGGTTGGATTAGTGTAAGCGGTTTCTTGTGATTTGGATGCATTTAGGTAAGGACAAATCAAGAAAAATAGAGAAACAAATAGTAGGGTTACTATCGTAAATAGGGTAGAATAGAAAGAAAAAGAGGCTTCAAGCATTGAAAGATAAAAGAGAGAATAAGAGGAGTGAAAGTCAAAGAACAAGGGGTTAAGATGCAGGGAGAGCAAAGGGGAGCTCATTTTTGCATTTAGAGTTGAGACTTTAGATGATCTCCTAACCCGATGATCATTGTTTGTTGGATGTTCTTGCAAATTTCCATTTTTAGCTTGCTATCCTAGCATTTCAGCTTGCAAATCAATATTAATAGCTTGTTGTCTTGGATGTTCTTGCAGATCCAGTGGCTCATCATTATGGAAAATGGCTCGCTGATCATTTCTAGCACTATTTTTTGCATTTGCAAGTTTATTTACAGCATGTATTTGCTACTGTACAGCAAACACATTTTGCTATCCAAAAGGTATTTCTTCCCAGAATACAACCCTATGGACTTCCTTCGTCTTTTTGAGTTGTTTATGCATGCGATCTTCTCGAAAGATTTCATCATTGCTAGGTACTACTTTCCTTTTCTCAAGATCCCATAATCTATACCCCATTTCACCTTCATCACCATATCCTAAGAAAATACATTTACAAGACTTTGGCTCAAGTTTGCTTTCTTCTTCCTTATGTATGTGCACAAATGCTTCGTAGCCAAACACTTTTAAGTGTGCATATGAAGGTGGCTTGCCCAACCACACTTCTTAGGGAACTCCCCCCCCCCACCAAAGACCTATTTGGTGACCGATTAATTAAGTGTATGGTTTTCATAATAGCCTCTGCCCAAAAACCATGGGGTAATGCAACATGAGACAACATTGTATGGACCTTATCCTATATGGTCTGACTCATATGCTTTGCAAATCCATTTTGGGGTGGATTATGAGGGGCAGTGAGCTCCCTCTTTATCCCTTTGCTATCACAAAATTCCTAAAAGGCCTTGGACACATATTCCCCAGTATTGTCAGAGCAAAGACACTTAAATGTCTTATCAGTCTGATTCTCAACCAATGCCAAGAATTTTCTAAACTTATCAAGCACTTCATCCTTGCTATGAATAGAGTAAACCCATGCCTTTTGTGTAGCATCATCGACAAAGGTGACAAAGTATATATTTTCCCATAAAGATAACCTTGGCATCTGACATACACCGAAATGTACTAACTCTAGAGGAGAAAATTTCAGCAAAAGAGACTTCTTATGAGACGTTTGTGCATGTTTACCATAAACACAATTATCACAATGTTCAAAATCAACATAACGAAGACAAGGCAAGTAACCCAAATGAGAAAGCACTTTCATTCCTATTTGGCTCATGTGTCCCAACCGGCCATGCCACAAAGAAACACTTGGCTGCTTAGTCACGGCAACTACATGATCACTCACACTAGATACATGGAGAGGATACAAGGTATCACTTTTACAACCTCGTGCAATCACTCTAGATCCCTTACAAATCTTCCATTTCCCATCACCAAAGGTAAACGACAAGTGTGACCCGCACTGGAAGAACCCACCAAATGCCTCACACGTGGTACTTTTTTTTCACTCACTCTGAATTCCACCACTCGAAGCTCAATTAAGGAAAGCTAAAAGCCTGATTTTGCATAGTGCATAGAAAATAGCACATATGCGCACCCACGCATAGAGTGAGGGTAAGTTGAGGGCTAATTGTAACTAACAAGGAACACGCCTGGACCTAAGAACTTGAAGGAACCCACCAATAAGAGAAGACTCAAAGACATAGAAGAGATATCGAATCCCCAAAGGTAGGACCAAGCGGGGAACACAACAAAAAATATGAATGCAACAAGGACAGACAATACCGCGGAAGTGGATCTGTCAAACCTTATCAACTTGATCATCAACATGGCAGAACATGAATTCCTAAACATGGAAGGAGGTAGCTCAAGCCATGGAGGCAACAAGGAGCTTAACCTATGAGACTTTCCTGAGGTTTTCCAACATTTAGTGAACCAATACGGCACTCAAACTCGGCTAGAACACCACAATAGGCCAGTAGAGGACATCATAGCTCACCTAGAGGAAGAGAGAAAACTAGCCCGAAGGGCTCTACAAGGCCTAGTTGCATACAACCAAGATGAGCAAACCAGGAACTTACGCCAGATCTTAGAAATGCGATAGATCTAGAGAGTGCTATCCTTAGTGGCAGGAATCGATTAGAGAGTGAGAGAGCACTGGAAGGAGATCTCACACTGAGAGAGCTCCTTACAAAGCGATTGTTGGATAACACGATCGCAGAACAAAGCACTACAGCATTGGCAACATCGCTACTAACGGGGTTGGGAGTCAACCAAGGCTCTAAGAGTCAATTGAAAATCCCTGTGGTAGCAAAGCAACTGGACAAATACCAAGCTACTGATGACCCATACAGCTTCGTGGTTCAGTTTGAGAAAGTTTGCGAAGCCAATGGCCTCATTGATCCTTCTCAATTCTCCCAAGCCTTTGGACTATGCTTAGGCGCAACAAGGGTTGGACCTTGTACACAAGTCTATATGCTACGGAGCGTGCTGATTTCAATGGCTTGAAAAATCTCTTCATGAAGAGATTTTCCAAACTAGGATACTCAGATAACTTGTTAGTGCGGCTTATGAATGTCAAGTAGAAAGAGAGCACAAGATATACTTACTAAGGGCCCCATAGGATCTCCTAGTCTATCCATCGCCCTTTAACATGGTGGAGATGGCTTCTAGGTTGACTGGGGTAGTCTTCCAAGTGTCCATCTCCACTCTCACAGCTTCTATTTGATTGCCCAAGAAGATAAGATTGTTGCCCCAGTCTTCTACAACTCTTGTGTTGTGCATCCAAGGTCAGCCTAGCAAGATGTCGTAGTCCACTCCCTTCATGACTTGAAGTCAACAGAGAACGGGATCCCTGCAATCTTTACTAGCTAGTTTTTTAACACTCTGAATGGCTTCACCTTCATTCCATTTGCTAGTGTGACATAAAATTTAGCAATCTCAACCACTGGGTTGCCCCGATTTTGCCCAAGTTTGGAGTATCACCTGGCTTAGTACACTCACTCCTGCCTCTATTCCGACAATCCCCTTTTTGGTGACGTCTCCCAGTACTAGGACTGGCACGACTACATGCATTTCTGTGCCTTCTCAAAAGGTATTGATATGTAGGGATCTGGGTATGGAGTGCAGAGTCAGGCTTGATATTTGAGTTTCTGCATCATGCTCAGGAAAATTTGTGGAAATTGGTTCATCTGGTTCTTCAACCCATTACTTAAGCTCCCGCCATAGCATTGGGTGTTGCCTAAGCAGGTTGCCTAAGCTCAAAGTTACCGAAGTGGTCACCAGTGTATTGAGGAGGTTGCTAGTCACTCGCCTCTCTTCTAGGTTTGTGGTTCTCGGCCAATGACCTTGATTATTTTGCTGGCTTGAGGTAGTTAAGGTGGTTTACCTTGTGGTTTCATGCCTCCCTTGGTTTTGGTTGTGGGAGAGAGATTGGGGCGCCTATGCTTGAGAGATCATTGATCTCGTTCTCCAGTATGGGCTTAGCATCCTTCAAGTTCTCTCGGACCTCCCTTACCTATTCCTTCACCTTCTTGATGGCTTTGAGTTGGCGCTTCGGGTTGGGGTACTCCCCAAACTTAGCACTTTCCTTTTCAGTCGTCTAAGGCACCGACGTCTCTTCTTCTATGTCAATGGATTTCCCTCCAACTGGTAGAGTCGTGGCACTTTCAATTTTGAGGATGACCTTAGTGTCTCGTCTCCTCTTCCTTCGTCTCTGGCTCCTCTTTCCAACTGAGGTTGTGTCAAGGTTGCTAGGCCCTGGCAATGATATGCTGGCCTCCTTTGCATACGGGTCATGACATGCAATGGGATAAGTGTGGCCTCCCCATCGAGTGTCTCGACACCGAACAACCCCAATGGAACTAATGGCTCATTTGCCAAACTAGAGGATGGTCTCCACTTAGGGAAATCGATAAAGAGATGAGTGATTCCACACTTAGTGCATCTTAGGTCAGCCTTGCTTGTTCCCTCTCAACACAGTGCGAAGAAAAGTGTCCTGGGTGATCGCAACTCCAACACAAGGTTGGTTCTTGGGTTTGCCTCCTAGGCCTCTACCTCTCTCTCTACCCAATGCCATAATCGGTATTGGTCAATAGTCCATGAGGATAGTGTTGCCTTCCTCATCATATGATACATACGGGTTTACATAAGGCTCATTAATGCTAGGCTCATCCACATAGTGGACTGGAGTGTCACTTGGTGGATGGGTCACATAGGGTCCAGGTGGTCTAGGGATACTTGAAAGATTTATTTCCATCATAGGGATGGTTGGTTTAGCAGCATTTGGTGCCACTAGAGCCAATGGGGCTCCCCTTCAAAGAAGTTCGATGGCATGTTTACAAGGTGGGGTTAACCATAAAGATGTGGGTATGGGAGCCTTCGAGGTAATCGACAATGCATGGTTTCATGGACGAACCTACCACAATTAGTAGAAGGTCATGACCTAGGGTTATGGAACTCAGCTAGCAAGTGGTTCATGCTGCAATGCACATATTGGACATGTGGACGCATTGGTCATCTCATCATCTCCTACAATTTGGCTATGTCCATCCTAATCTCTGCTAGCTCTTGTCCTATCGCAGTGCCCTTCCCTTTGTCTTGAGTGCTTGAGTCTATTCTCTCACTCGAGGTTGAGGCTCTCTTGGAACTCTTGACACTGGACTCATCCTAATTCTAGCCTTTGGAGCCTCTTTTCTTGAGCTAGTCATCCACTCTAATAGCTTCTTCAAAGACCCTTGCTAGTGTGTCTCACTGCAAGCTTGAGTTGCTGGCTAAGGCTTTGTAGAGCTCCTCGCCCCATATTCCATTGATGAATACCGTGGATATCGCCCTTTTGGTCAGTCTCTCACCCAGGGAAATTCCTTTGAAGAGGCTCCTTACATGGGTCACATAATCTTGAATGTCCTCAGTTGTGAGCACCTTCTCTTAGTCTCCTCTTGATCTTGGAGCGATCCGGACAAGCATCCTTCAACCCCTCTTCTTCTTGATTTCCTTTGTGTGAATCACCATTTGGAAGAGAGAGAGAGAGGGAGGAGAGAGAAAGACTAGATTTCAATCTTTTGATGTGGGCAGCCATTGGAGGGGTGAAGGTAGGCATTGGAGAGTGTAGAAGTTCTTCATCTCGATGGTGGCATTGATTGCTATGGGTATATGGACCCTATGGTATGGCTTATAGCCCCGCCTCCACTTTTATGTCGCCTGCGTGCCTCCCCCCCCATCTTTTTTTTTTTCGCCATTAAAAACCACCCCCCACCCAGTCGCATTTTAGTTTGGAGGGGGAGGCCCCAAGGATCACCCCCCTTCCTCTTACAAGGCTATTTACATTAATTGGTTTTTTGGTCCTCTGCCTCGGGCACTGCCATTGCACTATCCGGCCTCCGATTAATGATTTGAAAATTTTTGCTTAACTATCTCAGGGTTCCCAACTATTGACTACTTCCAAAATTATGATCCAATACTTGAAAATTTTATAAAAAATTTGCAATCGTCACTTGGTGGGTCTTCAAAGTGCTTTTGAAACCCGTTTGCTTGCCGCTTAAAATTGACCCAACTGCACCTGCCGCTTTCGACAGGATTCAATTTTCTCTTGAAATGTAAATTTTTTGGCAAATTTTGAGCACGTTTCAGGGTCAAAAATCCACTACTCATTGGAGACCATAGGATAGGGTAACTTAACCCATCGAATCCCACGAATGAATATGCACATAACCACAACCACAAAGAGCATCAAGCTAGTACAAAAAATACACAACAAAACCCATCCAGCTCTCACCTTACCCCTTGACAAAACCAAGGCATGAAATCTACAAGGAGTAAGCCTAGCATAATCTAACAAAAAGCCCCAATGGAGTCACTAATTGACTGCTCCAACATGGCTAAGCTAAAAAGAACTATTAGAGAGGTGATCCTAAGTGGTGGTTTGAACTACCTACCTAAGGACAACTCAACCAAGAGCTCCTACTAGGCAAGGACTCCTATAGCCTGATTAAGAAATATTATCTTTTAGCACATTTTTCTTTTAGGCCTTTATTTTCCCATACTCATGGGTGTGTAAAAAGGAGGGAGCTGAGCATAGTGACCCAAGGAGAACATGGCATCGACCTCAGGTCTTGTCTTGGTACCCAAGAACTACCAAGCCCTCGTGAGGTGACACTTAATCCTTTTCTGATGCTCACTTTTATTTTGTCTCCAATCTTATTTATTTCTCTTATTTTCTGACTATATGCCACCACCCTAGGAAGATAGGGCACCGACTGACTCGTCCCCAAGAACCTACAAGCCTCCGCAAGGTGATAAGCACAACTCATAGATATTTCTTTCTTTTTTTTTTCTATTTTTATATGGATTAGAACCCCTTTTTACACACCTCCGTATATTTTTATTCTTCAGCGATTCAGGATTTTTCTTCTTTGCCTATATTTGTTCTGGTAGGCTTTTCGAAGTGCCTCACAACTAACAGAAACTCTGACAATAGCCGCCTAGCAGGTTAGCAAAACAGGGTCACTAGGATTGCCTTCTAAAATGGATATTTCAGTGCCTAACAATGCCTTTGCAAGAGACAACAACTGCTCTGACCTCCCATATGCATACCTAACCTAAACCTAGGACTTCGTGCCTTGATTGTTGGCCCCCAACAAACAAAAAGAAGGTAACCCCTACATACACATATATCATTATCTGCTTAAGGAAAAAAGACTCAAAAAGGGGATGAAACCACCTAGAATGGCCACAAGAAGCTCCTCTGTAGCAAAGGCTCCCTCTAGTGACTTCATCAACCTATATGATGCAATCACTAAAATAGAAAATCATTAAACATACCTACATCAAATAGACATACGGCCCTCTTGACCTAAAGAAATAACACAGTTCACTCCTAACAAAACTGGCCATCTTGGCCTAATGGTATCAAATAAAATAGCTCATATATATCCCCCCTTGTAGAATCTTATTACTATACAAAAAGATGCTCCATCCCAAGGAGGAAATAGGGCTCCTTCCCTAAGCTAAATGCATCAAATTGTGCCCCATACCTTCTGCATAAATAGCAAGAGGGGTACGCATAACATGTCTAACCAACTTATGGGTCCAAGACAACAAAGGCAAATGGGTCTTGGCCACCCTTTGCATTACTCATACTAACCATCGACTACCATATAGGGCATGTTCTGATAAAAGCCCCCATAATCAATTGAGTCATATCTTATCATCAATAGAGATATCCAAACTAGGTGTTGAGATATCGAGCTCTACTCATGATATGCCAGAGTGACCGTTGTGCATTTATGTCACCGACTTGTTAGCTGTAGATGCGGTGGGTACACCACCCATGAATAATAGCTAGATGACAGCTATCCTTATCTTCTCTAATTCGTGGCTCAGTTAGTATGCCACCTTAGTTAGTTGATTTTGGTTTTGAGACCCATATATAGGGTTCTTCTATTTCTATGTACTAGAGTTCTTTCTGGCTTACACAACTAAGAAGAGAAAAACGGTTTTTCAGCCTCCACCTTTGTGTGTATTCCCCCATTGTGCAAGCAAGAAAGCTACAAGTGAGACTCCTTCCTTCTCTCCCACAAACTTGACATGGTATAAGAGCCTTGTTCGTGGTAAGGAGCTCAAGAAAGCAAACCAAGTTCGCGGTGTTCTGGTAAGAGGACCAGTGTTGCTTTCATTTTTCTATTTTGGGAGCAAGTCTCTGCACAGGTAGCACAGCCGAAAAGTGCAAGAGTGCATTTTCTCAGATTGAGACGCCATTCGCAGTGTAGCAAGAGGGCAGTATATGCTGCGGGTAAGGGCTTTAGCCCTTGGTTGCTCTATTTTTTTGATTTGAGGCCATTTCAGGGCCTGTTTTGGAGGTGGACGTTTTCTGCACGCACTCAGGAAAAGGCCTTATTTTATGTTGTGCGACCACTATTCTATAGGTCGGCGAAAAGTTACTGTAGAAATTACATTGTATGCCTGTGTGCAGAGACATTGCGAGTTACAGAATCATTCTTGTTGCTTGTTGATGCAAAATCGTCACTAGGAAGTGACTCTGTGGTCAAATACCACTTTCGTCAGTTTTGCAGATTTGCCCTTGTGAGGTTGAAGCTGTGTTCTTTGCAGTGAGAGAATTTTTTGCAGTGTTCTGTAATGGCGTCTGATTCTCTTTCACAGATTGTCACTGAAAAGCTTGACAAGAACAACTTCCAAGCATGGAAGTTTAGAATGACCAATTTCCTTATGGAAAAAGGATATTGGGAATTCATTGCGGGAAATGAAGAAGAACCAGGTCTTCCTGATGTTCCCAATCAATAGCAAGTGCAAGCATTTAAAGCATGGCATGAGAGAGCGAGGAAAGTTATGTACTGGCTGTCTATCAACATTTCAGACTCTATGATTGTGCATATTCAAGATGCAAGTACGCCAAAGGAGGCATGGGATACTTTGTCAAAAATGTATAGCACAAATACATAAGCCAGGAAACTACAGCTCAAGCAAAAGTTGCACAATGTGCAAAGAGAAGGTATGAGCATCAATGACTACCACATGAAGGTGAAGAAGATTGCAGATGCACTTGCTTCCATTGGGTCGCTAGTGGAAGATGATGATTTAGTTTCTGTGACCTTGAATGGTCTAGGAAAGGATTATGCACAGTTCCGAACATCCATTTCCATCCGTGAAAGATTTCTTGATTTTGAGGAGTTGATTGCTCTTCTAATTTTTGAGGAGCAAAGAAATGGTGGTGCATCTTCTTCAGGAGGAACTTCAAAAGAAGCTATCTTCTATTCAAATGCTGGAAGAGGTAGAGGCAGAGGTAGAGGAGGCCGATCTGGAGGCCGTGGTAGAAATTAGAATATGCAGCAAACTCAAGAAAACCAGTCCTATGGAGGAGGACGTGGTAACTCTAGAGGCAGGGGGAGCCAAAGAGGTCGTGGTGGATGGCAAAGAGGCCAAAATGCAAACAGCAATGTTGAATGCTACTGCTGTGGTAAAATGGGTCATATGGCTAAAGACTGCTATAAAAAGTAGAATGACATCATGAATGGAAAATTGCAATAAGGGAATTATGAATCTTCTAGTAGACAGGGTGATGACAGAAATGAGCATTTGTTTATGGTGCAGCACATGACCAATTTTGTGACAAGTGCAGAAGAAAGAAACGATGTGTGGTATGTTGACTCAGGTGCATCAAACCACATGACAGGTCATGCAGAATGGATGCACGATACAAGGAAAATGGAAAAACCATGATTTGTGGAGACTGGTGATGATACTGCACATCCTATTGTGCAGATTGAAAAAATTCCTTTGTCTATGCAGGATGGGAAAAAGAAATACCTGTCAGATGTATTTCATGTCCCGAATATCACCAAGAACCTGGTTTCTGTTGGTCAAATGGTTGAGCAGGGCTTGCAGGTCATATTTAATTCTCATGGATGCTTTGTTGAGGATATGAAAAATAAAGGTCGCTTGATAGCAAAAGGAAATAAGAAGGGCAGAATGTTTACATTGGATGCAGACATGCCTGAATTGAGTGTAGCAATGTTTGCACATGGGACGGGTGTAGTTGTAGATATTGATATCTGGCATAAACGCATTGGTCATGTTAATGTACAGTGACTTAAATCAATGCAAGCCCAAAATATTGTTGCAGGATTGCCTAAATTCAAGGTTGCAGAAATGCATAAAGTATGTGAAGCCTGTCAGTTTGGAAAACAGGCAAGGAAACCATTTCCTAGACATGTTCAAGAGAGTAAGAAGCCATTGGAATTAATCCACTCTGATGTGTGGACTACTAAAGCTGCATCTCTTGGAGGCTGTCATTATTTTGTCACTTTTATTTATGACTATAGCAGAAAAGTTTGGGTGTATTTTATGAAAAAGAAAAGTGAAGTTTTTGGGCATTTCAAAACTCTTAAAGCTATGGTTGAAAAAGAAACAGGCCTGCAAATAAATGCCTAAGGTCAGATGGAGGGGGAGAGTACCTCTTAAATGAGTTTGCAAGGTTCCTGTAGGAGCATGGCATAAATATTCATGCAGTTATACCCCACAACAAAATGAAATTGCAGAAAGGAAAAACAGGCATATTGGAGAGGTATCTCTTGCCATGCTCAATGAAAAAGACCTGCCAGATTTTTATTGGGCTGAGGCAGTTGCTACAGCAGTCTACATAATGAATAGGACTCCCACTACAGCAATACATGGGATGACTCCAGAGGAGAGGTATACTGGTAGGAAACCAGATATTTCTCATTTGAAAATTTTTTGTTGCATTGCCTATGTTCATGTGCCAGATGAGTTGAGATCCAAGTTGGATCCAAAAGCTGAGAAGTGCATCTTTATTGGTTACTCTTTGTAGTAGAAAGGGTATAGATGCTATAACCCTTCTACTCATAAGTTTACAGTGACCAGAGATGTTATTTTTTATGAGATGAGTAGCTGGTATGAACCAGTAAATGTGATTGATAATGTAGATGCACAAAATGGTAATGCTGCATAGAATTCACAGCAGCAGTCACAAGATATTAGTGGACCTGGAGTGTCCTCTAGTAGTGGTTCACGTTCTTTGCCATGGATAGGCAGATTGAGATCAGGAGAATCTTCTCAAAGCAATGCAGATAGTGGTATGTAGGTATCACGAAAAGGAAAAGAGAAGGTAGATCAGCCCATGTTTGATGTGAATGCAGGTCACTCTTATGTGGATGGTGAATCCAGTGGCTCAAAACAGAGCACTGATGATGAGTTGGGTATTCCTTCTATTGTTACACCTGGAGTAAGGAAGACCATGGATGTTTTGAGAGCACCTTGGAGTGAACCTACTTTGCGCAGGTCTACCAGAGCTAGGTATCCTATGGATAGGCTGAAATATGATGGATTTACAGCCATTCACTATGCATATATGGTCAAAGTGATACAAGAACCACTTCTTTTGAGCAAGCCATGGGAAAAGAAAAATGGGAGAAAGCCATGGATGAAGAAATGGATGCCTTGGAAGAAAATGCTACATGGGAATTGGTACCTTTGCCTAAAGATAAGAATGCAATTGGTTGTAAGTGGGTTTATAAGGTGAAACACAATGCAAATGGTTCTGTGAATAGATATAAGGCAAGATTAGTAGTCAAGGGGTATGCACAAAAATATGGCATTGATTATAAAGAAACATTTAGTCCAGTTGCAAGGATGGCAACCGTAAGAGCAGTCATTGCTATGGCTGCATCAAAGGAATGGTCTTTACATTAGATGGATGTAAAGAATGCCTTCTTGCATGGTGATTTGCAAGAAGAGGTATATATGGAGCAGCCACCGGGCTATGTGCATGATGTTCATCGTGAGTTTGTTTATAGGTTGAAGAAAGCCTTGTATGGCTTGAAGCAAGCACCTAGAGCATGGTCTGACAAGATAGGACAGTATCTTGTCACTATTGGCTTTCAGATTTCCAAGGCATATTTCTCACTTTATGTGAGAAAAACAGAGAAAGGTATTATGCTACTTGTCATTTATGTTGATGGTTTGATTATGACAGATGACAGTGATGAAGATATCCTTCATGTGAAAATGCTATTGAAGTAGAAGTTTGAGATAAAGGATTTGGGAGAGCTACATTATTTCTTGGGCATTGAGGTGATTAGATCACCAAGTGGGATATGGCTCTTATAGAGGCTATATGGATTGGATATGCTATCCAAATATGGGATGACAGGCTGTAAGCCTATTTCAGATCCTTTGGAGTAGAATGTGAAGCTGAGCGTAGGTGCAGGTGAGCTTCTGGAAGACCCTACTATGTACAGACGCATAGTAGGAAGTTTGATTTATATGACTATTACCAGGCCAGATTTGAGCTATGCTATTGGATTGGTAAGTCAGTTTATACAGGCTCCAAGGAAACCGCATTTGGATACGGCTAGACGCGTACTCAGGTATGTGAGGTCCACATTGCAGTATGGACTATTTTATGAGATTGGGGTTTAGATACAGTTGCATGGATACACTGATGTTGATTGGGCTGGTAGTATTTCTGATAGATGATCTACCAGTGGATATGTGTTCTCTTTTGGGAGTGCTGCAGTCACTTGGAGGAGCAAGAAACAGCCTACAGTTGCCTTGTCAAGCACAAAGGCTGAGTACAGAGGTGCAGCAATGGCTGCATGTGAGGTAGCTTAGTTGCATAAGCTACTTTATGATATGCATCAGCCTACACATGGGCCAGTTGTCATTTATTGTGACAACATGAGTAGTATACACTTGGAAAATAACCCAATCTATCATGCTAGAACAAAGCACATTGAGGTGCATTATCACTATGTGCGGGAGAGGGTTTTACTAGGTCTTATTGATCTAGTTTATATCAGCACAGAGGATCAGGTAGATGACATATTCACGAAGGCATTGGGCGCAGAGAAGCTGCGCAAGTTCAAAGACCTACTTGGTGTGCATGAATTGGGATTGAACTTGAGGGGGAGTGTTGAGATATCGAGCTCCACTCGTGATATGCCAGGGTGACCGCTGTGCATTTATGTCACCGACTTGTTAGTTGTAGATGCGGTTGGTACACCGCCCATGAATAATAGCTAGATGACAGCTATCCTTATCTACTCTAGTTCGTGGCTCAATTAGTATGCCACCTTAGTTAGTTGAGTTTGGTTTTGAGACCCATATATAGGATTCTTCTATTTCTATGTACTAGAGTTCTTTCTGGCTTACACAACTAAGAAGAGAAAAATTGTTTTTCAGCCTCCACATTTGTGTGTATTCCCCCATTGTGCAAGCAAGAAAGCTACAAGCGAGACTCCTTCCTTCTCTCCCACAATCTTGACACTAGGACCATAGTTAAAGAAAAGGTATTCTTCATCACAAACTGTTTCCAATAATGTGGAACCAGTTGAAGAGACACTCTCTCAAACTCGTCGAGCAGGGTCATAGCAAGGCAAGAATACATAGAGAGAATAGGATTTCAAACTGTGTATGTCCCATTTAGTTGGTTCAATACCAACTAGGAATCCCCCTTGATTAACAACTGACGAGTACTACCTTTATTAGCAATATTTAAACCCATGATTAAAGTTTTGTATTCTTCCATGTTATTAGTAAATCCAACCCCGAGATAAACAGCCAATTTCATTATGACTCTACCTCGAGGGTCTTTAATAACTACCACTATACTCTCTTCCTTGTTCGGTCCCCTGGATGCTCCATCAAAGTACATTGTGTACATCCACAATGGGTTCACACAGCCTGCCCTTGTCAACTCTACTTGTACTAGTGATAGTCAAAATTTAGCATATTCAGAGGACGTAATGAAAGCTCCATCCCACCCTCTTCATTAAATATAACAGGGATGCTTGTCAGAATTCATATGCAGTGATGACAGAAGACTTTAATCTCCCAAAAAAATGATCGTCCTCTTGCTCAATCACTTTATATCCTTTACTTCACCAGATAAGCTTCCCTTGATGATATCTCTCCTCCAAGTATGGGTGTTCCAAATAAGGAATCAGCTACCCCATCAACCTCTTTTGTCTCCTTGCAGGTTCTTGATCAGCCCAATATTGACCTGCAAGGCATTTATTTCATTAGTGCATTTAGAGATAATAAGGTTTAACCTTATTAAGATTAACCTTATTTTAACCTTAACTCCCTCAAGATCAACCAGTAATGCCATGGATTTATTCTTCCCTATTATTACGGTCTTGTAGGGACCGTCCCATTTGGGCTCAAGTTTTCCTGGAAACAATTCTCTTCATGCATCATAATAAAGAACTAATTGCCCCTTCTTAAAGGTATATTTCTTCACTTTTAAATTATGCTGCTACTTCATCCAACACTTAGCCACTTCTTGGTGTAATAGACTTGACAATTTGAGCTTATCCAAGTGGGTCATAGTCATAAAGCACTCGAGGAGGGCATCCTCGTCACCCAAAGAATGATTGATTGCAAATCTTATGGTTAGCAACTCGATCTCCAAGGGAAAAACACACTCCTCCCCATAGACTAGCTTGAATGGGGTGTGGCCAGTGGATCATTTAAATGTCGTGTTATACGCCCACCCCACCACATACAGTTTTTAATCCCAGTCATATTTATTCTCAAATACTATTTTTGATAGAATACCCACAAGCTTCTTGTTAATACTTTCAACTTGCCCATTTGCCTACAGGTTATAAGGAGGCTTCTTGTTGTGCTTGATTTGCCACACTCCAGTCAAGCTTTTAATCACCTTGTTTAGGAAATGGGTTCCACGGTCCACTACTAATTCTTTTGGTGGACCAAATCAGCATATAATCTACTCTAATAGGAAACTGGCAGTCTCTTTGCATCTTCCTTCCTCATCGCTTGTGCTTATAACCACTTTGTAAAATAGTCAATCTCCATGATAAATATATCGCTTTTGCACATTGGACGATGGAGTAACAGAACCCACAAAGTTGATGCCCCACTTCTCGAATGGAAGTATAGCCATAATCGCAGTAAGTGGTCACTTCCTATTCTCACTACTATCATGTCATTGACAAGTATCACATCTCTTAACATACTCAAAGGCATCTTGGAAAATGAACGGCCACCAATATCAAGCTCTTAGAGATTTTTGGGCCGAGTAAAATGCCCTCCACAAGCGAAGTCATGGCACTCTTCCAAAATGAATGGAACCTCATCAAGCATCACACATCGGTGATAGATATCATCAACCCCCTATCGATATAATGTTCCTATGATTAAGGAAAATTTCAATATCTGTTGTCTAATTTTAAACAGTAACTCAACATCACTTCCTTCAACTAAAGTCTCTTTCGGCTCCCCGAAATCCACATTTCAAGGTCATGCTTAGGTGAGAACTAAAGGTATTTATTGATGACCTATGTGTACACTCTAGTTGGGAAAAACACCTAGATAAGCTCCACGCAGTCTTTGAAAGGTGTAGATTGTACAGTCTCTTTTAAAACCCCTTGAAGTGCTAGTTCTAGATGAAACACAGATGTATCCTATGACACGTGGTATCCAAGAATAGCATTGCCACTTACTTCTCCAAAATTAGGGCTATTGTCAACTTGCTACCACCAACAAATTATAAGGGATTTCAGTGCTTATTGGGACACACAGGGTACTATTGAGGCCTCGTCTTGAACTACGCATTGATTGCTAGACCACTTTACAAGTAGCTAATCATATTCGAGTGAACCAAGGAGTGTCAACACTCTTATGAAGAACTAAAAAAGTCTCTAACTATTGCATTGATTCTATGAGCTCTGGATCGGAGCATAACATTCCATGTGCACACTGATGCATCAACGTTTGCCATGGGAGCTGTTTTGTGCCAGCCTAGTGAGCATAATCTTGACTAACTGGTGAGCTTTGCTAGCAGACAGCTCACAGATACAGATATGAACTACTCCACAATAGAGAGGGAAGGACTGCTGGCCATGGTATTTGCTGTAAAGAAGTTTTGATATCATCTTTTGGCTACACCTTTCACCTTCTTTATGGACCATCAAGCTTTTCTTTATCTTGTGAATAAACCCTACACTATAGGATGCATAGCTAGATGGTTGCTTCTGCTTTTAGAGTTTGACTTCTATGTGGTAGTATGCAAAGGCAAGCAGCATTACATGGCCGGTCACATGTCCCACATACCCATAGCATAGGTTGTTGGATAAGGGATTGTAGATGACCTATCCGATGCACACCTGTTCAGCATGTCTAGCCAAAAATACATGTTCAAGGTGGTAGAATTAATGCCATATTGGGATGATGACATAGTCTAGATCTTAGAGCATGGATTACCTAAGAGACCTATCAAAAAGGCCAAGCTAAAGCACATTATCCTTAAGATTCAACCCTATCAATTAATTGCCAGCCAAATTTATAGATTGGGATAAGATGGCTTATTGTGAATATACGTGTGTGAGAATGAAATGCATGATGTGCTGACCAAAGTCCATGTTAGAATAGCTAGAGGGCACTTTAGTAGAGATACCACAGCTCGCAAAGGTGCTACAATCTCAACTATGGTGGCCCACCCTATCCCACTATGCTATCAAACTTTTAAAGCATTGTGATGAGTATCAAAGGACCAAAGTCCTTGATCATAAAGATAAGATGGATTTGACCCCGATCATAGTACAACAACCCTTTGAAAAATGGGAAATTGACTTCATTGGGCTAATCAGTCCTATGGCATAATGCTCCATGCCACATACATCATAGTAGCCACTGACTATCTCACAAAATGAGCCAAAGCTCAAGCCAACAAGAAGAATGATGCTAGGGCTATGGCTAAGTTCCTTTGGGAGCAGGTGATCTCACAATTTGGCTACCCCATTGAGCTAGTTAGTGACCAAGGCATGCACTTCATTAATGAAGTGATTTCTCATTTGCTATCCACATTCCTGATTATCCATAGAAAATCATCACCTTACTACCCTCAGGCCCATGGTTAGGCAAAATCCACAAACAAAATCCTAGTGAATGTCTTAACCAAGGTGGTCTTTGCCTCATGCAACAACTGGGGTAACAAGCTCATGGCAGCACTATGGCCTATAATAGGACAACCTAGAAAATGGCAGTGGGGTAAACATCCTTCAAGTTGAGCTGCGAGACTGAAGCAATCCTACCAGTAGAGTTTTTCGTTCCAAGCTTGAGAGTGGAAATACAAGGGACATGGGATGGAAAGTTGGCATGGATGGAACACCTAATAGCTAGAACATCTTTCTGAGACCTGGTTCTTAGCTACACATGCATTAATCTGTGAAAAAGCACAACACAAGAGTTGGTTTGACAAGCATGTCAAACAACATGACTTCGAGCAAGGTGACCTCGTGTTGCTATACTTTATGAAGGGTCATAAGCAAAAAATAAAGTTAAGAGGATTAGGGCCTTTCAAAGTCCACAACATTACTAGCAATGTCGAGCTCGAGACCTTAGAGGGTTAGGGCATAGGCTTCTTCAATGGTAGTCACCTCAAGAAGTACTATCCTCCAATCCATCTGTTGCATGAGTTGCTAATGCTATAACCACTTACCAATGTGAGAGTAGACACCATCATTGAAATTGAGGATACGAATGAGCATCTAGAAATTGGAGAGAATGTCTCTTCATAATCTATGCCATATGTTTGAGCATAGCCTTTTGCAAACAACCAGCCTAGCCTTATATCTAGTAATTGAACCATCTGCATTATGCTTGACTTTGTAAGCCCGCTTATAGACAATAGCTTTCTTACCCTTAGGCAAGGGTACCAAATCCCAAGTTTTATCAGCTTCTAATGTAGCCATCTCATCCATTGTTGCATCCCAATGAGCATGACCAATCACATCCTCAAAACAAGTGGACTCAACAACCTCGACTACCTTCACCATATAAGCATAATGGTGAGCTATATAACCTTCAAAACCAAATCTTTTAGCAAGGTATTTGACCCCGCTAGACCTGTGTACCACTGGATCTCTCAATGGAGCCTTTACATTGCTATGTGCTCTCTGTACACTTGGTGTCATGATTGAAGGAATAGCAAGCTCATCATCCAAACTATTTGAACCACTAGAATCTCCATCAAATCCCAAATGATTCGTAGATGCATAATTATCATCTAACACTTTCTTCTTTCCTTTGTCTTTACTTGCAACACTTGTAGATCCATTAGAAGATGTGGGGCTACTCCTTAGTCTCTAGACCAAAGGCTTGCTATAGGTGTAGTACCAAATGATGTTTATGGTCCACTAAGACTCAATCATTCTTTCTTTTCTTTCTACATATAGCTATCATGATCATTATCATCATCTAATACCTCACAACAAGTGCATACCAACTACTCATCTCATCAAAAATAGCATCCTTCCTCACTCTGAACTCACCTGTGAGACAAGGTTATAACAATGATACCATTTCTGCTCTAAAGAATAACCAATAAAAATACATTTTTCAGCATGTGGATCAAGCTTCTTTCGTAGCTCATGTAGCACATGAACATATGCAATATAGCCAAATACTTTCAAGTGTGATACATCAGGCTTCTTGCCTATAAAGCATTCTTTGAGGGTCATTCCATGAACTACAGCAGTGGGAGTTTTATTCATAATATAGATGGCAATATGAACAGCACCAAACCAAAAATGTTTTGGCATATTCTTTTCAGCCATCAATGCTCATGCAACTTCTGCAATATGCTTATTTTTTCTTTCTACAACCCCATTTTTCTATGGGGTATATCTGCAAGTAAATTGCCTCTTTATCCCATGAGACCTCAAGAAGCCACTAAACTCATTAGAGAGGTACTCTCCCCCTCTATCTGATCTCAAACACTTAACTTTTAAGCTTGTTTCTATTTCAACAATTGCCTTGAAAGATTTGAACTGCTCAAATACATCAGTCTTTTCCTTCATGAAATATACCCATAGCTTCCTTGAACAGTCATCAATAAATGTGACAAAGTATTTGATGTCATCAAGAGATACATTCTGTGTAGGCCCTAAACATCTATATGCACAAGATTAAGTATATTTTTGCTTACTTCTCTATCATGCAAAAAGGGTTATCTTACTTGCTTACCAAACTAACATGCTTAACACACTTTATGAAATTTTGTAACTCTAAAAGAAGGCAACCCTGTAACTAATACTTTGGACTGCATTAATTTTAGCCTTTGAACATTTGCATGTCCAATACCTTTATGCTATATTTCAATGTCTACAACCACTCATTTTCCTTTAGCATACATAGCAACATTCATTGCAAGAATTCCAACATCTAAAGTGAACATACAGCCAAATCTACTTCCTTTTGCAACTAAATTGCACTTATCATTAAAGCCTCTACAAAACAACCTTTTGCATTGAATCAAACCTACAACCCTTGCTCTACCATTTGGCCAACAAATACTAAATTCTCTGTGATTGATGGCACATATAATAAATTTTTCAAACTCTTTATCTACTGGCTGTCATCATGCAAGGACAAAGGAACCTTTTCAATGTGTGAAATTGGGTGGCATGAAACATCACGTCTCCACATAACCTAGATTTTGTAAGTCACGCATCTCTCCAAATCATTCAACATGACTAGTCATATGATTAGATACACCTGAATCGACACACCATACATCATCATGTGTCCCCTTTCATGTAATGGCATTTATCATTATTCTACATAACAAGCATACACTCATTTTTTTCTTCATTCTATCATGAAGACAGTGCATAGTTTCCTTGCTGTAATTTACCATTGCGAATATCATCCTTGTTAGCATAACAGTGGGCTACAATATGTTCTGTTTTTCCATAATAATGGCAAACATTAGCACAATTTCCAAAATCTTTGTTCTACCATCCATCTCTTCCTCTAGAGCTCTCCTTACCTCTAAAGTTTCCTTGACCTCCTAAAACTTGCATTTCACTAAATTGTTGATTTAACATATTTTATTGGTTATCACCAACATGTCTCATACCATGGCCTCTTGAAGAGGATCTACCACATCCCCTTCCCAAACTTGAGTAAAATTCTTGGATATGTTCACCATTTCTTTCATATGAGTCACCCTGCATATTAATCTCTTCAGTAATCATGAGAGAGACTAGCTCATCAAAATCTAAAAATGGCTTTCATACATATATAGAAGTGACAAATGATTTCCAACCCTTCTCATTATTAAGACCACCCAAAGTAGATGAAACTAAATCATCATAATCAGGCATTGCATCAATCGTTGTTAAAGAATTTGCAATGCTCCTCACCTTCAAAAAATACTCCTTGATAGATATTTTTCCTTTCTTCAAGGTATTCAAGTCTTGCTTGAATTGAATCTTTCGTGCCTTTGTATTTACTGAAAACATATTCTCAAAAATTATCCAAGTTGCATGTGAAGTTTCTGCATTCCTTATATGTCCCAGCATAGTATTATCAATGAATGCAAATAGCCAATACATCACCTTTTTGTCTTTTTCATTAAATTATTTCCATGCCTTTAATTCATATGTTAGAGGGATGCTCAGCTTTGACTCCTTTTCTTCACCTGAAACAAACTCATAAAGGCCCTTTTCAATGAGGAAGTTTGTCACATGGAACTTCCATGAAGGGTAGTTATTCTTTTCAAGCTTCTCACTGATGGGATTTTCATTGTTCTATGCCATTATTATAAAAATGATATAAAATAGTAAGCAAGCCTTCAACAATCTTTCAACAAGTACACAGCAATACTCCAAGCAACCTTTTTCAGTGATTGCTCAATAATACATGTAATATACAACCTATTTACAAATAAATCTTATGTTTGCTTCCTCGCGAATACCTAAAAAGTTACAAATTCAAAATTTCCAATCTGTGCACCCACTTTTAATCGACACAGTCGAAATTGTAGTATACTCTGAAAGTGTTGTCTGTAACCTTGCGGCTCCAAAATGGGGCTTGAAACGACCTCAAATTGTCAGAGAGAGAACTAGGGAGAGAGAAAGAGGAGAGAGAAAGACTACAGGAAGGGAGAGAAATAGAGTGACGAGTAGAGAGAAAGACTAGAATTGGAGAGAGAAAGACAGGAAAGATGAAGAAGCCATGGAAGCTTGGAACAAGAAGGGAGAGAAAAATTGTAAATGTATTGATATGTCAAAAGATATGTAAAATTACATGTCCTCTCTTTATATACCAATGTCAGTGTGACATGGCATAATGTCAATATTATTTACACTAATTCCCTATTCTCAGCTTCTTACAATCCATCCCTTCCCAAAAGTTTTTGTCCTCAAAAACAAACCTGAAAGACTAGAGAGGGATAGATGAAACAGAGTACTACTCTGATACAAGGGCTACAAAAATAGGAAAAGCACTGGTTTGTAAAAAGTAATGGAAAGGATCGTAAGTGGAAAATGAAGGTGCAAAATCCTACTTAAAACCTCCTGGATCAAAAGGTATTCCATCATAATGATTGTCTAGGAGAATAGAATGCCTCTCAACCACATACTCCAATCCACCCAGATCAAATGAATACGATGAAGTATCCCCATAATCAAATCCATGATCACATCCATAATCCCCTGGATCATAAGGAAGCACAATGCCATCTTCATATTCATATATGCCTAAATCATGTATCATATCATCATCAGACATGTGCCAGTCATCATAACCATGATCAAGGTACTCATTATCAAATGCATTCAATGGCTGTTGTAGACCTTGATTAAGTGTAAACTGATGCCCAAAAATATCATCATGAGATTTCTCTAAGAGTCTAAAACCTTCAACATGACCATCTACATCTGCAAGTGTTTCATGTGATTCATCAACGAAGATGCCATCAGCTTGTACATCTTGCTCTTCTGCAAGTGCCTCATGTAATTCATCAACGAAGATACCATCAGCTTGTACATCTTGCTCTTCATTGTTCACTACTTGTACATCTTCTTGGTCCTCTTCTTGCTCATCCTCTTGTTGATCATGTTGTTCATTATCCAAATCTTGTTGTTGAAGAGATGGATGCTCATAAGCATAAGCATGTTGACCATAGTAACCATTCTGCTGCCAAGGTTCAATGGGATGATACTCTGCATTATGATATGGTACATCATTTTTATAAGCATTAACATGCTGTCCAGATGTACTTGCATACTGCTCATATTCATTTGCATATTGTTGCTGTTCATATTCATAAGATGTATGTGGATCATAGTGTGTACCATCAGCATATACATGCTCTCCATAAGCATAAGCATTTGATCCAAGTGTACCATCAGCATATTGATGCTGGCCATGAGCATAAGCATTTGATTCGGGTCCTGCTATTTTTTCCATATATGCCTTTATAAGAGCAATACACTGTTCATTCGAAGCTACAAGTTTGTCAACATTAGCTTGTGTTTGAAGCCAACGTTGTTCACTAAAGCTGGAACTATTGTTCTCAGCTGCCATTGCAGAAATATGTTGTTCCTTGAAAAATAGAAGTCCAAATAAGGTGTATGATAGCTTGACTCGAAAGTTAGGATGTCTAGTATCAAGTAGAAATCTTAGTTTGAATTTAGGAGTAGCAATACCCCACTCTGTTTAAGAATTTCCAGAACTGTCCACAGTAAACTGCTAGTGAACTGCCGGTACCAAATAGGCTCTAGCTCGAGAAATATGTGTCCAAATGAGACGTTTAATGGCTCCACGCAAAGCTTATGATGTCTAGTATCACTTCCAATTGTTCCTTTGTCGTTAGAATGATGCTACTAATTTATGTAGCAACTTTTCCAAATCTGTCCCTGTTTGGACTGCACCCTGTTTTGACCCTTAGCACATAGTTCTCTGTGCTTCCCAACTATCTCAAGGGTCATACATTCTCATCTCCATAACTGTGAAAGCTGGATTAATTTTCTAGAAAGCAGGTCAGAGGAGTTTATGAGCCAGCTTCAGAAATTTTTGTTGTCAAGTACCAATGAACAAGGGCCTTTAGCTGTCAAGCTCCATGACATGATGGAACAAGCATTTTCAGAAATTGCAAGTCAAGAAAGAAGTGACTCAAGTCTTTTGGGCTCTCTGAGGCTGATTACTTTGTTTGCATCGCTCAATATTTTTTAAGTCTCTAACTGGATCTTGAAGACTCTTGCTGTCATTGTAAAAGACAAGGAGAAATCTCTGACAAAGCAGATGAGAATTTTTCTTCAAGACAACTTTTTGGCTCTGTACTCAGAAGGAATTCCTGGCTGTGCCGATTGCATTTATGTTGTGAAAAATCCTCATGGTCTGACTAAGGATATCTTGGTAAAATTTGAAGACAACCTTCATATTTTGGACAGCCCCCAACCTTTAGAGCTTCTTCGAGGATACATCACGTTTATTGGTGATCTGCACAATTCGGACAGCGCACAATTCTGACAGCTGACTAAACTTTCAGTAGCAAATGTGGAGGAGGAAGCGTCCGACTGCTTCTTGTGAAGCTTGAAGCAGACTCTAGACTGCTTCTTGTGAAGCTTGAAATAGACTGTACTTCCAATAGCGTCGCTTCTTACCTCTATGTCTAAAGTGCAACCATCCATGTGGCGAATATAATACTCCTGGATAGCATTGGGGCCATCTGAATCGATGGTGGCATGAAAAACGACATACTACATGTCTATGAGAGTGCAAACTGTATCAAATAGTAGTCTAGGACAATCTTTGTTGCGAATGCTGACTACCGAGTAGCCTTTCTCGAGGCAATTTTTGATTGAAAACTGAAGTTTGTTAGAGCAGCCTGATTGATAGGACAGGGCAAAGGCTTCATAGTCCTGATCTGTAAGCACCAACTGAGGCATACAAAGCTTGGTCATGGGAGCTCTAGGTCACAGCTCAGGTGGAGATGTCAGTCCGCTGGCTCTGGCCTCTCCTCCGAGTTCAGACGAAGGCCTCTCCTCCAAGTTCAGACGAAAGCCCTTCTCTCCTCCGAGTTCAGACGAAAGCCCTTCATCACTGGCTCTGGCCTCTCCTCCGAGTTCAGACGAAAGCCCTTAGTTCAGACGAAAGGCCTTCTCTCCTTCGAGTTCAGACAAAAGCCCTTCATCACTGGCTCTGGACTCTCCTCCGAGTCATGACTATGAAACAACAACATCATCATCATCTTCTTCCGCATTTAACCCGCTCTCTTGGCCTCTTCTTCCCCGGTCATGATCAAGCCAGTCCTGCTAGCATCATCCATGGCTGGAAACGCTCTGACCAGCTGCACCTGATCAACAACGACTTCTTCCCTATGGAAGGCTTGAAGCAAGAAAAGCAGAAGGATACTACAGGCACTGAAGGTGGTACTGTGTGTACCTCGGACTTCCCACAGATGGATAAAAACATGTCAAGGATGCAAAAAAAAGGCCTATGGAGGAGGAGAAGAAAAGAAGCATGGGTAGTGTGGACAGCCAGGACGAGGTTATGCCAGGCCTTGACCAGATATGTCCTTCTCTTTAGGCACACCCTTCCTCTTCTAAGTTACACGCACTGCCTTAGATCACAAAGAAAAGTGATGCTGTTTTCTGGATATGGATGCCAGGTCATTTCCTGGTTATGAAATAGGCATGGAGACTTCTTTTCAGCTTTATTGAAGGCACAACCACAGTTCCATTAATGCTCCTGCATGCAATCCTTGTGGTCTGGAGGTGTAAACTCCCAAGAAAGCTGCCATTAATGCTTCTACATGCAGTCCTTGTGGTCCAGAGATGCTTTGAAAACTCCCCTATTGCTCCCGTACTTGTGTACCTGTGACTCAAAATTCCATGTAACTAGAAAGTTGTAACTAGGTGAAAATGAGGGACTAACTGGGACCAAGAACCTAGGCTCTGATACCACTTGTCAGAGAGAGAACTAGGGAGAGAGAAAGAGGAGAGAGAAAGACTGCAGGAAGGGAGAGAAATAGAGTGACGAGGAGAGAGAAAGACTAGAATTGGAGAGAGAAAGACAGGAAAGATGAAGAAGTCATGGAAGCTTGGAACAAGAAGGGAGAGAAAGATTGTAAATGTATTGATATGTCAAAAGATATGTAAAATTACATGTCCTCTCTTTATATACCAATGTCAGTGTGACATGGCATAATGTCAATATTATTTACACTAATTCCCTATTCTCAGCTTCTTACACAAATGCCTTTAAAAACTATGGTAAGGCCCTAAAGGCTCATGTGCAGAATATACATTGCTCTGTTTATGCACCAAATCTCACAGCAATTTGAGATTTTCACTCTACCTTGCTTCCGGTGCCTCCACATGCACTATCTAAGAGAAAGAGTGGAAGAATGGGAGAGCTTCTTACCCATTGCCTGCTTGCTTCCGATGCCTCCACATGCACTATCTAAGAGTGGAAGAATGGGAGAGCTTCTTACCCATTTCTTGCTTGCTCGAACCTTACTTCTTCTCCTTCACTTAAAACTTCAAAACTAGCCTCTCTCGGTGGTACCACTTTGATAGCATGTCAAAAATCGCATGGTGGAGGAACTTCTTGAGTTGTTGTACCAAGCACACATTGTATACACAAGAGGAAGCTCAGTCAAGAACAGAAGAATAGAGATGGAGCCCAAAACATTTTCTTACTGGTTTCTTCTTCTTTTTTCACACACAATACAATGTACACAAAGTATAGATAAGATAGAACATAAAGGAAAGTGGTGTACTAAGTCAAACACTACATAATTGACTACATTAGCTGATTGTCACTATATCTATGCTAGTTGTAGGTAGGTGTAACAAACTAAATATAATAAGTGATAATTTAGTGGCCATGTGAGTATCACAATGATCACTAATGTGCTAAGTGTAGATGTGGTGACCCATCTAGCCATGCGATCCATCATCAATATCCGCACATGTTGAGATTGCCATCTCAACATGATTGGTGTATGGATTGGTCATCACTAGAGTGCTCATCAGCGACTTGTGTGAAGAGCCTTTGTAGAAGCTTTGAGGTTTCACTTCTTCCTACTTGTGGAACAACAGGGACACCGAGTGTCAAGTTGTGTCAATGTAGGGGCAGTAGGCTGCAGTTTTGGTCGATCGACCCATTGAGGCTCTATGGGTTTGGTGGCTTTTAGTTTAGGTAGCTTCTCGGTTCTAGGCAGCTTAGAAGGTTTTGGAGATGGGCTAGGAGTTGGTGACTGAGGGATGTGCATACCACTCACGTTCTTAGGCAACCAAATCTAGTTGTTGCTTTCATAATAGCCTTGAGCACGCAACAGGGCTTTAGGGACCCATTGCGGCTTGGCCATTCATTTGGTTCTATACTAGCAACTTTGTTGCCTAGGCTTAGGGCATGATGTTTGACGATTATGGGTTTGTACAAGTTGGCTTTTAGGTGGTTGTGATTGTCATTTAGGCAACCCTTTGACCTATCGCTCAATGGTTTGGGCCATTTCTTCTTTGGGATGTGGTTGATTTGTCGTGGTGGGGTGGGATGTGTCATGACCCCCCTCCTAAGACTTTGCACTAGGTTCCCTTACAAGTGGCTTTGCAGGCCTAGATGGAACCACACTTATCTTGTTGAATGCTATCACTATGCACACTCTGCTCTAATAACTAGGTGGATGTGCTATGAGTCATAGTCAACATTGTAATGTATCTACTTTTTAAACGTGTGTCCTAGCGGTGATTTCTTACCAGTGGCCTTAAGGTTAGGCAACACACACGTTATGTATTGACCTTCCATTACATTGCTCGGTTTGTTGTGCCTTCAATTAGTCTCTTCTATTACTCATGAGACCCGCTCTATGCATCATGGTTATGCCTATTGGATGTATCTCAGTCTAACACATTGATTCTTTGATAGTTCTCAATGCTAGACACATATTCACTCACAGCTAGTTGGAGTTATTTCCTAGCAATTGCAGTTTGTCTTGTATCAGTGATTGTCTATCTTTGGCATTGATTTCTTACTATCATACTCATTTTTAGCATGCTATAATTTCAATTTACTATATTGTTTATGCAAGTAGTCAATAGGCCTATCCCCCAAATGAGTTGAGCTTCACATTATTAGGTTGCAGCTGGGGCTGACCAATGAGAGTCCAGTGCTCATGGGTAAGGATGTTGAAGTTAACTCTCTCATCAATGAGCACGGCAAAGGTGTGTGTTTTTTAGCAGTGACTGTGATTCGTAAGTAAGTTAGATGCGTGATTGCCTTAGCAGTAGCCCAAGGTTGGAGTTTGTAGCAAATGGATGTTAAGAATACCTTCTTGCATGGTGAATTGCAAGAAGATGTGTATATGGAGCAGCGAGTAGGTTATGAGGATTTAGAGCATCCCACATATGTGTGCAGATTAAAGAAGGCGCTCTATGGGTTGAAGCAAGCACCTAGAGCATGGTTTGACAAGATCAAAAAGTGTCTTGTCAATATTTTCTTTTGTATTTCTAATGCTCAGCACTCACTTTATGTGAGAAGGGGAGATGCAAGTTTGGTCATCATAGTCATCTATGTGGATGACTTGATTATTACAAGTGACAGTGACAATGGGATTGTTGAAGTTAATGAATTCTTGAAGAAGAAGTTTGAGATGAAGGATTTGAGTGGGCTAAGATACTTTCTTGGTATTGAGGTGATCAGATGTGACGATGGTATATAGTTATCCCAAAGGTAGTATGGCTTGGATATGTTATCCAAGTATGGTATGACAGCATGTAAGCCTCTTTCAATACCACTGGAGAAAAATGTGAAGTTGAGTGCTAACATTGGGAATGAGATAGAAGACTCTCCTATGTTCAAAAGGATATCAGGGAGTTTGATTTACATGACTATCACAAGGCCAAACTTGAGCTATGTTGTTGGTCTTGTGAGTCTGCTTATGCAGATGCCTAGAAAGCCTCATTTGAATGCAATTAGATGCCTATTGAGGTATGTGAAGTCCACTTTACATTATGGACTTTTTTATGAGGCAAGGAAGGATGTACATGTGTTTGGATACACAGATGCAGATTGGGCTGGTAGCATGTCAAATAGAAGATCTATCAGTGAATTCATGTTTTCCCTTGGTAGTGCAATAGTTACATGGAGCAGCAAAAAGAAACCTATAATTGCTCTATCAAGTACATAGGTTGAGTATAGAGGTGCTACTATGGCAGTGAAGGGGAGCTACGGAGATCTACCCCGAGACCTACGGACCGCTTAATGATCAAGTGTTTCAAGCCGATCGGCCATGGTTACCTCTCACATAGCTGAGTGCAATGCCTACCTTATGGGTGTAGTGAGCTTCAAGCCAAGCGGCCATGGTTACCTCTCACATAGCTGACATGCAATGCCTACCCTACGGGTGTAGTGAGCTTACATTGATGCTCGATCAAGTTCTCTCCTCTCTCTTGCACTCCAGTAGCTCCACAATCGTTGTGGCAAGCTCAAGCAACCTCAAGCCCTCTCCGTCAAGCTCTATCCTCCATAGCTGCATGAGAAAAGAGAAGAGAAGAGAAGAAGAGAAGATGAAGAGAGAAGATGGGGTGCTTCTTCTCTATGATCCCTCACTCTCACACACTCACTCCCTCACACTCCCTCAATCCCTCACTCAAGCACAAGCAAGAAGGTAAGGAACAAGAGAAGAAGAAGAAGAAGCTTTGGCCACACACAAGAATGAGCTTCTCATTCACTTTTCAACTTTATATACAAAACCCTAAATCCCTTTTGGGCGGTCATCCGCTTATCCCCTTTTTTACATGGCCGGCCTAGGCCCTTTTTCCCATTGTCCTTCTATCTTCCCAGCTTCCTTTCCATCGCTCGTCTACATTTACAAATTGCACAGGTGAGAGCCCGGCGCTCCTTAAATTAAATCATGATGCGCTTGTGCTCTTTTACAAAAGTATTGACTTGCGCTTTTCCTTGTGCAACTTTTTCCCTTATTTGGGACTTTTCTATGCTTCTTGTGTTTCTAGATTTTTCTTGGCGTGCCTTTGTCTTCCGTTTCACTTTGCCTTGGCCTTCGTCTTCTGCTTTAGCTTTTCCAGATTTTCCATCTTATTCATCTAACGGTTAACATTACTCCCCTCCTAGACGAGTGCCAGCCCCATGGCGTTGTGGTGGGGAGTAGTGGGGTAGTTGGGGTTGTTGCTAAGTGAAACTAGTGGGTAGATGACCACAATCAAAAGGTGATGTTGTAAATGAGAGGTGATGGAGTTTGATTAACGATGATCGGGAGAGATTCTGATGTGCTTTAGACTTCATGAAGATGCTCAGCATTTCTCGCACAGTTGTAGCTCCTGAAGCTGCTGTAGTGGTGTCCTGTCCGACTCATGGAACAATTCCTGGTCATTAGCGGATGTCGTGGATGGGCTTCTTTAGCTAGGGAGCCATTCACTGAGTCACGATCATAGCCTGCAAGAGAAAGTTGTGCACTCCCTAAGGGGCGTGTCTGTCTCACGGTGTGGTGTAAGTGCATGTGTAGTGGAACTGGGAGATGGGTCTAACCTTGGGTAAGCCCTCGATAATGTCCCACACTTGAGGACCCAGTTCGTGTGTTGTTGGAGGTGCAGTGAAAAACTTAGGGTGAGAGGTCTAGAAGTCCTGCCCTTGATGTACCCTAAGCGTGAAGTGGGGGGGGCTAGGTATAAACCCTAGGTGTAGTGAATGAAGTGATCCCTCATGCTTTTTTCTTTTCTATTTTTCTTTTTCTTCTCTTTTCGCTCTTTTTTTTCTTTTCTTTTCTTTTTCTTTTATTTTTTCTTTTCTCTTTGATGGAACCTAAAACGGGCCGACACTGGCTCATGCACTAGCCGGACCTCTATCATGCGCTCAACAACCCCATGGCCTCGCGGCCAAGAGCATGGATGACACATACATCATCTTCCTAAACATCTTGTGTTTGTATCACGTCTCGTAGTCCAACTCTAACCCAACTAACACTCCTCAGAGGGAGTCCCTAGCACATTGCCAAATAGCACGAAGTACAAACATAAGAGGTCCTCCCACGGTTGACTGCCGCTACTTCACTGCGACTCTCCTACATATTGGGGATTGGCCCCTCGATGTGTCACTAAACATATATAACACTATATCGCACATAATTCCACTCAAGGTACCAATTGATCGTATCCAGGAATGTACCATTTTCCTCACTTTCTTTCCCCTAGGACCCAATGCTTACCTACAGCTTGGAACAACCTTACTCACTCAACATTGGTCACGATCTATAAGAGGCCCAGGGAACCAAGAAATACCACATTTGATATTTGCTTTGAGAGAGAGAGTGAGCTTGAGATCCAGGGAGAGAGAGAGAGAGCTGCACGGAGATCCTTAGAGTGCCATTCGATTCAAGCAACATAGTGATTCCAGGTATGTTTGGCATTTCCTTGCAGTGTTTTGCACCTATCTGGAAGGCGCTGGATGATTCCGTGGAGTAGGCACTGAGCTTGAGTCATCGCACGCAACCTGCGGGCCGTCGTCTGTGTAGTCGGACCAGCCCGTCCGATTCCCAGAATTGGACCACCTGATTTCTGGAGTCAGACCATCCGACTGCTAGAATCGGACCACCCCGTCCAACTACCAAAATCAGACCCAATGTGAAAATCGAACCACGTGTCGTAGTCTCAAAATTGGACCAATTGCAAGGATCGGACCACTTTTCCTAGTGTGAGAATCGGACCATTAGTCCTAGCACCACAATCGGACCACTCGGCAGGAGTCGGACCACCCTGTCCGACTAGGGAAATCGAACCAAAGTAGAAATCAGATTGTCCAATTTTCACAATCAGACCAGCCCGTCCAATTCCCAGAATCGAACCACCCTATCCGAGTCTCAAAATCGGACCACTTCACCAGAACTTCAAACAGAGGGTTTTCGAACCTGCCTGACAGTCCTAGCCACCTTGTTCACATCTCTGACCCCCCTTGGAAATCCAATCTAGCCCTTAGAAGCTAGAGACCATACAGGATAAGTGAGAATTCACCCTAAACAGCTAGACACTGAGCAGACCGAATTTAGAACTTGACTTAACTTTCGGTAACCAACCAACTAACCCTGAAGCACAATAGAGAATGCAGCATGAACTTTTAGTAAGACCTTAGATCAGCCAGAACCTGCGCTTAGAGCCATATCAGGCTACGAACGTGAGGGAAAGAGTGGAGCTTGCATTGAGCATTTCCTGCATCCGCACCTCACTTTTGATTTTATCACCAAAGGTGCACTACAAGAAAAGAAAAAGCATGTTTTCACACTGAGTACTAGAAAGCACGAAGCACAACTTGTGAATAAGATTGACAACTGCTTTCAATAACAAGGAACTCATCAGGAGATATAATAACCTCAAGGAACCCACTATTAGGAGAAGGTCCCAAAACATAGTTGGGTGCTTGAGAGCCCCATCAGTAGGACCTTAAGAGGACATGAAGATCCAGAAGGCGACAACATAGGGGATCGTACACTGCGGAGCTACTCAAATTGATCGATGACCTTGTGGAGCTGGAAGTGGGAGCAATGTCAGGATCACGAGGCGAAGGAGAGGACCAACTGGACTTGGGAGAATTCCTAGCCTTAGTGCAGGAGTTAGTCAATGAGTACGACTTGTTGACTAGGATGGTACTTCAGGGTAGACCAGTAGAGGAAGTGGTAGCAAACCTAGAAGAGGAAAGAAAAGCAATTAGAAAGGCGCTAGAGAGCATAATTGCCTATAACCATGAGCAGAAGGCCGGGATATCCAACAATATGTAGATATGTACAAGGCCCAGCATGTGCTAGCCTTGGCTGGTGCAGCCAAAGTAGGGCCAAATGCAGAGAGAGAACGAGCAGTAGAGGCTGACTTATCATTAAGTGAACTCGTAGCCAAGCGGCTCATGGACAATACGTCCGCTAAGCAAAGCGCAACAGCCTTAGCCACCGCATTACTCTTAGGATTAGGGGTCATGCAAGGGGCAATCTAGAATCCCTATTGTAGCAAAGCAACTAGACAAGTATGAACCTAGCAATGACCCACAAAGCTTTGTGGAGCAATTCGAACAAGTTTGTGAAGCAAACGATCTCACGGACCTTGTACAACGCTCTCAAGCTTTTGGTCTGTGCTTAGGTGATAAGGGGAGAATTTGGTACACTAGTCTAGATGCAGCTGAGCGCATGAACTTTGCCTGTCTTAAGGAGCTCTTTATCAAGAGATTCTCTGAGGCAATGTACTTTGACAATCTCATCGTCTAGTTGATGAATGTCAGTCAGAGGGAAAAGGAAGATGTAAGGGACTATGTCACTCATGTGCGTAGCCTCTTCAAAAGGATCCCTGCAAATGAGTGACCTAATGAGAAGGCTGTGTCTACCGTATTTATAAATGGAATTCAAAGCGAGGAGCTTTACAAGACTTTGGCTAGTAACTCCACTCTACACCGAGATGTGTTAGCTAGAGTCTTTGAAGAGGCAATAAGGGTGGACAAGAAAGAGTAACTCCACTCTACAATGCTAGTGACAGGAAAGAGGGTCACTGATGCAGAGGCAGAGACCTTAGCTCCTAAGACAACAGAACTAGGGAGTGCCAAGGTAGGGGAATACCCCCACCCCAAACGGCAACTCGAGGCTATAACCAAAGTCAAAGAGTGGGTCAAGGATGCCCAAGAAAACCTTAAGGATGTAGAACCCATACTGGAAGACCAAATTGAAGATCTCTCTAGTGTGAGTACACCCGTTTCACCGTCATGACCTCAATCGGGGAATGCACCCACACCACATGAGATGCCACAGAGGCAAGACTAAGAAGAGGCATGTCAGCAAGCTAACCAAGACATATGGCCAAAGAGTGCTGACCAAGGAGGAAGGAAACCACCTAGTAACCTCCTCACCACTTTAGTAACCACGCCAGTAACCTTGAACCTAGGAGATCTACTTCAGTTGCACCTTTTCTTATGGCAAGAATTAAAGCACTGGGTGGAGGGAAAAGAGGAGCACACTGCCGCTGACTTGCAAGAGTAGGACGCAGTTATGCAGATTCCAAGCCTAATGCTACACTCAGTTCCAAGGTCACTACACGTCAATGATTTCTGGGAAGGCACTAAGATGCATGCAATCTTTCCTATCTTAGCCTTGGAGGATGTAACACGAAAAGGAATCATAGACACAGGCACCTGTGTCAGTGTCTTGAGCCACGCAGTTCTACAAGCCTAGGGAAACCCATCCGTGGAAACGGCTAGGTTCAATGTCACATTGGCCAATGGAATGAAGGTCAGACCATTCGGAGTCCTAAAGGACTGGCCAGTGAAAGTCGCAAGGGTGCAGTTTTCTGTGAACTTCATTGTCATGAAGGGAGTGGACTACGACATACTGCTAGGGCCGACCTTGGATGAGGAATGCTCGAGTTATTGTCATGAAGGGAGTGGATTACGACATACTGTTAGGGCCGACCTTGGATGAGGAATGCTCAAGTTATTGAAGATTGGGGTAACAATCTCATCTTCTTAGGGAATAGAGTAGAAGCAGTAAGGGTTGAGATGGATACCTGGAAGACTACCCCAGCCGACCTTAATGCTATCTCAACCATGCTAAAAGGTGATGCATAGGCAAGCAAACCCTATGGGTCATTGACTAAGTACATCCCTTGCCCTGAGGACGAGCGGGATTGGATGCACGTCTTGGAAACCATTGACCTACCATTCTCAGATGAGGAAGAGCTATATAGGCAAGCCGCTAAATCCCCAAGCATGCCAGTAAGGGAGTCCATCGTGCCACTCTGCATGATGGCAGGAAGCTCACTTAACCCAGGGAAACCGGTCTCATTCCATATCCCCACCAACAAGCTCGAGCTTCAAGAAATCATAGAGTACTTGACCGATAAACTCAAGGGCAACATGACTGCCAATCTAAAACCCCTAAGTGATCTTTTGGCTAAGCCTGAGTGGAAATGGACCAAAATTCACAATCTGAATCTATTATACAATTGGGCTTTAGTCACTAATGAAAAGGAGACTGGAGAGGAAAGCCTAGGGGATGATGAGCAATTAGAGGGGCAAGACTCTGATGATGAGGAGTACAAGGATTGCCGCTCTATTGGAGACGAGAGTGAAGAAGAGTTAGACATGATAGAATATGACACTAAAGGGAGAACGATCGAACAGATCAAGGCAGACTCTAGGCCTAGAAGGGAAAGGGTAGGCTGGAATGGAAGAGGAGTCATCCGGATGGAGTGCGATAGATCCTGGTTGGAGCACATAGAAGCCATGGATTACGAGCAGGCAGGAGTGGCGCAACCATTGGTAGTTCCAGTGCTTAAGACAGATACACCTATTGAATTGCAACCCCCTGGCGAAACTCCTTCCTCAAGCTAGGGAATGTGAGTTTAACTCGGAGTTAGAAGTCAGTACGGAGAGTGATCCCAAAATGCCCCAACCCTCTAAGGTCAGATGCACCAAAGGGGACTTGCTAGTCCACCTAAGGCGCAGACGGCTAAAGGAGGAGGCCAGGAAGTGAACTAAGGACTCAAAAGCAGAGAGGCAAAAGAAACCGTAGGATCTTCCCAAACGCTTCACAAAGTTTAAGAAGGGTGATAGACTAGTGATTCTGCTAGGAGCAAAGAGACAAGGACAAACCAATGAGCCAATTGAGGGACTCGCCAAGGTAAAGGAAGTCAACTTGGCAGGGGAAGGCGAGAAGCCTTGACCTGTGTTCATTGCTGATGACTTGACCAAGAATGAGGAGGCTAAACTTGTTGATCTCCTGCGAGAGTGTGTCGACGCGTTTGCCTGGTCCATGGAGGAGCTTAAAGGAGTCGATCCTAGGGTTGTGACCCATAATATCCCAATGGTTCCAGATGCAATGAGTAAGTGTTTCCCCCAAATGGGCTGATTTTAGCGTTTGTGGACTATAGTTTAGGTTGACTAATGTGTGTCCAATGGTCATGCATCAAGATATTATAGTCGGCACCTTCGTCGATCAAGGCATCAAAAGAATACGTCCGTTCTACAGTGATCATGATTCGTAGGTAGGTGGGTGCCACTGCTTCGTCATCTAGATCTGTCAGTTCGGTAATAGTGGCCACGCAGACGTTGACAAGGGCTTCAAGCATAGGTGGCTCATGCAACAGATGGGAAGGAGGATAGTACTTTTTCATGCGACTGCCATTGAAAAATCCTATTCCCTCACCTTTCAGTGTCTCCAATTCAACATTGCATGTTCTACTAATCGTATGTACTCAGAAAGGTCCTAGTCCTCAAAATTTCATTTTCTGTTTGTGACCCTTCAAAGAGTATAATAGATGAGGTCCCCTTGATCAAAGTTGCATTGTTTGACATGCTTGTCAAACCACATCTTTCTTTGTGCCTTCTCACAAATCAAAGCGTGGGTGGCTAAGAGTCGAGTCTCCATGAGAGCTCCTCCACTAAGTGGTTGGTCCAAACCTCTCTTCCCTCCCAATGCTCTTGGGTTGCTATCCTTAAGCTAGGGACAAAGAACTCTAAGGGTAGAATGGCCTCCGTTCCATAAGTCAGCCTAAAGGGCGTTTGTTCTACAGTTGTCTTATAAGCTATACGATAGGCCCATAAGCCCGCCATTATTTTGTTATCCCAATCACTTCGTGATGTGGATACCACCTTCGTAAGCCCGTTGACTAGGATTTTACTCGTGGATTCTGCTTGGTCATTTGCTTGAGGGTAGTAGGGCGAGGACCTTCTATGAATGATTAGGAAGGTCGAGAGCAGATGGGATATCACTTCATTAATGAAGTGCGTGCCCTGATTGTTGAGATATCAAGCTCCACTCGTGATATTCCAGGGTGACCATTGTGCATTTATGTCACCGACTTGATAGCTGCAGATGCGGTTGGTATACCGCCCATGAATAATAGCTAGATGACAGCTATCCTTATCTACTCTAGTTCGTGGCTCAGTTAGTATGCCACCTTAGCTAGTTGAGTTTGGTTTGAGACCCATATATAGGGTTCTTCTATTTTCTATGTACTAGAGTTCTTTTGGCTTACACAACTAAGAAGAGGAAAACTGTTTTCAGCCTCCACCTTTGTGTGTATTCCCCCATTATGTAAGTGAGAAAGCTACAAGTGAGACTCCTTCCTTCTCTCCCACAATCTTGACATGGTATCAGAGCCTAGTTCATGGTAAGGAGCTCAAGAAAGCAAACCAAGTTCACGGCGTTCTGGTAAGAGGACCAGTTTTGCTTTCATTTTTCGAGTTTGGAAGTAAGTCTCTGTAGGTAGCACAGCCGGAAAGTGGAAGAGTGCATTGTCTCACATTGAGACGCCCTTCGCGGTGTAGCAAGAGGGCAGTATATGCTGCGTGAAAGGCCTTTAGCCCTCGGTTGCCCTATTTTTTTGATTCGAAGCCATTTCGTGGCCTGTTTTGGAGGCGGAAGTTTATTGCACGCACTCAGAAAAAGGCCTTGTTTTTGCTATGCGACCACTATTCTACAGGTCAGTGAAAATTTTCTGTAGAAATTGCATCATATGCCTGTGCGCAGAGACATTGGGAGTTACAGAATCATCCTTATTGCCTGTTGATGCAAAATCGTCACTAGGAAGTGACTGTGTGGTCAAATACCACTTTTGTCAGTTTTGCAGATTTGCCCTTGTGAGGCTGAAGCTGTGTTTTTTGCAGTGACAGAATTTTTTGCAGTGTTCTGTAATGGCGTCTGATTCTCTTTCACAGATTGTCACTGAAAAGCTTGACAAGAACAACTTCCAAGCATGGAAGTTTAGAATGACCAATTTCCTTATGGAAAAAGGATATTGGAAATTCGTTGCAGGAAACGAAGAAGAACCAGTTCTTCCTGATGTTCCCAATCAACAACAATTGCAGGCATTTAAAGGATGGCATGAGAGAGCCAGAAAAGTTATGTACTAGCTATCTATCAGTATTTCAGACTCTATGATTGTGCATATTTAGGATGCAAGTACGCCAAAGGAGGCATGGGATACTTTGTCAAAAATGTATAGCACAAATACGCAAGCCAGGAAAATGCAGCTCAAGCAAGAGTTGCACAATGTGCAAAGAGAAAGTATGAGCATCAATGACTACCACATGAAGGTGAAGAAGATTCCAGATGCACTTGCTTCCATTGGGTCGCCATTGGAAGATGATGATTTAGTTTCTGTGACCTTGAATGGTCTAGGAAAGGATTATGCACAATTGGGAACATCCATTTCCGTCGGTGAAAGATTTCCTAATTTTGAGGAGTTGATTGCTCTTCTAATTTCTGAGGAGCAGAGAAATGGTGGTGCATCTTCTTTAGGAGGAACTTCAAAAGAAGATGTCTTCTACTCAAATACTAGAAAAGGTAGAGGCAGAGGTAGAGGAGGCCGATCTGGAGGCCATTGTAGAAATCAGAATATGCAGCAAACTCAAGAAAACCAGTCCTATGGAGGAGGACATGGTAACTCTAGAGGCAGGGGGAGCCAAAGAGGTCGTGGTGGATGGCAAAGAGGCCAAAATGCAAATAGCAATGTTGAATGCTACTACTGTGGTAAAATGGGTGCTAAAGACTGCTATAAAAAGCAAAATGACATCATGAATGGAAAATTGCAACAAGGAAATTATGTATCTTCTAGTAGACAGGGTGATGACAGAAATGAGCATTTGTTTATGGTGCAGCACATGACCAATTTTGTGACGAGTGTAGAAGAAAGCAATGATGTGTGGTATGTTGACTCAGGTGCATCAACCCACATGACAGGTCATGCAGAATGGATGCAAGATGTAAGGAAAATGGAAAAACTAGGATTTGTGGAGACTGGTGATGATACTGCACATCCTATTGTGCAGATTGGAAATATTCCTTTGTCTATGCAGGATGGGAAAAAGAAATACCTGTCGGATGTATTTCATGTCCCGAATATCACCAAGAACCTCGTTTCTGTTATGCACGTAACAAAACTTATCAACAAATAAGCATAACATTAAAATTTTAAGTACATGTTTAAACTAATGATAAATAGAGCTAATGAACTGATCTTTGTTCAATTAGGGATAATACAATTCGAATAGCATCAAACAACAACCATACCATGACCTAACATTATCCAAGATAGGATATTAGCCCTTTAGAAAAAGTTCACATATATTTAATTACTATTTTCTAACCCAATGCTTCATATCTAGGATACATACGTGCCATAAAGAGAACCAAATACCCAAGATATAAAGCACTTTGTGATTGCCCCAATGTTGTTCAAAAACAATAACCAAGACTAGTAAACAATCAAGGATTATCTCTTGCTTTGGTTGGAACAAGTAACTCGATATTATTTACACATGCTTTGGTTTTTGTTTTTTAAGTATCCCTATGCAAAGAATAGAATTTGGCTCATCAAAAGATTCTTAGAACCATCTAATCAATGCATAAGTGATTCTCAGGGTTTTCTCGTAGGGGAGTTCTTCACCCTAGAAGAATGCACTTCCCAAGAGACTCATGGAGGATATGAAAAAGCGAGAAATGTGGTTCATGTCCTCTATATATAGTGCATTTTCGATTAGGCTTGCAAGCTACTGAAGCAACATGGTAGGCCTGCTAGGAAACAAAAAATCCTTGTGGGTTGACTGTTAAGAGACTCATGGAGGAGATGAAAAAGTGAGAAACATGGTTTGCGTCCTCTCTATATAGTGCATTTTCAATTAGGCTTGCCAAGCTACTGAAGCAACATGGTAGGCCTGCTAGGAAACAAAAAACACCTGTGGGTTGACTGTCAAAGTAAGTTTCACATGATTAACATTATTTTTAACATTATTATAAAAAATTACAAACTTAGTAACATGTTATTATTACGAGATTTCCAAAATGTAATTAGGTCATCATGATCACTGTTTGGTGTAAGCATATCAAGATCTTTATTTTCCCTCTCTCCAAACATCCATATAAAACCTCCCCTTTAGGCAAAAAACCATGGATTCTCTACACTATAAGAGAGAGAATGAACCAATAGAAGTGCTTAAGCTTGAGAATATGAGGATTCTCATGGTGTAGAGATGGATCATGACAAAGTGCCTTATGTTGATCGCAACATTCCTTAATATCTCTAAAAAACAGTGTCCTCTTTTCTTACTGATATTAGTTTCATATTAGCCAATATCTCATGCTACATTGTCATGCCGCTATACAACTACAATGTGAACAAGTCTAGGGTGCATCATCATCCGGCTTTCTTATTAATCTAGAGAGTTAATGTCATATTAGTCACTAGTGTTAGTGTTCATAGTATGGATGGTTCAAAAATAAGAGACTTCTGGACCATTTTAGCCTATTTTTTATCTTTTGGTCATTATTTATTGTAAAGATCCTCAAACGGTGTAGTAAACTTCTACAATATGGTGACATGCAAAAAGAAAATGGCTTTATAATAAATTTTTAAAAATCTCATTAAAAAATAAGGGCTCCTGAATTCACATGGCACGCAATTACAGTTTTGAGGCAGCAAACAGCATTGCGAATAGGAAGAGGGGAGAAGAAGTGATCCGAGAGATTTTTGAACGGGCATCTTGGGGTTTTTCCCCCCTTTCAAAGCTAAGGGAACCATCAAATTTGTTGTCTAAGAAGTAGAGTAGAAGCTAGTGTTTGGTGTGAGTTTTTGGGTATAACAAGGTGCTCCATGATCTCTAATGCTTGGATATTGCTTCTAAGTAGTAGTAGACATTGTCTCGATAATCCAAGAACCATTTATCTTGGAGTTTAGCCATCAAATGATCAGCTTACGATTGTTTTGACAATTAGAAATACACAAGGCTAAAGTGTATTTGGAGTCCCATACAAGGATTTTGTTTACCTTCTTAGATTCTACAATACATAGTGCTCCTGGGAGAAGTAATTGGGCTTCTCCTACCAAGAAATCATCTAAACCTATTGACATTTGGATTGACTCTTTGTCTTGGATGTATAGTAAAGTTTACATGTAATACACATAGAGTTTGAATCATTAAGCTTTAAGGTCTTTATCTTGTGTGAAGGCTTTGGAAGACTTGGTAGAAGGTTTTATTATTGATTCATGAAGTATGGACATGGACAAGTTTCCAACTACCTCATGCTACATTGTCATGCCGCTATACAACCACAATGTGAAAAAGTCTAGAGTGCATCATCGTCTGGCTTTCTTATTAATCTAGAGAGTTAATGTCTTATTAATCTAGAAGGTTTTATGATTGATTCATGATTTCCAACTTTCTTGCGATTTATTTGAATCTCTAGCCCTTTTTTTTTCTTCTCTTCTATCTCTTATTCTCTACTTTATTCTCTCTTTGATCCCCGGTGGATATAACCTTTCGACCTAAACCCCTTCAACATTAGTGAACCTGACTTAAAAGGTCATTGGAAGGAAAGGAAAGATAGGAGAACCTTCAAGCACAGTTTCTCATGATGTTTTGCAATTGTTAGTGTATTGTGATGAATACTCTATAGGCAATAGAGCGTGAGATAAAGTTGTTTAATGGCAAGAATGTATATGCATATTCGCATACCTATGCTCAAAAGATGGAGTTCTTTGGGATGGCTCAACTTGCATGGAGCCGGTATTTTGTATGGGTCACTTCACATGAATTGAAAGCCCGAGCTACTGAATTATAAATGTAGGATGTTGATTGGGTAGCTTTCAAAAATACACTCTGGGAAGAATTTTAGTTGAAGGCACCAATTTGATTACCCGCAATACTTTCCATGAGTGGATTCTAAAACCCAATAAGGGTCTTGTGGCAACATAGCTATTAAGAGAATTTGAAAATCAGTTTAAGCAGTTAGATCTTGTAGAATAGCAAGCTATTGTGAGTCAAAAAATTGAATTGTTTCTACAAGCAGCAAATATTGAGATTCAAGAGAAGCTTGATGATTTATTAGAGGATCAAACTACAGAGACAAGGCTTTTAAAAAAGTGGAGAATGTTAAAATTGAAGTTACTGCACTGGTGAAAAAGCATAGACAGAGAGAAAGATTACATATATCTAGCTTGCCTACTGTTATGGGAAAATTTGTTGATGTATCCATCGGTAAGCCACCTGCTTCTGTGGCTAACCCTATAGCTGCACATGTTGTTCCCAACTGTTAGGGAAGATGCATTAGATGAATTGGTTAAAGGCATGTGAGATCTTTAGAAGGTTGCAAAATTGGATGAGAAAAGACAAGAGAAAAGGGGATGGGAAATAGCCTCTAAACTAGGGAATAGATGTATATGGTGTGATAGTTTGTAGCATGAAAGGAAGGATTGTGATGCTTATGAGGAGGCCTTGGTACGATAGCTCTTCTTTTGGAAAGATGGCAAGATCCATGCACAGGAAACGGGATTGTCTCTTGCTTTGAATTTTGGAAAGGGAGGTATGCAAAAGTTGTTGGAAGACTTGGTTGCCTGAAATGCTTATGCAGTTGTACATGCTACTACATTTGGTCTACAATTAGATAGAATGCTTGGCCAAGTGATGGTTGGTCTAAAGGCTACAATATGGACACATGCTTTGCATATAGGTAAAAAGAGGAAACCTATCGATAGTGAAATGTCTAATGTAGGGCAAGACATTTGTGACATGACTGGCTGGGAATCACCAATAGATGCATATTTAGTGTATACATATTTAGAAAAAGTACAAAACATGGATGCACTTGTGGAAGAGAAACAAAAGAGAGATGAGGATAATGCACGAACATCTAAGAGAGTGACAAGAAGAAGTGTGGATCAGCCTAAAGTTGCAAATCAGCCACCTCCCGAGCATGTTATAGAAGAGTTTGGGCAAGAGCAAAAACAAGATAGCAAACAAGAGGGAAAAAAGAAGAGCAAGCAATTAGGATATAAGCTACAGTCTGATATTGAGACAGCCGCAAATCTCAAGAAGGTTCTTAAAGAATGGATTTTAAATAGTCAAGTAGAATTCACCTTTAGAGGGATGCTTAGCATCTCCAAGCAAGAATTTCATGATGAAATCATTGACATAATTAAGAGAAAGTGTCAATTTCGTAAAGATATCACTAATACATTGCTGCAATTTGAAGAGGAAGCTAGTTTGTTGGGCATTCAATTGAATATGAGCATGATGTAAGTGCCAATTTGTCAATGGAGGATGTTGTTAATCAATACATAGCATGTGGAAAAGAGAAGAAAGTGGCTAAAAATGCATTGTCTTATAGCAATATGCATGGTGAAGTAAGGAAAATGCAACAATATGAGGAAGAGACTCTAGGATTTATTCCTCAGAGTCATTACATGAGAAATCACTAGGTAAGGGCTACCATTGAAATAGTTGTGAAAAATAGGGGAGTGTGAAACTCCTTGTATCGCTTTACAGGTTTGAGATTTATGTCACTAAGCATAGAGGATTATATGAGAATGGAGCATGACCTATGGGGACACTAATCATGGTTGGCATATGAGGGCTATAAATAATTCTTTGAGGAAGCTCTATGCTATGTGTCTTAATGTAAAAGTGATGATTGGTGATGTACAAGAAGAACAACACTTCTTTATGCAAGATAGTTCCTCATATGTAGTGATTTTGGGACAACCTTATATAACATGAGTGTGTATGAAAACAAAGGTGCTTATTGATGGTTTTGCTTATGCAAGAGTCAAAAGCAAGGATAGGAGAAAAGCAGTCCAATTTCTTACCATTTTTATGTTAATCATCCTAGGAATCGGGATATGCTTCAAGAGTCTCCTTTGCCTCCAAATGCAAGGGAATTCAAAGAACTAGATTTTCACTAAGCCTGTTGTAATGCAGGGCTACAGTAGTGTTGTTTAGAGGATGTACTCACCTCCTAGTGGAATGAAGCATTGTATTTACTATTGGTTATTCTCAGTTTATAGCAAACAATTCATGTTGGTTTAAGTCTAAGAAAGCTATGTGCAAGGCTGAACACATATCTATGAAGTGAGTTGCTAAGAAACTGAGAGCATTAGGGTTGTTAGCTGAAAATGAAGGCATTTCAGGCCTCTTTTATGGGCTGAATATTACTAATACTATGGTTGAAATTTCAACAAATGCTACTTATGCATTAAATGAGTTGGATGGGACAACCATAAGAATTTTGCTAGCAAGAAAAAGAATGGAATTATTCAAGAGCCATGAATCTATTGCCTATGAGTTGCCAGAACTGAATGAAAATAGTGGCCATGATACAAGGGTTGGCAAGAAGATATGGAAGATAAAAAAGCAAAAGATATGATTGTAGAGGATGAGGACTCTGAATCTAGTGAAATGGAGACTATGGCACATACCAAAGGATGTGTAGGTTTAGAGGGGATAGATGTTATGCTACTACATGGGCACAGTGTGAAAAACCCTGAAGTGCATCATCATTTTTCTTTCTTATTAATCTAGAGATTCAATGTCATATTAGTCATTAGTGTTAGTGCCCATAGTATAGATGGTTCAAAATTGCAGGATTTTTGGACCATTTTAGCTTATTTTTAATATTTTGGCCATTATTTCTTGTAAATATTCTCAAAAGATGAAATAAACTTTTAGAATAGGGATACATGGAGAAAGCAAGTGCCCTTTCAGCCAATTTTGGAAAAATCTCATAAAAAAAGAAGGGCTCCCAAATTCACACTGTGTACGAATCACAGTTTTCAGGCACAACAAATAGCACTTCGGATGGAAAGAGGGAAGAAGGAGCGATTTGGGAGAATTTTGAGGTGTCCTAAGGTTTTACCCCCCTTTCGGAACCAAAGGAACCATCAAATTTTCCATCTCAGAGTAGCAGAGTAGAAGCTAGTGTTTGGTGTGAGTTTTTGGGTATAACAAGGTGCTCGAAGAGATCTAATGCTTGGAGATTGCTTTCGAGTAGTAGTAGACATTGTCTACATAATCCAAGAACCATTTGTCTTGGAGTTTAGACATCAAAAAATTAGCTTATGACTATTGTAATAACCAAGAATACACAAGGCTGAAGTGTATTTGGAGACCCATACAAGGATTTTGTTTACCTTCTCAAGTTCTATCAATACATTGTGCTCCCAGGAGAAGTACTTGGGCTTCTCCCACAAAGAAATCACCTGGACATATTGATATTTGGATTGTTTGGACTCTTTGTCTTAGATGTACAATAGAGTTTACATGTAATTCATGCAGAGTCTAAAACATTAAGCTTTGTCTTTATCTTGTGTGAAGGCTTTGGAAGACTTCGTAGAAGGTTCTATGATTGATTCATGATGTATGGACATGTATTGCAACATTCTTGGGATTCATTTGAATCTCCTACCTATTTTTCTCTTTTATCTCCTATTATTTACTTCCTTCTCTCTCTAATCCCTGATGGATACAACCTTTCGACTAAAAACCCTCTGACAACATCACTTTTAAAGTATATTTATACCTTCTCTTTCTCTTGGCCACTTACTCTGGCCCTTATTTTTGTCTACAAACCCTAGGAGATGACATAAGGATACTGAAATGCCTCCAAAGTGATTTAAAAACATTCATGAGTGCTCTTTGTATCTCTATTTTCCCTAAGCAACAATAAACCTATGTTTGGAGGCCATTCATATACATTTGTGAAATTCATGTCTCGAAGACTATTTTCAATGGTACCAAAGAGATGTAGAGAGAATACTTATGCTCTTGCCATTAACAAGCCTATCATTGAAGCTGAGATATATCTTGAAGTTAAAGTCTAATATCAGGAGGCCATGGAAATTGTGCAACTCAAAATAGCTTTACAATTTGTACTGATTGAGATTTGACTTGAATATAATTTAAGGAACTCTGAAACCAACATTAGTTGAATACTTTTTTAAAGGAATATAACATGGGATAAAAGCCAAGGTAGTTTTATGTATGGCATGTTTAAAAGGAATTAAAAGATATTGTATTATGATGGTGGTGTGAGTATTCCAATTATGATGGTTATCTTACCCTTAAATTTTTTACTTATGATAGAAAGGAGATCATGGTGGCTTACGCCAATCCCCATATCAACATGCCTTAGCATCTTGCAAGATACTCAAAATAATCACCTTGCAGCAGGGTGAGGGTCATATGCTCCTATGGAAGCTAGATATTTTTCTTTTTGATTACTCAACCTCCTAATAGAGCAAAGGATTGAGTAATGAGCACCCCCATTATGTAGGATAACTCTGGAAACTCAAGGAAACTTAGTGGGGCTCTAAGCTCATAAATTTCCTCTAGCTATAGGAGTATGTAAATAAAACTTATATATGGATGTTAGAACTCAAAAGAGAATACAAATAAAAGAGCATATAGATAAATTACAAAATACATGAAATTATGAAAAACAAATGAGAGAAATAGAATTGAATTTGCTAGAACACACAACTACAACAACCATTACCATAGCAAGGAGGAAGTAAGAACATAACATCCTCTCTTCATATCCAAGAGCAAGAATATCATGCCCAAGGACATCTACAATGGAATGCACAATTATAAGAGATCCCACAAAGAGGGAAGGCCACATGTGTATAGGTACAATCCAAATGTAGATGCCATATAAGGGAAACATGACTAGCCCAAAAGAATGGCTACTTGGTCCTCTTAAGGTGCATACAAGTGAGGTGCAATAATGACCTTTAACACCCTCTCTTGGCTCATAGGTGTAATTTTGAAGATGAAAAAAGTGTACCATGGACATTGCAACATAGGCCTCTATTGGATACACCTTGGACCAATATGCCAAGTATAGGAAGAAGATGTATAAGCCATTGCACACCAAAGTCACATGAGCCATCAACAAAGCTCACCATCTATCCCTCTCATGAGCATAAGCATGCTTAATGTCACTCACATACACAAGTACAAAAGACATAAATTACAATTATACATGGACTTGAGTAATACATCATCCAAGATTTTTCTCATGAACACTCTTTGTAGTAAGATTCCTAAAGAATAGCCAAATCTACATAGTCAAACCTAACCACCACCAATACCACAATCCTAATAGGAATCACTATAAGAGTCGCCAACAAGGAAAGCCCTTCTCTCACGATGACAAGCATATCAATAAGCCCTTTTTACGCCTCCACATACACCTCTCTATCAAAAGCATGTAGAAATAGAATCATGGAGACTAGAAGATCTCACATGGCTCTCTAAGACCATGTGGGTGGTTGCTAGGGAACAAAGAAAGATACCAAATAAGAGCACCACCATGCCCATTATCACCACCTTCTCTCATGCCCCTCTCAAAATGAGAGGATGAGAAGAAAATAAAGGCATCATGCCTTGAGATGAGCAATCCACCTTAGCCATTGAGCGGCTAAGGGGAACAAAGAATGAAGAAGGGTGTGATTGTCCACATTATATGTGGGGTCATGCATGATATTACCTCGACAACTTGATGATGATTATCTCATCACCACCAAAGAAATTTCCACCCTATTTGATGTAGCATAGAACCATCCATGAGCCAATAAGAAGAGAATGTTGGAATACTCTCAAATTCCTACATTCTCAGAAGGCAAAGCAAGCCAAACAAGCTCCTATAGATCAAGACTAATTCCATTAACACTCAATCAAAGCTCCATGAGAAAGGTCAAATGCAAAATGAAGGATCCAATGATATTTTAAACAAGTAATAATGATAATTAGAGAAACATAAAAGGAGTTCCTCAAGAGCAGAGATACTATGCCCTTAAGACAAAGAAAAGGCTGCATAAAATCAAAACTAAGACAATGCTCAAATGCATGTGAGGAGGTGTTTAAACTAATTAAAGGAGTCATCAAATAATAAAACACATGTGAACAAGGGGCATAAACAATATGTGATAAAATGCCAAGGTAGTTGGAAAGGAAGACAAAACATAAGGTCAAAAATGCACGGTGTAAACAAGGTATAACAAAGTAAAATGCAAGAAACATCAATAAGAAAGTGTAGAGCAAATGTAGACAACAACAACCAAAGCTTAGCTAGTGAGCAAACACATAATTCCACATCGCCATGGAATCATATGTATTAGCCAACAATATAGAAGTCCACATTTCCATAGGGAGCATGATGCCACAAGGCAAAAGACAATCACAATTAGAGGCACACACATGATCAACTAATAATTATATATACATCACAGTCAATGGCCCCAATGATAAATGGATGAAATAACCACATTGCAAGATTAAATAACATGCCTAGTAATAAATATCAACAAATAATGAGAAATCATAGTAAAAGCAAGAAAAATTACAAAACATAGCAAATTCAAGTCAGCAACTTAATGTTCAAGAACATTAAGTGTAAAAGAAAATATACATCTAATACCATGTCAAAATGATTGAATGTGAAAGCGGAACGCAAGATCAAAGAGTAAAGAAATGAAATACAAAACAAGTGAAAACATGAAGAATAAATGAGAGCAATAGAATTTATTCCACTAGTGTGCAACCAAAGTAAGTACAACAACCATCACCATATCTAGGAGGAAGCAAGAACACAACAGCCTCTCTTTGTATCTAATTCCAAGGATCTCATCCCAAGAACATTCACAATGGAGCATAGAAGTGATTCCACAAATGAGGAAGGGCATTTATATATAGACACAACCCAAGTGTGAATGTCACATGAGAGAAAAAAAAATGGCTCAATCTTTTCACCCAATCTTCCAATATCAACATGGTCATGAGAATGTGATTACTCATGCTTTGAGTGGTTGCCCTTCCATGCATGATCTTCGTTATTTCTTCTACTTCATCAGATTCTATAGAAATATGTATGTGAATGGTCCTCATTTTCATGATCCATGGCTTCAAATCTTTAACCATAGTTGGATTTCTCTTGATAATTTTAGGGTATCTTGTTGGGATGCCTTTTTTTTTTTTTGTTTGAGGAATGATAGCCTTAAATGGTTCTCCTCTCTATGCATAAGGGTATCTTCTTAAGGGGGTGATGGCCTTACATGGTTCTCCATTGAGTGGAAAGTTAATAGATATGTCTATCCTTTTTCTGAGGGATATGCTCGCTTTCTGCACATGGGTGATTCCAAAAGTGTTGATTCTATAATATACACATCAATTAGTACTAGAGTTTGCATGTTTCTCACACACTTTTCATAAGGTGGAGTATCTCTTAAGACTACTTATCTTTGTGACCAATCATCATGTCTTTGTTATTGATTTTCATACTAATTTTTTTTGTTTTTAAACTCAATGAATGTGTAGAGGCAAGTGAAGGATATGCTCACGATGCTAGCTTGAGAATTTAGTTTAAATTTAATAATATTATATTTATTTATACTTTTTAGCATCATTGAGGTTATTTGTTTTGGAGGTGCATTGATGAATTCATTTTTATGATCTTGATGATTATTGGCTTTTATACCCATTATAAGGCACCTAGCAAGCAGATTGTTGTTATTGATGTGGATGTATAGCCAAAAGTTTTGATTTGTCATTTGATATTTAATATGAAGTTTTATACCTTACTTTGCTCCGTATAAGCACACTTAGAAAAATTTGCCTACTATTTTTGTAAAATGAAATTTTAGGCATAATAACTTTATGTGAATTGGAGAGAGGGTCTTAATGCATGTGGGGATACTGTACCAAATTTAGTCTCATGCTTTTGTCTCTTTCACTTTTTTTGTATTAATTGTGAGAGAGAGGTGAGAGAAAGACTAAGTTTTAACTTCTCATAGTCATTGTGCATGCAATACTTGTTTCATCTACGTAATACAAAACCCTAGTGGTATAGACTACTCTAAGATGTCTATGGTGTAAAAAAAGAAGTTGAGAGGAGAGAGAAAGAGAGAGAGAATGAGTAGAAGAGAGGGAAAGAGAGGAAGAAGAAGAGAGAGAAAGATATGAAAGAGAGGGAGAGAGGGAAAGAGAGGAAGAAGAAGAGAGAGAAATACATGAAAGAGAGGGAGAGAGAGAGAAAAGAAGCCATGGAAGCTGACGGAGAAGGTGAAGAGTCAGTTCTTAGTTATACATGGATGCCCTAAATTGGGTCTCTTACACCTTTTATACCTCGGTCAGTGTGACTGAGTATCTAACCCCTAGTTCCTATACATCTTGCTCGTTCCACTCCATCTTGACCCTAAAAGTTTTTGCACTCAAAAACAAATGACAATTGGAGGGACTTGTCATAGTGGCTAGTGATGAGTGGGGGTGCAAACTAGTACTCTAATCAGCATTACAATGAGAAAATTGTGATGAATTAGGACACATATCCAAGAAGAATCAAGTCATAAGGCTAGGTATGGATCATATGAATGTCGTGGGCATGGTTACAAGGGAATTATGCCACCAATTCATTTTAAATGATTCTCAAATACAATAATACACTAAGTGAGGCCCATAAACACAAGCAATAAATCATGTAACCACGATATCCTCTAGATATTGTATTATCTTTAAGCATCAATAGGTGCATGAATATTAGGCCCAAGGAACAAAAGCAAAAAAAAAAACTAAAATAGCATACTAATACACATGAATTGGGCCATATATATATTATTATCTCCAAAATTAGAAATGATTTTAAAATTTTATGAATCTCACATCTCATTGACAATTGTAACCTATTCTCATCCCATGACCCCTCAAATCTCTCAATAATAATGAGAACATGATCCTTACACTAGGCCCATTGCTAGATCTCCTCTAAGACACTCGATTCATCTTAAGAATAATTATACTATGCAATTGATGAACAATTATGCCTTGGTCTCATGCCATTTAGTGCATTGAAAAGTGTGCCATTGGGGACACTCTTCCGCTATAGTGGATGGGTGCCAAGAGGCTTCTTTTAGGGATAGGCCTTGCCATTTGATGAGGTATTCCTTGATGTATCGAGATCTCAAGTGTTTAACTCATTGCCCAATGATTGCCTCAAGGATATACTAAGCAATGCCTTCTTCGTCTATGGGAGGTAGCTCTTTCACATAGTCCACTAAGGTGCCAATGGAGGGCTTCAATTAGCTGGCATTAAATACATTATGAATCTTGGTGGTGGAAAAAATCTATGATCAATAAGCTAGGTCATGAACTCTCTTCAGGATTTGATAGGGGCCATAAAAATGATGGGTCATCTTGTTACTACTACCCTCCTTGAGAGTGGAGTAGCAGGACTTAGGCACTTTTAAATAGAACCAACTCTCCCTCTTGGAATTCCAAATGCCACTTTCTCTGATAGGCATAAAGGTTCATATGATCTTGTGTTTTTCAAAGATTCACTTTGCATTATTGAAGTAGGGCATACATGTGCTCTAACTCCTCTTTACTCTGTGGATTGATCTTGTCATTGAATAGGACTATAGGGAGAGGAACCTAATACCCCTATAGTGCCTCAAAAGAAGAAACCCTAATCCTAGAGTAGGTGGATTTGTTGTATGCAAGTTCAGCCAAGTGGAGCCACATATCCCAATTGTGTTGTACATCATTGAAAAAGTGCCTTACGTATGTCTCAAGTCATTTATTGACCCTCTTGATCAACCATTAGTCTGTGGGTGTTATGCGGTGGATGGAGCAAGCTTGGTACCCATAGATGTGAAAACTACTTGCCAAAATTTGCTCATAAATTTAGCATCCATGTCATGCACTATGACATGTGGTAACACATGCAATTTAAATACCTACTCCATAAAATGAGCAGCCACCTAAGATGCAATATACTGAGTTTTAGTGAAAATAAAGTAGGAAACCTTAATGAGTTGTCAACTACCACATATATCCTATTCCATCCTTCATTAGTTACAAACATGCCAATAATGAAACCCATGGTGATATGTGTCCATTTCCCTTTGGAAATAGGTAGAGGCTACAAGAGACCAACTAATCTAAGCATGTTGTCCTTATTATGTTAGCATGGGACACCAACTGGTCACAAAATCCTTAACATTCCTCCATAGACCCTTCCTATAAAAGCTCTTGGCAATCGTATCATATGTTTCGAAAGCACCCAAATGACTAGCAATGGAGCAAGAATGCGTCTCTTCCATGATTTTTCATGTGAAGGGAGAAGTATGGGGGATGACAATCTTGCCATGGGACCATATAAGGCCATTTGTGAGCTGATATTGGGAGTTTTCATCCATTAGTCCATACTGTAATTTTTGAAATATGTGGCTAAATTTCTCATTTGACAAATAGGCCTCCTGAAGCTCCTCAATCGAATCACTATGCAACTCTAAAATGAAAGTCTCTCTACATATCCACATCTGTGATAGTGAATCATTCACTATATTGTCTTTGCCCTTAGTGTGAGGGATGTCAAAATCATAATTTTGCAAAGTTTCCACCCATCTTCTCTACTTAGGAGTCAAGGTTATCGTATAGGTAATGGTGCCATTTCTTAGCAACACGAAGGATGGACACCATCTCCTTGTCATAAATATTCATTTGCATCTTCTTTTCATCAAGCTTATGGATCTAAAAAGTAATCACACCATTCTCTTGTAGCAAGACAACAGTAATACATTTACCAGTACCATCACATTGAATGGTAAACTCTTTCAAGAAGTCAAGGAATATGAGGGGGCTAAAGTAAGCATTCTCTTCAACAGGTTAAAGCTGTGATAAGCAATAGCATCTCAAAAAAATGATCCCTTCTTTAATCGATCTATCAAAGGTGCTACAATGAAAATAGACAAGAAGAGAGAGAGGTGAAGCACCCAAGAGCGCACACACAAAAGCAATGGAGACTTGAGCATATAGAGAAATAGGGCTAAAATCTTATTATTCTTCTTTCACACAAAAGAACTAAGTCTATAACATGATAAAAGACCAATATGAAAGTACCACAACATGTATACATGTGGTCACTAAGTGTGAACCCACTAAGAAAGAAGAGGTGGCACAGTAAATGTGCCATAACCAAGGATGGAGTACATTGGTATAGTCCAACCGTAGAATCACTAGCATATCCTCATGTCAATCACCTAACATGCCAGTTAATAATATCATGCCACATCACCAAGGCACATTGTAGATGGCAGCTCATGTGGAGCTCAACATGTCAACTTACAATGGTGGCATAATGCTTAATGAAGCATCTTTAAAAGGAAGAGATACCAAGGAAACCATATAATGAGGTAGTCCTAGACGATGTGGCCTAGTCCTTAATAGATCACACCTTTTTATGATCATCCTATGTTCCATTTTCACTAATAATGTGCCCCAAGTACTCCCTAAGGTCTACATAAAAGACACACTTACTTTCCTTAACAAATAGCCTATGCTCTTTCAAGACATCAAACAAGTGCTCCTCTTATAATCTGTTATAAATAAGAATGTCATCAAAGAATAAAAGCACAAACTTGAAAAGAAAGGGATGTAAGATTTTATTTGTGAGGCTCTAAAATGTGGTGGAGGCATTAATCAATCTAAAAGTTGTCACTAGAAAATGATAAAGTCCATGATTAGTCCTAAAAGTTGTTTTGATCTCATCACCCTCTGACATATATATCTGATGATAGCTAGAGCATAGATCAATCTTAGTCAAATACCATGCCCCTTTCAACTCGTCCAACATGCCATCAATCCTTGAGATAGAATACCAGTTATTGATGGTGATCTTATTCAAGTCCCTGTAGTCAATGCACATTCAAAAAGAGCCATCTTTCTTCTTGACTAGTAAGACTAGAGATGCAAAAGGTGAGAAACTCGATTCATAAACCCATCTCAAGTAATTCTTTGACTTGCTTTGCAACTTCTTTGTGTTCAAACTTGGAGAGTCTATAAGGTGGGTTATTCACTAGCTTGGAATGGGGTTCTGGATCAATTTGGTGGTCCATCCTCTAAGAGGAAAGGGCTGTAGGTATCTAAAATAAATCATCATACTCCTCTAACAAGGATTTCAATGTTGAATTCTTTGACGCTTTTGAGGAATGATATGAATTTTCCTTATTCAAGTGCAAGACAAAGATCTATGAGCATTTCTTAAACTCCCTTTTGAGTTTTTTTATTGTAATTAACTGAAAATTAGCATTATCACCTCCCTCTAAGTGGATGAGCTGTCCATGCATAATAAACTCCATGTAGAGCCATGATAACTCCATAAAAATTTTATCCAAGTGTTTCAACTAGTTCACAACCCAAGATAACATCAATGGGGCCCATGTCTGATGTAATTAGATCAACTAATGCCATAGTTGTTAGCCAAGCATAGGGAAACCTTAGAGCATACATATGTGTTGATTTCTTCTTCACCGTTTGCTACTTGAACTTTCAGGGGGTGTTGTAATTCCATAGGGATACATTTCAACTAATCAATGGCAATCAGGGGAGAGGGAGAGGGAGGGGGTATAGTAGAGGTGATCAAACTAATATCATGAGGTGTGTAGCCACCAAGATCAAAGGGAAACATCCTTCAAATCATAGAACTACTCTTGGTCCAAGTCTTCTACATAATCCTCATTTTCAACTTGTAAAGTTATTTGCAACATTTAAGGCATGTAATTCCTCCTCGTCATCTTACCAATCCTCCATTACATACATGCTATGAACTTTGATCTTTGCTATCTTGTAGAGGCATTTTGAGGTATGGTCTACCATTTACTTATCACCACACATAAAACATAAGCCATTTTCTTTTCGATCCTTCACAAGATATGGAAAAATGAATTTTTGGCCACTTGGACCACTCAAGGTTGATGAAGTTTGAGGCCTATTTTCAGCATATTTACCCTCACCATTAGAGCTAAGTGTTGTCCTAAAAGTGTCATCTCTTCTTTCAACATGGAAGGAGGGGTAAATAGGGATTTTGGGGCTACTACTAAGCATGGGGTTGCCTCTAAAAATACCACCATATGGGCCTAGCCTCATTGGGGTGCAGAGCTATTCGAAACCTTATTGAAATTTCTCATTTTTACAAGACTTTTTTGTATACCTTTTAGCCAATTCAATTGCATCAAATAAGGTAGAAGGATATTGAGCGAGTACATTAGCCAACAAGCTAGGCTCTACCCCATAGATGTACTTGTGCAATTTTGCATCAACACTAACACTCTCAACATACATGGTCAAGTTCATAAACTGATTTGTATACTCCCTGACTCTGAGATTTCATTGGTCAAGATGATACCATCGTCTTGGAAATCGCTCTTTTTCCATCAGTGATACAAAGACTTGAACCATATGCATCTTAAAGTCTTCCCAATGGAGAAACTAATGTATCTCATGACTAATGTAGCACCACCAAGTGTGGGCAAATCCATCTAGATGGAGAGAGGCAATGAGAATTTCTTGATCATTAATGCACAGGTAAATATTAAAGTATGACTCCAATTTAGGGGTCCATTCTTCCAAGTCTAAAGGGGATGGTTATTGCCCACTATACTTTATAAGAATGATTTTGTCATGGAGATCATTGGGGCCTTGTTGCCCATGATAGCCATGATGTCCATATGTACCAAGATGCCCATACATACCATGTTGTCCATATATGCCATGTTGTGCATTTATCCCATGTTGCCCATGATAACCATGATTCCCATGGGTGTCATGTTGCCTATTGCTACCATGATAGCCATTAATACCATGATTTTCATTATTGGTCTAAGGCATATAAGTGCCATTGCGGCTCCTAGAGGGAGAGTGGGGGAGCTTTTATCCATGGTAGACGGGGGTCTCCTGGGGGGATTGGTTGCATGGATGATGGGAGAGCTCAAGAGAGGCTCATAATGAGCATGAGAGGGCTCACCAACCTCATATTGGTAGTAGGGGGAATGCCCTTAGCTCCAAGAATACCCTCTAGGCCATGAAGTGCTTCCAATGGTGGAGGTCGTCATGATTCGTGCTTGGACTCTTTTGTCTTATCTTGTGTCAAGGTCATGGCTAACTGGGCTACAAGAGTGGTGAGGGGCTCTAAGGTCTATTGAGTTTGAGAGTTTGAGAGGGATATTTACTCAATTGCAAGATTAATTTTTGATAGCATCTAATGATGATTAGCAACCATGTCATTGTGCCTTTCCATGTGATAGAGCTCACACTAACAAAGGGTGTGATTGAGCATATTGTAGGGATCTATATCAAGCACCTCCTTGTGCATGTCACTATTACAATCTTATGCCAAGCTAGGTTTCTCATTTATTGAGGCCTTGGAGTCTCTAATCTCCCTCTCAACCTCATCATGGGCCTTGCTCTTGCCTTTATGCCCTACCATATGAGTGCAGTCCAGAGGAACCATCATCAATAAAGCATGCATAACTTCTAGTAGGAAACTCCGATCGAGGAGATTTTTTATTCAAATTGAAGGGGGGATTTCCTCTTTGAGATGACTTATTAATCATTATGACAAAAAATTATCAAAGAAATCTACAATTTAATCTCTATGACTCTTGTCCTTGAGTAGAGTCTGTACCCTATCCATAGTGACCGCAATGCACAAAAATGGCCAAATCTTTTAGACCATAACTTTGATTAGAGAGGATATTGATTTGAATCTAAGAGAATGATGCCTTCTTCAAAGTGATCCATGATTTCCTCCTAGATTAATACAAAATTTATTGGAGTAAGCTTTCTGTGACTATCCCTGAATTCCTGCAACTAAAATGCTACTCGTCTTGGTCCAAATTCACACACTATGAGTGGCTCAAGGATTTAGGAGCCTAAGCATCATGGTAACCAGTATACATAGCATACTGAGTATGATCCCATGCACATTTAAGCATTAGTTTTCTATGCCAACACTGCATATGAAAGTCTCAGTGCCATATATCTTGCATTGACTGCATACATGTCAAGTGCCATACATGGGTGTCTTGATCAATGAATGTGCCTTATATTAGAGGTATATCATCAAAAATGGGGTGATCATGGAGTATACCTGCACCTACATACAAGTATCAAGCTTTGAATTATCAGAAGGTGGGCCAGGTGGTGCACCCCTTTAGGGTCTTAAGTGGTAAGGGAGGGTCATCTCTCTTTTGGATTACCACCTCATTTGGCATCAACCTTTTTCCTCGATCGGAGTATACATAGAAAACATTTTTACTTACTCAACCAACATGAGATGTATGTAGAAAAATAAACATGGGGCTTTTCGTGAAATGCGATAATTGGACAAGAGCTTGGATGGAGAGCTTACCTTGGCAGTCTAGTGACTCACTAGCTACCAATTACCCTTTTACAATGTCTTATTACTCTCTTGGGATCAAATCAATGCACACATGACAAGGGAAGTATTAGGGTCAACATTAACCAATTAGGTAGAGTTGCCATTATTAATTGAAGCAAGCAAGCTACCAATTCAATTGGACAACATGCATTCAATGAAGGACTATAAGTGTAAGGCAATATGCAACCTTAAATCTCTCCAACAAGAGGACTAAGCTCAACAAATGGACTAAATGAGAGATTAAGTTCTAATCAACATACCTTGTCAATGATTGGAGTAGATGAATGAGACTTGATCTATCAATGAATCTCGAATCCTGCATTAATTCAGTTGAGAGAAGCAAGAAACCTTCAATGGGTTGGAAACTTCAAGTAATTGATGCATGCTCTGATGGTGGAAGCTCCATGCTTAATCCCAATCTTGCTCTTCAAGAGTTGAAAGACTTATGTGGAGCTTTCATGGCTGCCCATGAGAAATCTTTACATGCTGAGCTCCATGTATTCAATCTTGATCAATGTGGCCAAGAATGGTTGAAGGAGCTCCTAAGGGCTCGGATCTCGGAGATTATGGGGGGATATGATAGCTCAAGTTGAGTGGTTATGGTTTCCCTTCTTGCTATCCACAACAGGCTACTTCAAACTGTGAAGAATTGCTAAGAATGGGGGATAGGGAGCTCAAAGTAGGCCTAGAAGATGCCATTTGAGTTGGGAAAGCTAGGTTGGTGCTTCAGCAAGTGGAGGAGGAGCAACAGGGAGCAGGAAGAGACCATGTCAAGCAACATGGTTGGTGCTTCAGCAAGTGGAGAGCAACACATGGAGAAAACTAACATGTTTGCTATTCGATCAAGTTATAAGGATGCAAGAAATCAAGTCCTAGAGGTTGTTGATGTCCTGGAGAAGGGGGAAGCAAGATCTTAAGGTTTCTTGCTCTTGGCCGCCATTGGCAACTTGCATGGGAAGAGAGAGAGAAGGTTTGAAGCAAAAAGTAACTAGGGCTTTTGCTTCTTCTCTAACTCTTGAGACCTCTAAATTTGTCCTGTAACCCCTAAAAGTTACATAAGAAAGAGTGACAACACACTAAATTAACCATCTTACTTAGATGTGCCAAAATATCCGACCATAGCTCTTGCTTGTCTTCAAAAATTTTGTTAGTAAAAGTAGTACTTGCTATACCTATACATGCTACTTGAGTAACTAGGTTTTTAAATTTGAAAAGGGAGTTGGATTGGGAAACGGGAAAGGGAGAAAGGACCAAAGGTTGATGCTCTGATATCAATTGTAAAGAAGAGAAGCTAAGAGGAGAGAATGGCAGAAGAGAGAGAAAGGGAGAAAGAAGAAGAGAGATAAGGACTAGGAGAGGAGAGAGAGAAGATAGAAAAGGAGAGAGAGAGGGGGGGCAGAAGCCATGGAAGTTGAAGGAGAAGGTGAAGAGCAAGTTCTTGGTTATACATGGATGCCCTAAATTGGATCTCTTATACCTTTTATATCCTAATCAATATGATTGGGTATCTAACATATACTTTCTATGCATCTCATTTGTTACATATGGGGGTGTTTCTAAGTTAATATTGGCATGTGAACATGCCTAGAGTTCAACTTTATCATATTACCATTTTTATAACTAATGTTGATTATGCAATTCGGTTTGCCATTGGGTACAAGGAGAAGACCCCATACCAAATGGAAGCTTAAGCATATCATTAGTGTTAGAATATGATCAAACCTTTGACACCCAAGGAAGGTCAAGCATAATGATTAAATGTTTAAATAATGGCCCATGTAATAGAGGTCATGTTTATCAACAGAGGCATGGAGATAACTGTTGAGATATCGAGCTCCACTCGTGATACGCCAGGGTGACCGTTGTGTATTTATGTCACCGACTTGTCAGTTGCAGACGCGGTTGGTACACCGCCCATGAATAATAGCTACATGACAGCTATCCTTATCTACTCTAGTTCGTGGCTCAGTTAGTATGCCACCTTAGTTAGTTGAGTTTGGTTTGAGAACCATATATAGGGTTCTTCTATTTCTATGTACTAGAGTTCTTTTGGCTTACACAACTAAGAAGAGGAAAACTATGTTCAGCCTCCATTTTTGTGTGTATTCCCCCATTGTGCAAGTGAGAGAGCTACAAGTGAGACTCCTTGACATGGTAAGGAGCTCAAGAAAGCAAACCAAGTTCGCGGTGTTCTGGTAAGAGGACCAGTGTTTCTTTCATTCTTCTGTTTTGGGAGCAAGTCTCTGTAGGTAGCACAGCCGAAAAGTGCAAGAGTGCATTGTCTCAGATTGAGATGCCCTTCGCGGTATATGCTCTGTTTTTTTTATTTCAGACCATTTCGGGGCCTGTTTTGGAGGCGGAAGTTTTCTACACGCACTCAGGAAAAGGCCCTGTTTTTTGCTGTGCGACCACTGTTCTACAGGTCGATGAAAAGTTACTGTAGAAATTGCATCGTATGCATGTGCGCAGAGACATTGGGAGTTACAAAATCATCGTTGTTGCCTGTTGATGCAAAATCGTCACTAGGAAGTGACTGTGTGGTCAAATACCACTTTCGTCAGTTTTGCAGATTTGCCCTTGTGAGGCTGAAGCTATGTTTTTTGCAATGACGGAATTTTTTGCAGTGTTCTGTAATGGCGTTTGATTCTCTTTCACAGATTGTCACTGAAAAGCTTGACAAGAACAACTTCCAAGCATAGAAGTTCAGAATGACGAATTTCCTTATGGGAAAATGATATTGGGAATTTGTTGCAGGAAATGAAGAAGAACCAGTTCTTCCTCATGTTCCCAATCAATAGCAAATGCAGGCATTTAAAGCATGGCATGAGAGAGTCAGGAAAGTTATGTATTGGCTGTCTATTAGCATTTCAGACTCTATGATTGTGCATATTCAAGATGCAAGTACACCAAAGGAGGCATGGGATACTTTGTCAAAAATGTATAGCACAAATATGCAAGCCAGGAAAATGCAGCTCAAGCAAGAGTTGCACAATGTGCAAAGAGAAAGTATGAGCATCAATGACTACCACATGAAGGTGAAGAAGATTGCAGATGCAATTGCTTCCATTGGGTCGCCAGTGGAAGATGATGATTTAGTATCTGTGACCTTGAATGGTCTAGGAAAGGATTATGCACAGTTGGGAACATCCATTTCCGTCCGTGAAAGATTTCCTGATTTTGAGGAGTTGATTGCTCTTCTAATTTCTGAGGAGCAGAGAAATGGTGGTGCATTTTCTTCAGGAGGAACTTCAAAAGAAGTTGTCTTCTACTCAAATGCTGGAAGAGGTAGAGGCAGAGGTAGAGGAGGCCGATCTGGAGGCCGTAGTAGAAATCAGAATATGCAGCAAACTCAAGAAAACCAGTCCTATGGAGGAGGACGTGGTAACTCTAGAGGCAGGGGGAGCCAAAGAGGTCGTGGTGGATGGCAAAGAGGCCAAAATGCAAACAGCAATGTTGAATGCTACTACTATGGTAAAATTGATCATATGGCTAAAGACTGCTATAAAAAGCAGAATGACATCATGAATGGAAATTTGCAACAAGGGAATTATGCCTCTTCTAGTAGATAGGGTGATGATAGAAATGAGCATTTGTTTATGGTACAACACATAACCAATTCTGTGACAAGTGCAGAAGAAAGCAATGATGTGTGGTATGTTGACTCAGGTGCATCAAACCACATGACAGGTCATGCAGAATGGATGCAGGATGCAAGGAAAATGGAAAAACCACGATTTGTGGAGACTAGTGATGATACTGCACATCCTATTGTGCAGATTGGAAATTGTCCTTTGTCTATGCAGGATGGGAAAAAGAAATACCTATCGAATGTATTTCATGTCCCGAATATCACCAAGAACCTAGTTTCTGTTGGTCAAATGGTTGAGCAGGGCTTGGAGGTCAGATTTAATTCTCATGGATGCTTTGTTGAGGATATGAAAAATAAAGGTCGCTTGATAGCAAAAGGAAAGAAGAAGGGCAGAATATTTACATTGGATGGAGACATGCCTGAATTGAGTGCAACAATGTTTGCACATGGGACCGGTGTAGTTGCAGATATTGATATCTAGCATAAACGCATTGGTCATGTTAATGTACAGTGACTTAAATCAATGCAAGCCCAAAATATTATTGCAGGATTGCCTAAATTCAAGGTTGTAGAAATGCATAAGGTATGTGAATCCTGTGAGTTTAGAAAACATGCAAGGAAACCATTTCCTAGACATGTTCAAGAGAGTAAGAAGCCATTGGAATAAATCCACTCTGATGTGTGGACTACTAAAGCTGCATCTCTTGGAGGTTGTCATTATTTTGTCACTTTTATTGATGACTATAGCAGAAAAGTTTGGGTGTATTTTATGAAAAAGAAAAGTGAAGTTTTTGGGCATTTCAAAACTCTTAAAGCTATGGTTGAAAAAGAAACAGGCCTGCAAATAAAATGCCTAAGGTCAGATGGAGAGGGAGAGTACCTCTCAAATGAGTTTGCAAGGTTCTTGCAGGAGCATAGCATAAAGCAGCAATATTCATGTAGTCATACCCCACAACAAAATGGAATTGCAAAAAGAAAAAACAGGCATATTGGAGAGGTATCTCGTGCCATGCTCAATGAAAAAGACCTGCCAGATTTTTATTGGGCTGAGGCAGTTGCTACAGCAGTCTACATAATGAACAGGACTCCCACTACAGCAATACATGGCATGACTCTAGAGGAGAGGTATACTGGTAGGAAACCAGATATTTCTCATTTGAAAATTTTTTGTTGTATTGCCTATGTTCATGTGCCAGATGAGTTGAGATCCAAGTTGGATCCAAAAGCTGAGAAGTGCATCTTTCTTGGTTACTCTCTGCAGCAAAAAGGGTATAGATGCTATAACCCTTCTACTCGTGAGTTTACAGTGAGCAGAGATGTTGTTTTTTATGAGATGAGCAGTTGGTATAAATTAGTAAATGTGATTGATAATGTAGATGCACAAAATGGTAATGCTGCACAGAATTCACAGCAACAGTCACAAGATATTAGTGGACCTAGTGCGTCCTCTAGCAGTGGTTCACATTCTTCGCCATGGACAGGCAGATTGAGATTAGGAGAATCTTCTCAAAGCAATGCAGATAGTGGTATGCAGGTATCACGAAAAGGAAAAGAGAAGGTAGATCAGCCCATGTTTGATGTGAATGCAGGTCACTCTTATGTGGATGGTGAATCCAGTGGCTCAGAAAAGAGCATTGATGATGAGTTGGGTATTCCTTCTATTGTTACACCTGGAGTAAGGAAGACCAGGGATGTTTTGAGAGCACCTGGGAGTGAACCTACTTTGCGCAGGTCTACTAGAGCTAGGTATCCTATGGATAGACTGAAATATAATGGATTTACAGCCATTCACTATGCCTATATGGTCAAAGTGATACAGGAACCAGAACCCACTTCTTTTGAGCAAGCCATGGGAAAAGAAAAATGGGAGAAAGCCATGGATGAAGAAATGGATGCCTTGGAAGCAAATGCTACATGGGAATTGGTACCTTTGCCTAAAGATAAGAATGCAATTGGTTGTAAGTGGGTTTATAAGGTGAAGCACAATGCAGATGGTTCTGTGAATAGATACAAGGCAAGATTAGTAGTCAAGGGGTATGCACAAACATATGGCATTGATTATGAAGAAACATTCAGTCCGGTTGCAAGGATGGCAACCGTAAGAGCAGTCATTGCTATGGCTGCATCAAAGGGATGGTCTTTACATCAGATGGATGTAAAGAATGCCTTCTTGCACGGTGATTGGAAGAAGAGGTCTATATGGAGCAGCCACCAGGTTATGTGCATACTGTTCATCCTGAGTTTGTTTGCAGGTTGAAGAAAGCCTTGTATGGCTTGAAACAAGCACCTAGAGCATGGTCTGACAAGATAGGACAGTATCTTGTCACTATTGGCTTTCAGATTTCCAAGGCAGATTTCTCACTTTATGTGAGAAAAACAGAGAAAGGTATTATGCTGCTTGTCATTTATGTTGATGATTTGATTATCACAGGTGATAGTGATGAAGATATCCTTCATGTGAAAATGCTACTGAAGCAGAAGTTTGAGATGAAGGATTTGGGAGAGCTGCATTATTTCTTGGGCATTGAGGTGATAAGATCACCAAGTGGGATATGGCTCTTGCAAAGGCAGTATGGATTGGATATGCTGTCCAAATATGGGATGACAGGCTATAAGCCTATTTCAGTTCCTTTGGAGCAGAATGTGAAGCTGAGTGCAGATGCAAGTGAGCTTCTCAAAGACCCTACTATGTACAGACGCAAAGTAGGAAGTTTGATTTATATGACTATTACCAGGCCAGATTTGAGCTATGTTGTTGGATTGGTAAGTCAGTTTATGCAGGCTCCAAGGAAACCGCATTTGGATGCGGCTAGACGCATACTCAGGTATGTGAAGTCCACATTGCAGTATGGACTATTTTATGAGACTGGGGTTCAGATACAGTTGCATGGATACACTGATGCTGATTGGGCTGGTAGTATTTCTGATAGACGATCTACCAGTGGATATGTGTTCTCTTTTGGGAGTGCTGCAGTCACTTGGAGCAGCAAGAAACAACCTACAGTTGCCTTGTCCAGCACAGAGGCTGAATACAGGGGTGCAGCAATGGCTGCATGTGAGGTAGCTTGGTTGCATAAGCTACTTGATGATATGCATCGGTCTACAGATGGGCCAGTTGTCATTTATTGTGACAACATGAGTAGTATACAATTTGCGAAAAACCCAGTCTATCATGCTAGAACAAAGCACATTGAGGTGCATTATCACTATGTGTGAGAGAGAGTTTTACTAGGTCTTATTGATCTAGTTTATGTCGGCACAAAGGATCAGGTAGCTGACATATTTACAAAGGCATTGAGCGCAGAGAAGCTGCACAAATTCAGAGACGTGCTTGGTGTGCAAGAATTGGGATTGAGCTCGAGGGGGAGTGTTGAGATATCGAGCTCCACTCGTGATATGCCAGGGTGACCGTTGTGCATTTATGTCACCGACTTGTTAGCTGCAGATGCGGTTGGTACACCGCCCATGAATAATAACTAGATGACAACTATCCTTATCTACTCTAGTTCGTGTCTCAGTTAGTATGCCACGTTAGTTAGTTGAGTTTGGTTTGAGAACCATATATAGGGTTCTTCTATTTCTATGTACTAGAGTTCTTTTGGCTTACACAACTAAGAAGAGGAAAATTGTGTTCAGCCTCCACCTTTGTTTGTATTCCCCCATTGTGCAAGTGAGAGAGCTACAAGTGAGACTCCTTCCTTCTCTCCCACAATCTTGACAATAACAAGTTTTAAATTCAAGCTATCTTGCAACAAGAGGAAATCCCATAATCTCATCACGTGAATAGTTTGACCAATTGCACTCTTCAAATCAAGATTGAGGGAGGAAAAAGAAGTATAATATGGAGGAGAGAGCGAGAGAGAGAGAGAGGGAGAGAGAGATTAACATCTGCAAAAGGCCAAAGTGACCTATGAGACCTAAGGATACAATATAATTGCAATGACGTCTCATCAAATATTCTAATCAAAGTATATCTAAACAAGTGAATCTAGAAGTATAATAGAGTATTAAAAGAAATAAAACCCGTGAATCTAGAAGTAGAATATGGTATTAAAAGAAATAAAACTAAAATTAAGAACCAAATTTGGAAAAAATGGAAAGCTAAAGATGATCTTCTCTCTGCTCATCCCAAGATCCCCCTCATAAGGAGCTGTAAAAATTTCTCTAGCATAAGAGGATTGAGCTATCTTGATGGGCATCTCCTGCAATAGGTAATAATGGCTTGTACCTATTGTTGATAGTGAGGATAGTTAGGCCATTACCCTTGGTCAAGGATGTATCACTTGATGTACGAATATGGCATGCCCAAGGTTAATTCTATGTGAGCATGAACTCACTAGGGCTAGAATAATGGACACCAATGGAGAAGAAGCCCTGCTAGTTAGCAGTGTGAGGAATTCTATGAGCATTCTTTGTCTAGGTGGATCTAGATGTATTGATCTCATGTCCATCAAAAGAGTATCCTCAACTAGCAGTGTGAGAAAATCATAAGCATTCTTTGTCTAGGTGGATCTAGATGTATTGATCTCATGTCCCTCAAAAGAGTATCCTTGTGTTGTTGTAGCTTGAGCAAGAATAGTCCTAGGCACCTCTAGTCCTTGTAGACTATGACTCTACATAATGGCCCAAAACCCTCTTAAAGTAGGTAATGGTATATCCTTTGATCTTATAGTAGATACTACAATGGGACATGTAATGCTCCTTTGATTCTACCTCTATTCCACGTAACTAGCAAATCTGATTTCTATCATGGCACCATCCTATCATCTTACTTTAATCCATAGCTAGTGTGATGAAGTATGGATTTAACTAGTAGTGCATCAAAGGCTATATGAGAGATGTGTATCCATGTATGATGGTTGTGTGACAAATGCATCCTAAGAGAGGTGCAAGAAGTGTGTCTGATAGAGTGCCATCTTTGTGCCTACCTTCTACATGGGGCTCACCTAGGTCCTCTCAATATCCACTCTCACAATAACCATCATGATTACTTACAATTTAGTTTTGGATGATTGAGTCCAAGTGTAGGATAGTCAAGACTATAGTCAAAAGGTGGAAGTGCATCTATCCTCATTCCATGTAGAGTTAGCCAAGTACATATATGGGCATACCAATAGTTTATATCCCTTGCGACTACTAGCTACCTAGAGGACACAAGTGCTAGGTGAGGGTATCTCCCTTGTGAGAGCTCTCATAGTCTTTGAAGGAACATCAATGCCTTGAAGAGGGCCTCTCTTGCATGCGCACATGCATGCGTGTGCATGTGCGTGCGTGTGTGTGTGTTGTTAGAAGATGCGGATCTAGAGCATGACAACAGCTATGGCGGATGAAAGATGAAGACCAAACTCATGATGACATGGACAAGTAGAGACAAACTATTACACAAGTGAATTAGGTTCCAAGATGGAAGCTTAGACTCATAAACACAATCTTGTGTAGGATTGACAATGACAAGACACTTAACTAAAAGTACAAAGCATCATCACATTGTATTCATTCCTATAAAAGTGATAGTCAAGTACAATGCTTTATAGAAGTTGGGTTGTTCCACTCTCCTCACTGTGCATATGGGATTCAATACAGCACTTCCTCGAGCATACATCATTTGTCTATTTCTCAACACCCCCCCTCAAATGATGAGTCACTACACTTGCTAGATTTTTCCCCCCCTACATGATAACATGGCTCAGGAAACTAGCTCATAGGCAGCCTGGTCAAGTTAAAGCTTGAGACTTTACATCCTTGGCAAGGGTTTGTACAAAGCAAATCCACTAAGGAAAACATAGAGATCCACTATGGGAACAAATTCCTTTAGAACAATGTGTTAGAGTTGTTGATGGTAGTGGAAACATCTTCTTCTTCTTCTTCATTCATGAATTGACTTTGGTGGTGGTCATTCGGCATCTGTTGTGCTCTTTTCTTGTGAGAGCATTCACTGGCAATATGGCCAGTCTTACCACAATAATGACATGTCATCCTACTTCTGTTTTCGGTGTTGAATCCTCGACCTCTTCCCTTGGGTCCAGTAGCTCCTTTGGTGTATAAGAGATTTTCCCTTGAGCTAGTCTCTTTTACATCTTTGCTTTTAAATTTGCTTTCTCCATCAAGTAGTGATTGCTCAATGTCTTTGAGTGAGAGACTGGGAACATTACTTAGGGTGGACACAAGGTTCTCATATGGATCCTTATTTACACTTGCAAGCAGTACGGCTATTGCTTCATCTTCATCAATATTCTTCTTAAGAGTTGCAAGCTAGGTTTTTAGGCTCTTGAACTTGTTAATGTGTGTGGTCATAGAAGCACTGTCTTTGATATCTAGTTTATAAAATTGCATGAGTAATTTTATCTTTGAATTATTTGCTTGGGTACCAAACATCCTATCAAGTTCCTCCCAAGCAGTTCTAGCATCTCTAATTCCAGAGATATGGTGTACCACATCATCACTTAGTCCCCAGGCAATGATGCCTAGTGCCTTGTTATTCATCTTCTTCCACTCTTTGGTTTTGAGCTAGTCTTCTTCAACAAACCTGTCTTCATCATCTTCCTTCTTGTCGTTTGCATCATCTTCAAACAGGTCCCACAAGTCCTTTCGCATAAGGTGATACATGGTCTTCTCCTTCCATGCATGAAAGCCTTCACCATTAAACTTTGCTATCTATTCCACTTCAGTCATCTTAGTAGAAGGTCTTACCACGAGAACTCTCGGGTAGTGTCTATCCTTTTACAAGAAGATTTTGAGATTTACATGGGATTTTATCAATGTGACTTTAAATCATCACACAGACTGAGAGTAATCTTCAAAGTAAACTGAAGACTCAAGTGCCAAGAAACACTGTTTGAGTATCGATAAATACTATGTCTTGAATATTGATGCTTAGGCTTCTCAAACCTTCCTCTTACTAAAGTCTTTGTTGCTTGCTCCAAGTCTTTCAAGTCTGCAAGATCCTCCTTACTGATTTGTTGGTCTGATTAGACAGTGAACTTGAGTGGCACGAGCTCTAGTGAGCTTGAGAAAGAGTAAGAGATGAAATTTGGAGCTTTGGCTCTATGGAGTCTATTAGGGTTTTGAGGTGCAGGCGATTGATTTTTCTGACAATTCAGCAGCTACGATGGATCATTCCGTCACATATTTGTTGGAGATGAAGCTTAGGAGTCATTCTTCAAATGCCCTATGGCCAGAGTGGAATCGCAGCGCACAGACAAAGATAGAGCTATACAAACTGATACATGCGCAGAATTTACAGCGACCACAAATTTTTTTAATGCCGCGCTGTACCATGACCAATGTCATGTTGTTATGTAATACGTAGCAACGCTTAGAGCCAAGGAGCAATCCTCTAGAAGAAAGCAAGTGAATTTATGCTCTGTAGGTGGAGATTAAGAAGCTCAATCAGAGATAGGTACAGATCTGGCTATGGAAAACATAGAACAAAGCCTGAGAAAATTGATAATGATGAGCTTGTGGCAAGGCAATGTTGATGTTTCAAGTGATATAGATAAGCTTCAATAGCCAGGGAACACTTCTCTAGAAGGAACCTCGGTAAAATTTGGCCGATAGAGAGAGATATGAGAGCTTCAAGCAGGCAGGGTACTGCTAGCTATGGCTACCACAAGGTTAAGTGGAGAAGAAGGAGTGGGAGATGAGGTCCTAGACTTGTCATGAGCTAGATTGAGCTCAAGTTGAGCTAGATGAGAGCAAAATGAAACTGTGCCATGATCAGCTGTGCTCTGATACCATGTTAGAATATGTGGATCTAGAGCATGACAAAAGCTATGGTGGATGAAAGATGAAGACCAAACTCATGATGACATGGACAAGTAGAAACAAACTATTACACAAGTGAATTAGGTTCCAAGATGGAAACTTGGACTCATAAACACAATCTTGTGTAGGATTGACAACGACAAGACACTTAACTGAAAGTACAAAGCATCATTACATTGTATTCATTCATATAAAAGTGATAGTCAAGTACAATGCTTTATAGAAGTTTGGTTGTTCCACTCTCCTCACAGTGCATACCAAGCAATACATCACAACCCTCAAGTGGAGCAATGAAGAACTCTTTGATGTCCACATATCCTTGTATATGCAACCAAAGCTTTCCAATGAGGAGTGTGACAGGCTCTGCATGGCCTTACATGCCATTCCAACTTCCCCCATGGGTTCCATGTCATCCTCTCTCTGATGCCTTCAGTGCAGCTCTTCCTGGAGCATACATCATTTGTCTATTTCTCAACATGTGTGTGTGTGTGAAGCTTGCATAAATATGGTTACCCTCGATTGACAACAAGGTGGATATGACAAAATTTAGGGTTTAAATGTGTTTTAAAATGAAAATTGTGACTAGTTGAAGCCAAAATGACACTCTTGCTATCCCTATAATGCATCTCAAAGCCACAATGACCTATATAGAAAATTCTATCTTCTAGTTTCTTAATATTTACCATATACAAGATTTAAAGTTTTTTTAAAACTGTCATGCTTTATAATAAGGTTGCAAAAGTATTATTTTCCTCATAGAAGCTAATTCATAAATGTGATGAGTGTGAAATTGGGAGTTTTGAGCTTAGCATGATGGGCACACTTGAAATCACTTTCAAATATAAGCGTGAATTGCATGGTCTATTCTAATGATTGTGGATGAATATTTGCAAGTCATTCATTATTAAGTCTAGTCTTAAAGTAAGGGCTTGTGGGTTCAAGAGCTAAATGATATACAAAAAGGACATTGTGCACCATAAGCCTTGATTTTGTCATTGATTTTCCATCCATCCATCAAAGAGGAGGGGTTATATTGTGAATTGTTATTATAGTGGGAGTCAAAAGATTTGCATATTTGTATGCATGTCATATATATAGGACTAGAGCCAATCATGAACAAATACATGTATCACATTGAAGTATGTGATGATGAAGAAGCTAGTGAGATGGTTGTCTAAGAGCTTGTTAATGTGTTCTCAATTCTATAATGATGTATATCTTCCATCATACTTTTCACTATGTATCCATGCCATGATTCTATATTTACCAATGCAAATGATGGCCATGTATCACTACTTATCACTTACATGAAACACAATGTATTTTTATAGTAGAATAACACTATAATCTCTCAAGTGTGCCAATGTAAAGCAATTCTATAAGCAAAAGCCTCTCATAAAAGCAAGTTTCCCACCCATTCTAAATCCATGCTTAGCAAGATATGCCTTATTTGTACAACTGGTTTTTGTGATGGGGCTTAGTGTTTTCTCCTAAGTTACAACAAATTGTTTCTCATGTGCACTTCTAGAAGAGACTTTAGTGAAAATATTAGAAGAGACTTTAGCAAAATATTTTTGTTTTCTTTCAATGATGTCATGGATCATAATGACTACTAGGTGCTTCACACCTAGATTCTCTAGATACGACTAGTGATGCTAGGGGATATTTATGCACCTTCTTCAATGAAGCATTGGTTTGCTACTATGAGAGATGAAAGGAGTTCATGAGAAATGAATATTTCTTCAAGAACTAGGAAGAAATTACCTCATCCAATAATTGTGTTTCTAGTTGAAAAGTATCTATCATTTTGTCTCTTGAAACAAATTATTGTCCCTAATAGGTTCTACTCATATATTATCATACTTAATCACACAAGAAGCATTGGTATGGTACTTGTCATAGGCACAAACAATAATGAAGCTACTTTTGTTATAAATAGTAATGGAAGATTGAAAGTTATGGAG